>NW_011494518.1:789195-819938 GCF_000754665.1 Bison bison bison
GAAGCTGAAACTCTAATACTTTGGCCATCTGATGTGAAGAGCTGACTCATTGAAAAAGACCCTGATGCTTGGAAAGATTGAAGGCAGGAGGAGAAGGGGATGACAGAGGATGAGATGGCTGGATGGCATCACCGACTCAATGGACATGGGTTTGGGTGGACTCCGGGAGTTGGTGATGGACAGGGGGGCCTGGCGTGCTGCAGTTCATGGGGTCGCAAAGAGTCAGAGCCAGACACAACTGAGCGACTGAACTGAACTGAATGTAACTGAAAATTTTATTCAAGAGAGAACTGAGAGTAAACAAGAAGTCTGTCCCCAAAAATATGAAGGGTTCTCAGTTAGAAGAAGTACTATACTTTTTCTGAAATCCTTTAGAAGAGCACAGCAAGATCAGTAGCTAAAAGATTGAAGGATACTCCAACTAGATGTAAGGCATAACTTTCTAACAGAGCTATCTAGTCATAAGCATGATGCTTCAAAAAGAGCCTAACTTATCACTGGAAATTGTCAAGTGGAATCTGACTAATCATCAATTTTCGATTCTTACAGAAAGTAATCCTGCATAGATTTGAGACCAAAATAGAACCAGTACCATGGCCTTTACCAGGTTTACTGCATGTTTCCTTTGCTTATCAAAAATAATCCTTTCAAACAAAATTAATGGATGAGGATAGTTTCAGTGGAAGTTAAGGTGGGTGTTGAGTATTCCTTTTTTCAATGATTAATTACTCTTTTATCCAGTCCAAATGGTAAGGTTTAGTTTCAGGAAAAAAAAAAAAAGTGGCAATTCAACAAAAACCATAGAGAATGACTCTTGACTTTATTAAGTTGGAGATGTCACAGACTGAATCAATGTTCAGCTGTAGTAGGATACAGGAAACTTGTGAATTTAAACCACTACCAAACTGTACTCTAGTATGGAGCATGAGTGAGTGAATGAGTGTTAGCCGCTCAGTCGTGGCTGACTCTCCAACTCTATGGACTGTAGCCCACGAGGCTCCCCTGTCCATGGGATTCTTCAGGCAAGAATGCTAGAGTGGGTAGCCTTTCCCTTCTCCGGGGGCTCTTCCTGACCCAGGGATTGAACCCGGATCTCCTGCATTGCAGGCAGATTCTTTACCATCTGAGCCCAACTTAGTATTAATATTTTTCTGCTCTAAGCTATGAGAAGATATATTTTTGGTAAATGTCCATGTCCAGAAATGAATAAAATGAGAAAATCTGAGCATCTTTAAAAATACAAGTATTTAGTAAAATAAAGTACTGGTGAGGACATTCTAAGTCAGAAAAAATTTCTGTTTAAAGATTTAATGTGGAAATCGTTAGAAGACAAGTAGCCAGTCTTGTCAGAGAAACAGGTTCAGGCCTGGGAATAAAGTGGAGTTGGGGTGTTTGGTTCAACACGTATTGTCAAGAATCTTAGATGTCAGGCTAAGAAGCAGAGAGGAGCAAATGAAGTAAAATACAAAAGTGCTATTTGGAAAAGATGAGGCAAGAATATGTGGTGTAGATCTAAAATACAAGCACAAACTACAGAGGTCTTTAAAACAGTAGTTTAAATATTAACAATTTATATACTTCCTTACAATTCTGATGTGTTGATAGTTGTCACAATGTTATTAACCACCACTCTCCTCTCCAAAGGAGGCTCCTTACCCTTTGCTTCAGTTCAGTTCAGTTAAGTCGCTCAGTCTTGTTCAACTTTGGGACCCCATGAATCACAGCATGCCAGGCCTCCCTGTCCATCACCAACTCCCGGAGTTCACCCAATCTCATGTGCATCGAGTCGGTGATGCCATCCAGCCATCTCATCCTCTGTTGTCCCCTTCTCCTCTTGCCCCCAATCCCTCCCAGCGTCAAGGTCTTTTCCAATGAGTCAACTCTTCGCATGAGGTGGCCAAGGTATTGGAGTTTCAGCCTCAGCATCAGTCCTTCCAATGAACACCCAGGATTGGTCTCCTTTAGGATGGACTGGTTGGATCTGCTTGCAGTCCAAGGGACTCTCAAGAGTCTTCTCCAGCACCACAGTTCAAAAGCATCAATTTTCGGCGCTCAGCTTTCTTCACAATCCAACTCTCACATCCATACATGACCAGTGGAAAAACCATAGCCTTGACTAGATGGACCGTTGTTGGCAAAGTAATGTCTCTGCTTTTTAATATGCTATCTAAAATGAAGTGAAGTGAAGTCGCTCATTTGTGTCCAACTCTCTGCAACCCCATGGACAGTAGCCTGCACCAGGCTCCTCCATTTATGGGATTTTCTAGGCAAGAGTACTGGAATGGGTTGCCATTTCCTTCTCTAGGGAATCTTCCCAATCCAGGGATTGAACCCAGGTCTCCCATTGTAGACAGATGCTTCACCATCTGAGCCACCAGGGAACTTCCAGATGCCCTAAGCGTCTTTTAACTTCCTGGCTGCAATCACCATCTGCAGTGATTTTGGAGCCCAAAAAAATAAAGTCTGACACTGTTTCCGCTGTTTCTCCATCTATTTCCCATGAAGTGATGGGATCAGATGCCATGATCTTAGTTTTCTGAATGTTGAGCTTTAAGCCGACTTTTTCACTCTCCTCTTTCACTTTCATCAAGAGGCTTTTTAGTTCCTCTTTGCTTGGCTGTGTGAAAATAACAGGTCAATCCTGTCTGATAAGATGATTGATGATTTTTTTTTTTAATATCATGGCTCTGCAAAGAATATTTCTACAAGTTATAGAAAAAGAAGGTGAGAATTACAATGTACAGGTATTTGGAGTGAGCTTATAACAGATTATTTTCATACGTGCTCCTGACTACCAAATGTTTGGTGGCAATTAATACGAATTTGTCTCTATTTGTAATTTGGATAGGAGCGTTTAAAGCATTACATCAGTCTAGATCATGAGGCACATTAATAAACTATTTAAAAAGCTAATATATTTTAGTTCTTTGAAAGATCATTTTGGTGCTTCTTTTGGTGCTTAGTAACTTTTTTCCTTCATCAAAACATTGATCCAAAACTATTAAAAAAAATAAAGTCTAAGCGTTCTACTTTACGAACTAAGAATCTTGTTGCTGTTGTTCAGTCACTCAGTCACGTCTGACTCTTTGCAGCCCCATAGACTGCAGCATGCCAGGCTTCTCTGTCCTTCACTGTCTCCTGGAGTTTGCTCAAACGCACGTCCATTGTCAGTGATACCGTCCGACCATCTCATCCTCTGTCGCCCCTTCTTCTCTTGCTCTCAGTCTTTCCCTGCATCAAGATCTTCCCTAATGAGTCAGCTCTTCGCATCAGGTGACCAAAGTATTGGAGCTTCAGCTTTAGTATCAGTCCTTCCAATGAATATCCAGAGTTGATTTCCTTTAGGATTGACTGATTTGATCTCCTTCCTGTCCTAGGGACTCTAGAGAATCTTCTCCAGGACCACAGTTTAAAAGCATTTTTCTTCAGCACTTAGCCTTCTTTATGGTCCAACTCTCACATCAGTACGTGACTACTGGAAAAATCATAGCTTTGACTATACAGACCTTTGTTGGCAGAGTGATGCCTCTGCTTTTTAAGAACAAGGAATCTTATTACATAATAATCTGTTATTGTTTCATGACTAAGTTGCATCTGACTCTTTGCGACCCCATGGACTGTAGCTTGCTAGATTCCTCTGTCCATAGAATTCTCCAGGCAAGACTACTGGAGTGGGTAGCCATTCCCTTCTCCAGGGAATTTTCCCAACCCAGTGATCAAACCCAGGTCTCCTACATAGCAGGAAGATTCTTTACCATCTGAGCCACCAGGGAAGTATTCTTGGTCAACTAGGATCCAAATGTAAACTGTTGGCCCTCCAACTAATGTTTTGAAACAGTTATGTTACTAATGCATGCGTGCTTGCTAAGTGCAGATAAATAGGTGTGCAAACAAACAGATGCATAAATGACAAGGTCTAACTCTAAGAATGGAATAATGGGAAAGATTTATATTTCTGTTTGGTTATCTGATTTTTTGTTAATATAATAGAAGATCTAGTGTTAAAAACTCTAAATTCCTCTTATCTAGTAAATTATCCAAGAAAAGAGCAAAAAGGTATAGAATTATCACTCCAGAACAAACTCACATGCATTGAAATGGAAAGAAGTAAATTCTGGTGTCATATCAAACAGAATCTCACTTGGCCAAGCTACAGTGAAGAACTTGCTTATAATTACTTCCTTGAGGAAGACAGAAATAAACTAGTAAGGGTATGATGTTGCTTATTAGTAGAAAAATGTTATTAATGTAGTGGAAAGCATCCTGACCTTGGATAGACAACCGGTGTTTAAATTTCAGACCCAATAATGTACTAGCTCCTTTGACCCTGAGCAGCTCCCCATCACCCTCTTTCTAAAATGGAGGTGATAATACTCATCTCATAAGTTGTTAAGGATATATATATTACAGATGAAATAAGTTTGCAAATCATAAAACAACCGAAAGTAAGATATGTTATTATCAACTTCTTTAAATTTGCCTCTGAGCCTATATGGTTTTTAAAAAATATTTTATTTGTAGCTTAGAGGTAATATTGTCTTTTAGGTCCTAAATGTACTTCAAAATGTATTTTATGTATGTCCCTTATACCGTAACTGTCCATATAAATAGTACAGCTGGTGTTTGCTTTGATTCCAATGATGTCAGTGGACCATGCTGCTGCTGCTGCTGCTGAGTCTCTTCAGTTGTGTCTGATTCTGTGCGACCCCATAGATGGCAGCCTACCAAGCTCTTCCAACCATGGGATTTTCCAGGCAAGAGCACTGGAGTGGGGTGCCATTGCCTTATCCGTCAGTGGACCATAGAATTGTATGAAACTATCTTGTGCTGTCTCCAAGACCTTTAGCAAAAAAGATGCCCATCATTGACTAAGTAAACCAGGAATTCTGGGCTGTTCACAAAGTAAAGTGACCTGTAGTAGAATTTGAGATGAGACATTTTACCTCAATCATTTGTGACATTTTACTTCACTGAAATGTGATGGAGAGTTGGTCTCTGGCATTATTTCTTGAAAACGTTTTAATCCTTGGAGGCAGGTGGGCTGTGTTTAGGATCCATGAAGGCAGAGTAGATAGTCCTTAGAGTGCTTTTTGAAAAGCAAATCTAGTCTGAGTCTGTCCTGCTTGATCTGAAATCCTGCCCATCAGGAGAAGTTATTTTCAACAGGAAGGTACCCATGGCAAATGAACAAAGGGTCTGTTCAGCCTTGAAGCCCTCCACCAAAAGCAAAGAAAGAAACAGAAATTATAAAGCAGCAATGCTAGCCATAATCTAACACAATTATTTCCCTTTCTTCTGTTCATTTCTTTAAATCTCAACTTTAGTACAATTATCAACAATTTGTGTAATAAAGACTCCATAGACTACAGTGGAAACGATTGACTTATTTAAAGCAAGAAATAGTAATAATGTGCAGATTATGATGAAACATAATGAGCTAATCTTAAGACAACTTCACATGCCTTATTATTATTATTGTTGCTGCTGCTGCTGCTGCTAAGTCGCTTCAGTTGTGTCCAACTCTGTGCGACCCCATAGACAGCAGCCCACCAAGCACCCCGTGCGTTAGCCATGGCTAATAAAAAGCTAGGACAGGTAAATTATAGTATACATATTAGAGTTCATAATGAGTTCCTTTTGAAAAGTGACCCATTATGTATTTAAGTCTGCCAAAACCCTTTCACACAAACCAGAATGGGGAAAGAATAAATCTCCCGTCAATTGTGCTATCATGCATCATCTTGCTTAATTCCAGCAACACAACCAGTGTTGGAGTTGCCATGATGTGCTTCATAGAGTTGGAATCTAAGACACAGATATTCAGTCATTCCATGATTTGATTCTAAGTCATAATATGTTCTGGAGAAGGCAATGGCAACCCTCTCCAGTATTCTTGCCTAGAGAATCCTGTAGACAGAGGAGCCTGGTGGGGGGCTTCTGTCCATGGGGTTGCACAGAGTCAGACATGACTGAAGTGACTTAGCATGCATGCATTCATTGGAGAAGGAAATGGCAACCCACTCTAGTATTCTTGCCTGGAGAATCTCAGGGACAGAGGAGCCTTGGTGGGCTGCCATCTATGGGGTCGCAGAGAGTTGGATATGACTGAAGCAACTTAGCAGCAGCAGCAGCAGCAGCATAATATGTTCATTGATTCTGAAATTAGGGCTCTTAACTCTACACAAAACCACCTCCCAGTGTTAAAGCCATGGAAAAGCAATTTGGGAGTTACCATATTAGTTTGGAAGTGAGTTAAATTCAACCTGTACAGAAGAGTCAGCAGAAGAGCCACTGCTCTTCAAGAGGCAAGGGAGAAAGAGAGGAGTTGGACATGATTCCAAGTTTGTATGGTTCAGCAATTGGAGGAATGAAGATACCATTAACAGGTATGTTGAGTTCAACAGTTTAAATGTTGATGTTAATGTGGGGGGACACATTTCAGCTAGACATTGATTTTCAGGTGGTAGAGGAGGAGTTCACTTTCTGTATCTAATTATAACACTTCTGTATCTAATTATAATAATTCTTCCTGTATTCATGAAATATGAAAATGGGCACAAGAAACCTCCAAAATGAGAAAATAGTCAGAGTAACTAATATTCAATAAATGTAACTTATTTTTAAAGATACTCTTCTGATTAAAAAAAAAATTAACAAATCTCACTATTTGAATCTAGTAATCTAGTAATTTCAATGTTTTTTATTCATGAGTTTTCAAATAATGTGGTTAGTTTTTGATTTATTTCAAAGGGTTAGAAATTTAATAACTGTTAGCTTTATTCCATTTGTAACCAGAATTCACAAAGCTTTTCTAGATACTTTGGTTCCTAGCTATTTAAAGTCAGATCACTTATGGTGGAGGTAGAGTTTACGATATGAGTAAATAGCCTGTGATGTTTTTACACATAGTTAGGTATTTGGCTTATATGTGCATATGTATGTGTGTTTGTGGATGGGAATATTTGTGTGTGTGTGTCCTAATAGTTTATTCTTCAACAGGGGAAAATAGCATAAAGTGATGTTAAATCATTGAGGCAAATTATTCTAAAACTTGAATTCCAAAATAACTATTCTTCTCACTCTTCCATTTGTGTATTCAGTTGTTTTTATGAGCAGGTAGATATTTGTTTATATGTAAAGAGTGTGATTATAAAATTGTTTCCCAAAATGATGGAAAATTGCTCCATCCAGAGAATGAAACAACAAAAACCCAGAAAGGTTACAAATTTCCTAGCTTTTCTTAGTTCGCACATTACATTTTCCTTAGCTTTCTTGCCAAGGTCAAACTGTCATTATATTCTAATCAGACTGTCAAGATATATCTCTTTGATAATGCATGTTTTAGTAACTTATTTCATAAACAGCCTTAATAAGCACTATAATTGTCACTATATCGAATTACTAAAAGTGATACAAAGTCATTGAATTAAATTCATAGATAAACTTCTGTCCATAATACAGAAAAGACTCATAGATTTAACATCTCCCAACACTTTCTAAGGGCCTCTGAAACACTAAGGAAGATATGAAGGGCCAAGCATGGAGAAGGCAATATGAACAAAGAGACTGGGAGGGAAGAGATGAATTTGGAGGTCCCTAATCTTGGCAGCTGGGATGTTTGCACCAGGACCTTCCTTTCTCTCCACCTCAAGCTTTTTGATCTCCAGGTGGACTATTTTCTCAAGTGCCGAGACAATGTAGTCTTACATCTGGTCAGAGTCCTGGTGTTTTCTCAGAAGATGGACTATAGTAACAGTGTATAGTAACAACTTCAAAAGGTAAAATTTCAGGTAGTATGGAAACTGATTTAGGAAGGTGCTTCCATCCCTTACAGCACTTTTTTTCTTTCTTTGTAGTTTTATCTGTATAGTTTGATAGCCTTGAATGGAGCTTGCGCCCTCCAAGTAAACCACAGTACCCACAGTATCCTACATGGAGCCCGGGCAGGCATCTGTCTGGACCCTGTGTGGGTATGTCAGCTTAAGCCCCAGGTAAATTCTGCTACCAAATTATGTCTTGTATTGCTGGAACAGCAACAGACCACTACTTGGTCAAAGTCATGAGTAGAAAATGGTAAGAGAAATGATAGAATATTCAAAGTTTGAAGCTTGCTCCTTAGCAAGTCTAAAATAAATACAGAAATAATTTTCTCCATTAACTACATGGCTTAGTTAGATTTGTTGTTGTTTGAGGGGAGCCGGCGTGAGGACCTCCACCCATGGCAAAGGTCATGAGGAAGGAGGCTCAACATACGCAAAGGCGGGATCGAGCCTCAGGAGTCCCCCTGGAAATTCTCGAGCATCTACCCCCAAAACCAGAGTCTACCTACTTTACTACTTTGTGCTCTCACCTACACCTCTGACTTTACGGGGGGCTGTCCCCCACCACCTCTTTCGGAAAAAGAGTTAACTTACAGCTCCAGTTAATAATAATTCCTGGATGTGATAGGAGTGTTTCAACCTACAAACTCCTCTAGCCTGCCTGACAGGCTTGTCCGGCCACATGTGATTACTCACAGCCTCCCAACTGTGAGAGGCACAAGATGCTTTAAACCTTCTAAAAACAGGTTCTTTAGAGAAGTTAGAAAACTATTAGTATAGTATAGTGGGATGATTAGAAATTGTTTTGGTGAAGGGTTTTTCATTTGTTGAGCCAATGTTTGTTGCTAAGTCTCCACATCCCCTGCCCTTACACACATTAATGAATATATAGAAGAAATAAGTATTAACCTTTGATATTAATCACGTTGGACCTTAGGCTAAGTAAATTCTTTCCTTAACTAAAACCCACTACACCCTCACCCTATAGGTATATAACTTTATCTGGTACCTTCAGAAGGTGGAGTCTTTTTTAGGAATAATCACCCCTGGAGAAAGAAGTGTCCTGGTTGACTGACCGCTGTCACAAGGAGAGGGTCATAAATTGTCAGCAGGCCCCCTGGCCAGAAGATGATGTAACACCCCTAAGACCTCTGTATACATTTGTATGAAGCACCTGACTTTGATAAAAGTCAGGACTGCTGACCCCGCGTGACTTTTGCATAACATCTCAGTGTATAAAAGTAGACCATGGAAAATAAAGAATTGGGATCAGTTTCTCGAAATACTGGTCTCCCCATGTCGCTCTCTCTCTCAAACTCTGGCTGAGTCTCCATGTGGAGCGAGGAACCCACCAAGTTTACTAATTTTGCCTGGGCTTCTAAGATCCAACCGGGGAGGCCTCAGTGTCTCCTCTCCTTCGGGAGAACGGAAGGACGCCTGCGGACTACGTAAGTGGTGCAAGCTTCTTGTCTTGAAGTTTTATTGGTCTCCCGCATAAACCAAGCTGCTCAGCCTCTTTTCTCCACTGAATTTTCCTACTGAGCTATCCTCATTCTATTACTCTTTACATCTCTAATTAATATCTAATTGAAGCTATTGTATCCTGATCCTCACCGACGCCATCCCCGCTTCAAACTCCCTGGATCAGCCAGGGCTGGACCTCGGCAGTTGTTGTTAGAGGTTTGATAATTTACTGTTCTCCTTGAATGTGACTATGAAATAGAGCAATTAGAAAGCTGTTAGAAACTTTTCCTATTTAAAATTTGATACCAAATGTCCCCTTAAGCTCCAGGAATGCCTGATTACAATGTCCTTCATGTGTACTATTGTGTAGAAACAAAAATGAACATCTGTTTATTCAGTGGATGTAGATTAGCCTTATTTCTAATGAATATATTTTATATTTAATGAAATTTGGTAGTGTTGGAAAAAAAACAAGTTTTAAAAGGGCGAGCCACTTTCTTGGCATAATGCAGGCAGTAAGTAGCCAACTGAGAGCCAGATCCAGGCCCGAGTGATCCCAGCATCTCTACTTTTAAGTAGCACATGCTTGCCTCTCCAAAATAATAGTTGCCATTTATCAAGCATCTAATATTTGTACTGTATTTTACAACACTATAACCTAATTCCCCCAAACATCCTATGGTAAACATTTCTGTACTGAATTGAAATCTATCTTAAATTTTGCCACATACTGTTGATCTTACCACCAATATACATGTGTCAGATTATGCCTCAAGTAGGTTTCTGATGAGGTAAGGGATGGTGACTTACTATTTTATCCCCTAAAGCAGTTAACATTGTGCCTTAGCCAGAATAGGTGCCCCAAAAGTTTGATAGGTTGCCATTGGATTTGAAAATCTGTTTTTTATCCATTTAAATTTAATAGCCCATGAGCATTTAATATCTACTGGATACACTACTAATTTTAGTAGCTATATCTACTAGTTTGGAATAAATAGTAGACTTTTACTCTAATGCCAGTTCTTAAAAGCTTAAAGCCAAAAGATCAAAAAAAATCTACAGTTGTTTCCTAGAAAACTGAGCATGATAAATGCCTCTGTGTCTTGGTCAGAATTAATTGTACTGTGGTCTGGGCAGTTGGAATTTGTTATTACAGTTGTATCCTGGTTCACCCAGGTGTATTATTCTCTGTTACCTAGTCCACATGTTCCTTAAGGATTTAGAATAAGGACTCAGTGAATAGTTAATTGAATCGAATGTATAAATCAATAAATAGCTTTAAGAGTTGCAGGTGAGAGGAGTGTATTAGAATGACAAAGCCAAGCAGTGACTCAGATTAGATGGGAAAGTTTTGAGATTTAAATGAGTCTCGGGCTGCAATTTAATTAAGAGTATTTGGAAAATATGGAGACTGATTTGCACAAATGAGTCAGTCTAGACTAAGTCTTAAGACTTGGCAAAGGAACCGAAAGAAGGAACCAAAGAAAGAAATCTTGGGCGGAATACACCACAAGGACAGTGTTTGGAAGGAGACGAGAGCAAGTGGAGTAGAAGCAAATGTGAGCAATCAAATGAGAGTTTAATATTGCTAAACTTTTTTTATACTCCATATTTAATCTTCTTTCTTCCCGCACACTATTAGAAATATGAATTGCACTTTTTTTTTTTGGTGGTGCCAAGTGGTTTTCAGGATCTCAGCTCCCAGACCAGAGATTAAACCTGGACCCTTGGTAGTAAGTGTGGAATCTTAACCACTGGACCACCAGGAAATTGCCATGAATTGCATTTTTGATTGGATACAACCTTTCACAAAGATCTTTTGCTTGCAGTATATATTTCCATAACTTTATAGACATCAGTAGTGTTCTTGTTTTTTTTTTAATTCCCAAGGACTCCTATTTCATGTAAATTATATTTGTAAACCAGACATGGTCAGTTGAATAAATATCATAGTATAAGACCCGTAACAATTTCACAATTGTGTATCTTATCCTGATGAGGAATTAGGAGTTAATGGTACATTTTTTCTCTTATCAAGAATCACTGCCTCATGGGAACACTGATACTCCCTAATGCAGTCAGGACTGGAAAAGAGCTGGGCCATGTTCTGATAAGAAATGAAGGTTTTAGGAGAACTTAGCTTTTCTCAGTGTGGATATGATGATGCAGGGGGATCGCATGTCTTCATTATCTATTTGGTTGCAGACACTGTGCTCTGCATTTTCTTACACCTCAATGTCCTATTTTTAAAAGGAGGAAACTGAGCCCACAGAGGTCAGCTGCACACCTAATGTCTCACTACCAAGAACTGGCAAAGCTGGAATTCAAACCCAAGTCTTACTCCAAAGGCATTGCTTTACCCACTACGAATACTGCCTTTCTGCATTGTGCAAAAGTACCTTAGGGTTATTTTACTTTCTGTATTATCCATGGGTAGGAAAACAGAGGCCAAGAAAAAGAAAGTGTATTGAACTTTTCATCATTCTGTCATATTTCACTAAGGTATTTCTAATCAAAATCAACATAAAAGGTCAGCAGTATATGAAAGTGGAAGTGTTACTCACTCAGGTGTCTCCAACTCTTTGTGACCCCATGGATTGTAGCCTGCCAGCCTCCTTTGTCCAGAGAATTCTCTAGGCAAGAATATTGGGGTAGCCATTCCCTTCTCCAGGAGATCTTCCCAACCCAGGGATCAAACCTGTGTCTCTTGCATTGCAGGTGGATTCTTTACCATGTGAGCTACCAGGGAAGCCCATACTATTATTCAAAGTGGGCAAAAGTAGTAATCCTGCTGATATAAAACAGCACTACTTCATAGTTTTATAACTTGCCCCTTTCATTTTGCTTTCATTTAGTTTAAAGATTATACCAGTCCTTTGAATACAAAGTATAGTAGACTTTGACATGACTAAGGACTCGACGGAGAAGGCAACGGCAACCCACTCCAGTACTCTTGCCTGGAAAATCCCATGGACGGAGGAGCCTGGTAGGCTGCAGTCCATGGGGTCGCTAAGAGTCGGACACGACTGAGCGACTTCACTTTCACTTTTCACTTTCATGCATTGGAGGAGGAAATGGCAACCCACTCCAGGGACAGCGTGGCCTGTTGGGCTGCCGTCTATGGGGTTGCACAGAGTCGGACACAACTGAAGCGACTTAGCAGCAGCAGCAAGGACTGGAACCTCATCTTTGGCTCACAATTATTCCTATTGATTGGGCCATTAGGCTGCACAGACTGAACAGTTATGGGAAAATAAATCAATCAATTGTACAGTATATGATCCTCTGAAAGCCACATGCATCACTTATGTTTAAATCATTGAGCATGGTTTGACATTCAATAACTCGTAAAAATAACTGCTGAGGAGAAAAAAAAATAAGCTTTTCTGACAGTCATTAGAAATTAATACCAGTTAAACCTTGAATAGTCTACAAACATTGGACCTTTCTTTCTTCTGTACTGTCATTAATATTCATAAGACAAAATAAATGCTGGAAAATGAACAATAATTGTGGATCAGAAGGTATTACAACCTTATTCTCAAAGAAGATGAGAAAAAAGAATGAAACAAAACTGTGTGGACTCTGGATCCAGCACAGCTTTTACTTGAATACATTTGATTGGAGGTCCCTGGGAATGACAAGACCCTTCAGGTCTGGGGCTGAGATGTCTTCTTCATCCTTAATATTCCCAGGAAAGTCCTCAGTGTGATTTCTGGAACTTGCACTCAAAGTGCCTATTGCCTTTGGACTATAAATCATTCATTTTGTAAAACAGAGGGTCTCCATGAAGAGAGATTATGAGCATATGAATGCCCTAACACTACAAATAAACCTTCACTCTAACTTGATGACCTGCAAAACCTCCCATCATCAAAAATTCCTGGAGCCTCTCTGTTTGAACAACTCAGTCTAATAAGTCCGGCAATATTCTCCTGTGTCTCAGGATTTTAAATTGAGAGCCTTGAAAATCTTATTAGTTAACTTACTGTCAGATTCCTGAAATGAAAGCTTCATTTAGAAAGTCACACGCTACGTCCACAATGAACTATGGCTTCTTTTTTCAGTGTGTGGAGACAAACAGCCCAGTCAATTGGAAATCCCAGTTGTCTTTACGAATAGACGTACTCTCAAGGTTGAAAGGAGATACTAAGCTATTGAATTCATGTGTCTTATGCTAAGTAATTTTTAGGAACATGATGCATACGAGAAAACACTTTTGTATTTACTCCTCATTTCTAAGAATATGTGGAGCAAAAAGTGTGGAAGCATCCAGTAGTTTTGGCATCATTTAGAAGTTTGTTGTAGATCTAATAGGTGAAACTAGACATGTAATGTAAAACGGGGGATGTTTATTGAACTCCCTCTACCACAGCCAAATTTGGGGGAGACTGATTTTCTCTTCCAGCAATCCTCACAGCATTAATTTGTAACCAAGCAGGACTTGTTGTTGGATATTTTGCAAGTACAAACAATAAGGGTAGATTAAATGAGTTTTCATGAATTGTAGTGAATGATTTGTTTTAAATTATTTCACTCAGGTGAAAGTCTTTGATTTTTTTCAGATCCCTTTCTAATTAGAGAAACATATTTAAGATAAGAAAGTAAAATTTTAATAGAATATTAGCCATGGAGCTCAAATACAGAAAGCTGTTCATTTAATGGGAAAGAAATTAGCAAATTTATTCCTGCTGAAAACAAAGAATTGTAATTTGATCCTGTATCTTTGAAGTGCTAAGCATTTTAAAATCATTTTTCAGCATGTTATCTCAGTAAATATTAACTTATATTTGGTTGAATAAAAGGTGCAAATGATATGTACCTATAGTTTACAGATAAATGAATAGGTAATTTTAGAGCAATTTTCTGTCACTGCTTTTGCTCTAGTGGCTGACTTCTCCTAGAACCTCTCTAATTTTCAATACCAAATAATTTTAGGAATTAATATAGTTTTTTATAAAAAAATTATTTATTCTAAAATAACTCTTCATTTACTCTTATCAATAGAAATTCATTTAATCACCGTTTAAAATTTTATTTATTTATTTGGCTATGCTTCTGTGACTTGTGGGATTCTTAGTTCCCCAGGGATTTGAACTCATAGCAGTGAAGCCCAGAATCCTAACCACTAGGTCACCATGGAACTCCCTCCTCACCTTTTTAAATACACAATTTCTAGATTTAAACATTACCCTAGAAAACATTTGAAAAGATGAAATTTGTCTATGGTGTGCCTCTACCCCCACATCTCTGGCTTCTAGTATCTTTCTGTTACCATTGGCTGTTTAGAGTCATTCCAACCCTCTCCACCATAAAGACACACCCTTCACTTTTAAATTTTTTAAGTATGATGCTTTCAATTTAATATTTTTTGTCTTGTGTCCCATTACTTTGAATTAAATTAACTAATCTATGCTGGAGGGGGATACATCCTTAACAGGTTATACAACTGTTTCTGTGGTGCTTCTACTGCTGAGAATTCTAGGCCATTGGTAAGAAAGAGACTGATGTGCCTTTTTGTTGCTCCTGGAATTTTAATCAGGTGCCCTCCTCATCTATGTGTTTACACAAGCAAAGATGAACTTGGAAACAGTCTGGTTTACATGTTGAAATATCTTTCTATCAAATGTAAACAGAATGCATATGTATTTCTAATCTAAAATTAAATCATTCTTTCAAATATTCTTTTATAACAGACTATTTCTGCAAACTCCTTATAGTAAGCTATATCTAATTCATTTAATAATGATTATATCAGTCTTATCATATGAATTGGAAAGATCTGTTAATCATGTCTTTAAAATGGAAAATTTAATTTCCTTTGCTTCATTAATTGACAATAAATATTTTCAGAGATTTGAATTTTAAACAGCATTAATGATAGGTGATTCCAAAATACTCATATGGGTCCTGGGCAATTTCAATACATTGAAGAGACTTGTTTATTTACCAGAATTTAAATCAGCACCTGATTTTTAATTGTCAAAGAACACATTGCTTTTGAGGACAACAAGCAGCAACTGCTTTTAAAAGCTCATTTAACAATTAGCTTTTTTTTTTGTTTTTGCTGTTATCATTTGTTTGATAGAGTGTTCATATAATATTTGAAACAAAGAACTGTTCGATAGGGAAGAAACATTTAGTACAGATGAAATTATGAAGATTCTGTTCTTCTTGTTATGTCTTTTCAAGGTTAGCATCGAGAGGTTCTAGGACACTGTAGAGAAGTCAGCCATCTTTTCAAGGTTAGCATAGAGAGGTTCTAGGAGAAGTCAGCCACTAGAGCAAAGGCAGTGACAGAAAATTGCTCTATAATTACCTATTCATTTATCCGTAAACTATAAGTACATAACATTTGCACCTTTTATTCAACCAAATATAAGTTAATATTTACTGAGATAACATGCTGAAAAATGATTTTAAAATGCTTAGCACTTCAAAGATACAGGATCAAATTACAATTCTTTGTTTTCAGCAGGAATAAATTTGCTAATTTCTTTCCCATTAAATGAACAGCTTTCTGTATTTGAGCTCCATGGCTAATATTCTATTAAAATTTTACTTTCTTATCTTAAATATGTTTCTCTAATTAGAAAGGGATCTGAAAAAAATCAAAGACTTTCACCTGAGTGAAATAATTTAAAACAAATCATTCACTACAATTCATGCAAACTCATTTAATCTACCCTTATTGTTTATACTTGCAAAATATCCAACAACAAGTCCTGCTTGGTTACAAATTAATGCTGTGAGGATTGCTGTCTTTTGTTTCTAGAAACAGCACTTAAATGTGAGATTAAAATCACCCCCATTCAATAAGTACTTGTTTGTGTATTGCAGATCATAGTCCTTCATCAGGAATAATAATGCAGCTTTACTTTTTATGGGAAATGGAGAATAAAACCTCAACAAATGGATGCAACTCTTCAGAATGGCTCTCAAATGGGCAGTGCTGAAAATTGATCTGGTTACTTGTCAGTTGCATTATTCAGAGATGACATCAGCATCAAAGCTGTATCCAATTGTGGCTCATTGCCCACCCTGTGATAACCTTTGATAAATTAAAAAACCTACTCCATAAAGATATAAGCATCTCCAGGGTTGTAATTTGAGCTATGAAACCTAATTAAGCAACTTTCCACGAGGCTCATTAATAAGCACTGAACCAGGTTCTATACAAACACCTGAACACATGACTGTGAATGCTAACAAAACATTTCATAGTATATCACCACCAATAAGTTATTCTAGAGGAAAAGCAGTTAGATGAGACAGTTTTCATAGTATCTATTTCTGATTTTGTTTATATTAGCTTGTTAGATTATTTCTAACTGAAAAACAGAATTGAAATCTTTTGACAATGGCATGCTCTTTGATGTTCTTCAAACAATTCTATTGCTTTGGTACATAAGATATTATGCGTCTTTACCTGGAGGGTTATGTTCATTGAGAATCACAAGTGATGCTGGTGTAGGTCTTCTTTTCCTGATCTGGGAACAATAAAGAACCAGCTAAGGTCAGAGTCAGTTGCTGCTCCAGGCTGCTCTATACCTTGCAAGCCTATCCCATCCTCATCTTTCCCCAATATAGAGAGTAAATTTCTGGGAGGCACACAGTAGGTTGCTCACTAATTTTATTTTCAATAAAAAAAAGTTAGACAGTAGAACTGGCAGATGCTAGTATCACCTTCTTTAATCAAAAACTACATTTTCACAGAACAGAAATAGTTGTATGTAATCAAATGATGCCACCAAATATTAAGGCTGAAGTGCAGTGAAGGTACAGGGATGACTTGCTAATTTCAGTGGCTCTCTTGGAGCCTCGTACATTGATGGTGCTTTCAAGATCCATTACCCTTATTTCTAAACAGGGTAAGGGCAGCTTGCTGCTGCTAAGTCGCTGCAGTTGTGTCCAACTCTGTGCGACCCCACAGACGGCACCCACCAGGCTCCCCCGTCCCTGGGATTTTCCAGGCAAGAACACTGGAGTGGGTTGCCATTTCCCTCTCCAACGCATGAAAGTGAAAAGTAAAAGTGAAGTCGCTCAGTCATGTCCGACCCTTAGCGACCCCATGGACTGCAGACTACCAGGCACCTCTGTCCATGGGATTTTCCAGGCAAGAGTACTGAAGTGGGTTGCCATTGCCATCTCCCAAGAGCAGCTTAGAAAACTCAAATTTCCAGCTGGTTAAATTTAACAGCATACATACTTAACTTCAATTCATATTTTAAACTTTTCTTATTTTCTAGATTATTGTTTAGAACAAATTAACAAAGAATGAACATGGCTCTTACAGAAGTATATAATTCATTTAAAACTAATAGATTTGGTTTGTGGTGGTTTTTTCCCCTTATTTTAAGAGTTACAGGAACATATTATTAGAATTTCTAATGTATCCTTGATTATTTAAATATGTAAGTAAATTCCCAAATTAGTAGAATAGTGGATAAATTTTACTAACAATATCTTGTCCAGGATAGAACCAATGCTCCATTTAACATAGATACAGATTCAAGGTTGCATCTATCTGGCTTGAGTTTGGGTGAATCTACTTCAGATTATCAAAACATCCTAGGAAGATAAAAGTCTCAGATTCAATAATTATTTTCAAGACTTTGTATATAATATTTGTAAAAGGATTCAGGAATAAGTCAAGTTTTAAGAAATTAATAATTATATAGGCAAAAATTTTATTACAAATGATCTTTTTACTAGTTGCATTGAATCAAGAGTCTAAGTAAATCTGAATATGAAAGGTGATACAGTACACCAGCCTCCCATGAAGACAGAAAGAGATAGAAATAAAAATATATAGATATATTTAACTTGGAAAAATATCCAGGTTGTGTTAAAATACTATTTTTAATATCTGAATAAAATGTTTTTAAAATTATACACATACCTATGATCCTGTATTACATATATTTATAGTTGCTGCTTTTGATACACAATGAAAACAAAAAATATTAAGCCCATGATCTGAAATTACTGAGATTTAATGCTTTCATTGTTAGGTGAATATTTTGATTTGTATAAATAAAAAAATAAAAGCCTTCTAATTCTGAAAAATAGTATAAGTTTCTCTAAATATTGAAGCTGTTATTTCAATAAGCAAAAGCAAACAGATTTTTGGATCCAAATCTATATTGGTAATGTGATCATTTTTCCTTAAGGGGTGCTAATTTTGTATCACATGAAATACTGCATTTAGCCAATAGTTCCTTCAGTGAAACTCAAATACAAGTGCATATGAAAGCAAACTTATTTCTCATTCACATATTCTGGAAAGTCACAAAGTTAGGCAAATTCAAGAGGTAGAGAAGCTTTTAATTAATAACAAGAATGAATGTCTGTATTACTTATGTATAGGAACTGATCCCCACCCAGTTCCACTTACCTGCTCAGCTGCTTCAGGTGCAATCTGACTCTGGAATAAAGGCACAGCAAACTGTATCTTTTTGGGACTGTTTGGCTCCATAATAATGATGAGAATTAGTCAGAGATGTGAAGGACTCAGGAAGATGAACCCCAGGTGGTGTCTGGGATGTGTTTCCTCAGGCGCACTCCACCCAGCCACACAGAGTGCTTTGTAATAAATAGCTGTAATTCCAGAGCGAGCAAGTGAAGATGCCAAGGTCTGAATAACTCTCTTCTTCAACATCCACAGTGATGCATAGCTTGCCTGTTCCCCACCAATCCCTTAGATCCTCTCAGCACAATACAGAAAGGAACAAGCTAATTGTGTGGCTCTTCACTAATATACACATGCCAAGCATTCACTCAGCAGCTAATTGAAAATGCAATGCTAGCCTTGAAGGACCTGCTGCCCTGGGATTTGAAAGAAAGGCTCTATCCACTGTACATTACTAAGCGGCTGCTCAAAAGTGCATTGTAAGCTCCCTCTGAGTATTGCAGGGATGGGCCATTCATTATTGATGAACATAAAGCAGGAAGTTTTTAGAGTTGGGGGCAGGGTTTGGATATAGAGTCACTTCATTTCTCTTGGAGTACCTTATCAGTCAGACACCTTAGTTATTTCAGATCCAGCTACCAAACTGATGAACGGCCATGGAGGGTAAGCCACAACCAATAATATCAGCTGTATTTATGCTGTGAGATCTCCTTAGGTAAGACTGATCACGAGAGACAGAGCATCTGTTGTGTAGTGAGAACATTACCCTCCTGGCTGAGCAAATCTCAGTTCAAGTTCCATTTCTACTACCAACAAGTTCTGTGGCCTCGAGCAAATCAGAGGCAATGTCTTGGCCCCTACACCTTCCTCAGAAAAACAAGGGGTTTAGACTTGATGACCTTTAAGCTCCTGTTCTGTTCCAGCATTCTATAATTATAGTCCACAATTTTCATTAGAGTGAAAAGTATTAGACTGCTAAATTTAGCAAATTGCTTGAAAGTCACTGCTGCTGCAATGACCTCTATTTCCTGATGGCGCCAGTTATAGCCTCTGATTTGGAAGAATACAGAAGTGACTAGACATCAGTGGAAACCTGATGGGATCCAACACTGTGATTCATTGTTAATAATGGGGATATATGCAAACAAAACGTCTTAGGAGAGAAAAGTGTAAAGGGGGAAATCTTCAGAATGATACAGTCATATGATCAGGATTACGGTCATATTAGCTAGTGGTGAAGGTAGAGGGGTCAAATGGCCTGCTCTTCACATCTGTTAATATATAAGGGGAAACAATAGCATAGCCAGATGGTCTCATGCATTCAACTCCTTTTGCAAAGGAAGCCTGAAAATGACGCTGCTTTAACAGAAGAAAGAACTTGAGTTCTCTACTTCCTTATTGAAAGATAGTGTTTGATGAATGCTAGATTTTTTAACACAGATTTTTCAATATGTTTTGGACTTGAAATGGCAATCCACTCCAGCACTCTTGCCTGGAAAATCCCATGGACGGAGGACCCTGATAGGCTACAGTCCACGGGGTCGTGAAGAATCAATCGGACACGACTGAGCGACTTCACTTTCACTTTCACATCTCAGTTCAGTTCATTTCAGTCACTCAGTCGTGTCCGACTCTTCATGACCCCATGAATCACAGCACGCCAGGGCTCCCTGTCCATCACCATTTAGACATTTGTTATTATTCCAGATATTTACAAATGAAGTTTTTTCTCTTTTTTAAAAAAAATTTAAGTCCATACCCAGAATCCATTTTAATGATTTAAGTATGCAGCATTCTGTGGAAAGATTATAGAAAGTGATATACACGTTACTCAAGTAGTTTTCTATACCCTCTAGGGGAAAAAAGCAAACGAAAATGTGGATGTGTAAGCACTTCCAGGTGGAGAACACTGCTGACAAGCAAGAAATCTTGTGATGGGTTCATCTTTATAGTTTCAAGAAGAAACTTATAAATTACATTTTGTGTAACAGTTTACAAATGAAAATATGAATTGATATCATTAAAGGAGTTATTTCGCCTGTGTATTTCTTCAAATTACGTGTAAGGAAAATAGGACAATTTCTAGCGAGTAGTTAATCCAAAACTTCATTTAGTGTAATAATTAAGAGGATGCACTTGGTAGCCTTGAGTTCAAATCCTGTTTCTACTACTTGGTTTATCAAGGTGGAGCAGTAAGAGAACTTCCTTTTAGTGAAGTTTAGATGGATTAAATGAGTTTATTTAAAATGAGTTATTTGCAAAAGCTCATTAAAAGGCCAGCACACCATAACCACTGAGTAAAATAGCCAGATTTTTCAAATTTTACAATTTTTCAAATTTTACAATTTTAATCTGGATTACAATGGATCTCTACCTATTTAGAATAATTTTATATCAGTTAGAAGAATAGGTGGTAAAGTGAAATACCACATGTGCATTACAGCATAAACATCACTGAATAATTCTCAATAACTAATTCTCTGTTTTGAATAGTTTGGCCAGAAATAATACCGTAAATAGTATTGACTGTCTAGACCCTTTAGGGAGAAGGCAATGGCACCCCACTCCAGTACTCTTGCCTGGAAAATCCCATGGATGGAGGAGCCTGGTGGGCTGCAGTCCATGGGGTCGCTAAGAGTCGGACACGACTGAGCGACTTCACTTTCACTTTTCACTTTCATGCATTGGAGAAGGAAATGGCAACCCACTCCAGTGTTCTTGCCTGGAGAATCCCAGGCAAGGCGGAACCTGGTGGGCTGCCATCTATGGGGTCGCACAGAGTCAGACACAACTGAAGCGACTTAGCAGCAGTAGCAGCAGCAGGCCCTTTAAGCTGCTTCTTCATCAGGCCAACTCCCGTGCATACTTCAGGCCTCAGCTGAGTGTTACTGCTTCTAGGTAGCTTTCATAGACCTCCTCCTACCCACATTGCCTTTACAGCCACCTCTTCTGTGTTCCCAAAGCACTCACAATATCTCTACTTAGTACAATAACTGCTGGTCTGTCTTTTGACTGTTTGGCATTTTCAGAGCCGCTCATTCACACAGCAAGTGTTTGTTGAGAAGATACTGCAACCTACTCCATGCCAGGCTTTTTGCTGTGGCATTAAAGGAGACATTGTGTTAAAGGTGTTTGAAGTCCTTTTAAAGCTAAATTATTATTCCAAGAACCACTTAAAATGCAACTTAAATTTGAAATAATCTAAAGAGTTTAATATGTTTATATGGGGAGTATAGTTCCCTGCTGGCTCAGCTGGTAAGGAATCCGCCTGCAATGCGGGAGACTTGGGTTCAATCCCTGGGTTGGGAAGATCCCCTGGAGAAAGGAAAGCCTACCCACTCCAGTATTCTGGCCTAGAGAATTCCATAGACTGTACACTCCATGGGGTCACAAACAGTCCGACTTTTTTAATTTAAATTTAAATAGTTATGGTAAATATTAGGTGAACATTTTTTTCTTCCTGTTACAGATAATAGTAATAGTGACACTTACTATGTGCCAGGCACAATTCTAAGTGCTTTGTCTGTATTAACTTATTGAATATTATTAACTTATTCATAACAACTCTTTGAGCTAGGTACTTTTGCCATCTCTAATTTGAAATGAAGAAACCGAGGATCAAAGAGTTTAGGTAATTTGCCCAGTGTCATCCAGCTAATATGTGGCAGAGAGAGCATTCAAATGCAGACAATTCTGCATCAAGCCTGGGCTTTAATCACAATGGCTACTTTCATATAAGGGCTTATAAAGAACCCATCTGCCAATGCAGGAGACATAAGAGACATAAGGTTTGATCCTTGGGTCTGAAGATCCCCTGGAGGAGGAAATGGCAACCTACTCCAGTATTCTTGCCTGGGAAATCTCATGGACAGAGGAGCCTGGTGGGCTACAGTCCATAGAGTCGCAAAGAAGCAACTTAGCATGCATGCAGAGAAGTCCAGAGTAGGCACCAGAATCGATACAGGGGTTAGATGTTGCAACCACAAGAGTCCAGTGGTAAAAGACCTAAGGTGACATGGCATATGAATAAAAGGAAAGAAAGTAGTATGATTAAAGGGTACAAGTAATCATGATCTTACATTTCAAATTATAAATCAACATGCTGCTGCTGCTAAGTCGCTTCAGTCGTGTCCAACTCTGTGCGACCCCATAGACGGCAGCCCCCCAGGCTCTGCCATCCCTGGGATTCTCCAGGCAAGAACACTGGAGTGGGTTGCCATTTCCTTCTCCAATGCATGAAAGTGAAAAGTGAAAGTGAAGTCTCTCAGTTGTATCTGACTCTTAGCGACCCCATGGACTGCAGCCCACCAGGCTCCTCCATCCATGGGATTTTCCAGGCAAGAGTACTGGAGTGGGGTGGCATTATGGAGAATTTAGAGTTTGATATTATGTCACCAAGCTGACTTGAAAGAAGGCAGTTAGTTTTTCTTTTCCTTCAAGTAATGGCTGCTATCATTAAAGATTTAAAAAGCTTCTAGAATAAGCAATACCTATAGTCTCTCTTCAAGATAAGAGATTCTATGATTAGAGAAGGCAAAACATCAGGCCAACAGACCATTAGGCCTTCCTAATTTTACTCTGTAATATCTGTCTGACTTTATTTTTCACAGCTCCTCAAGACCCCCATTTAGTTACACTTTACCCCATAGCCAGCCTTTCTCTGGCCTCCTCTTCCTTCCTAGGAAGCTTTCCACTTATCCAAATTGGTTCATCCTCTAATTTTACTTCCTTAAAAAGTCACCTTCAAATTCTCCAAACAAGAGAAATCATTCCCTTTTTTCCTCTTGTGGTATTTAATTATATATAGTTTTATGTTACTCTCCAAGACTTTCCTTTGTGTTCCTTTGGACTCCCGTCCTCAACACCTAATCCTTTTCTATCTTGTCTTATTATATTCTTAATATAAACAGAATATAATATAAATCCCCACCAACAAGATGTTGGGAATCTAGCTTCTAAATAACTCTACTTAGGCTTCGTCTGTCATGTTGTCAGGAAACAAGGTGTTGCAGTATACTTGAATTTGCCCTAGTCTGTAGCTCATTCTTTTAAGCACTATTCAGTCCAGTTCAGTCACTCAGTCATGTCCAACTCTTTGTGACCCCATGGACTGCAGCACCCCAGACTTCCCTGTCCATCACCAACTACTGGAGCTTGCTCAAACTCATGTCCATCAAGTCGATGATGCCATCCAACCATCTCATCCTCTATTGGGCTCTTCTCCTCTTGCGTTCAGTCTTTCCCAGCATCAAGGCCTTTCCAATGAGTCAGTTCTTCCCATCAGGTGACCAAAGTATGGGAGCTTCAGCTTCAGCTTCAGGCCTGATTTCCTTTAGGATTGACTGGTTTGATCTCCTTGCAGTCCAAGGGACTCTCAAGAGTCTTCTCTAACACCACTGTTCAAAAGCATCAATTCTTCAGTGCTCAGCTTTCTTTATGGTTCAACTCTCATGTTCATAACATGACTACTGGAAAAACCATAGCTTTGACTATGTGGATCTTTGTCAGCAAAGTATTGTCACTGCTTTTTAATACACTATCTAAGTTGGTCACAGCTTTTCTTCCAAGGAACAAGTATCTTTTAATTTCATGGCTGCAGTGACCATCCGCAGTGATTTTGGAGCCCAAGAAAATAAAGTCTGCCACCGTTTCCACTGTCTCCCCATCTATTTGCCGTGAAATGATGGGACCAAATGTCATGATCTTAGTTTTCTGAATGTTGAGTTTTAAGCCAACCTTTTCTCTTTCCTCTTTCACTTTCATCAAGAGGCTCTTTAGTTCCTATTTGCTTCCTGCCATAAGGGTGATGTCATCTGCATATCTGAGGTTATTGATATTTCTCCCTGCAATCTTGATTCCACCTTGTGCTTCATCCAGCCTAGCATTTCACATGATGTACCCTGCATATAAGTTAAATAAGCAGGGAGACAATATACAGCTTTGACTTATTCCTTTGCACTATACCTTGTTTTTATTTGAGTATTTTAATGGACGCTTAAAAATATATTCCATATTTTTACGCCTTTTTAAAGGAGTATATATTAATCATAAGTTGTTCTTTTTCCTTTGTGGCATTCATGTAAACAACAATTATTGTACTCTCTGATCTTTTCTTTACCATCTTAATTGGCTGAAAATTCCATAGATACACAGTTTTTATAGCTGTTTTAATGCTTTTATCTAATGATTACGAACAGTCATTTTTTAAATTGTCACTTGTCTTAGTCCATTCAGATTGCTACAACAAATACCAGGGATTGGGTGTCTTACAACAAAAAACATTATTTCTTACTGTCTAGAGTCTGTAGCCAATAGAATACAGAGGACATGATGATACATGACTGCAGAGTCTAGACCACAAGAGGTTGCACTGTCTCGCGCCTCCATCTGGGCATGCCTCCTGTAGACATGGGCCACCACCCTGTGAAGAAACCAGAGCCACAGGGAGGGTACATGGAAGCACTCTGCTCGACACTTATATTTTTGTGTGTAATGTGAGAAAAATGTTTGAAAGAATATGTCCTGAGATGTTGCTAGGAATATTCTCCGGGAGATATGTCACATCTTCAATCTTTGTATTTTTCTATTTTATGCAATAGGCAGGTATTCAGTTTATTAAAACAAAATGTATCTTCCAGAATAACAATATAATTTCTAAGTAATATTTTTAAATGGTCTTAATTTTCACACGTAAAAATATTGTTTTCACTCCCTTAAGTCAGAGAAATTGAAATGAAATAGCTTTTTAAAAAAAAAAAAAACATGCTTTATCTTTTAATTAAAGACAGTTTTCTTTGAATGAGATCATTATTTTCATAAGAATGCTAAATTAAATGCCAAAAAACCACTGTGTAACATTCATATTTACCTATTACAGGAAAGATTACAGATACACAAAGATTTTTTCAATATATTTGCTGATATATGTAATATAATGCATACAGGCTACAATAATAATTGGAAAAAAATCAGGAAAATCTGTTCTCTTGGAATTTCTTTGAAAAACAAAGAATTCTTTCTATTTTTTTATTCTATCTTTTTATTATTTCTATTTTTTTTTTTTTTGGTTGACTTATCGATTCTCTAAGCTTGGATGACAAATAGAATACATCTTTACTTTTACATAATTAAAATAGCATGAAAGAAAGAAAGGTGAGAGAAAGAGAGGGAATTAACAGGGCAGAAAATTAAGCTTCTTAAACTCTAAGAAATCTCAAAATCTTTTAATCCGAAGAAAGGTTTGAAATATAAATGATATTAAGTTCTACAAAATATGATCAGGCGAAGTGAAAAGTAGGTTGTAGTGATACTTCTCAGTTAGATAATACTTGAAGGAACAAGTTCTTACCAAGTCCCTCCCAGTCTTACTTTTTTAGACATTTTTCAAAAAAAAAACTTGAATAGGCAACACATTTTGAAGAAAACAAAATAGGCAACAAATACTCTCCAGCTAATACGCCATCTGTAGTTTAGTTTTTTTTTAAATCTATCATTAAATGCTAGATAGAGAGCAATCAACTTCCTTTTTTTTAGATTAATTTTTCAAAGCAGGGTATTGTGAATCATCTAAGGCTGGTTCCTTGTGACCTCATATAACTGATGTCAGACACGATGTGATAGTCAAAAATTTTTTTCAGTAGACTTCTAAACCCTTCCATCCATAATACAGATATCAAGGAAAGCATTTTGTGTACTATCTTTATGGAGAGACTGTTTTAAATGATTAAAGAAGACAAGAAAGGGCTACATTCGTGATAATGATGAAGCACTTTACTTTAAAACACGTATAACCTTTTAAAGGGTACTCAGGCATGGCTGGTGGATGATTATTAGGTAAATCCCAGCCAGCTTCACCCTAATTCTGACCCCTGGGGAACAGTGAGAACTCTAATTCATGGTTCTCAGATTAGGGGCTTCTACCAACCTAACATTGACCTTCTGCTGGTGCTTTGGTCTGTCTCCCCCTCACTCCTTCATGCTTGCTGCTGCTGCTGCTAAGTTGCTTCAGTCGTGTCCGACTGTGCAACCCCATAGACGGCAGCCCACCAGGCTCCCCTGTCCCTGGGATTCTCCAGGCAAGAACACTGGAGTGGGTTGCCATTTCCTTCTCCAATGCATGAAAGTGAAAAGTGAAAGTGAAGTCGCTCAGTCGTGTCCGACTCTAGCGACCCCATGGACTGCAGCCTACCAGGCTCCTCCATCCATGGGATTTTCCAGGCAAGAGTACTGGAGTGGGGTGCCATTGCCTTCATGCTTGGTCTGTCTTAAATAGTATCTAAACAACCTGGGGGCACAAAGAGAAAATGTGAGTTCCCCAGAAAAGTTCCAGGAAGGGCCCCACTGTGTAAGGTTGTGATTGGGATGCTTAAGGTTTATCTTAATTCTGGAAAAATCCTATCTTAGAGTGAACAGCAAATCTTTATGCAAGGAGTATGACCAGTCTTTTCCAATTACAATTTGTAACAAAATAGAACTTTAAGTTCTGTAATACTGTAAAAAAAAGCAGATAAGATTTTTCATTTAATGTTTGGTTGTTTTGGGAAATGTTTTAAAAGCATCTTCTGCTCAACTTACTTGGACCTGCAAATGTTCTTGATGGAATCCAATTTGAAATGTATACTTGCTTTCCCCGTTATTGGAAAGTAGAGTGTTCCTATGAAAGACTTTGTAAGCTGAAATGACCTAAAGAAGCAATTACCATCAACTTATATAAGAATGTTTTTAAGCATTCCCTGACCCACCCAGCTAACCTACTAAATCTTACCAAGAAACACATGAAAACATTATATCATTCACTACGATTGAAATGCTTGTTACATCCAGTTTTATGCTAAGCATAACGTCCCTACAAACTCTCTTAGGTTTTTCTGACATCTTGGGACATATTTTGCTAAGGGTTTCACAAAACAAATCAAGATAAAGCACAGATGCTCAAACACAGTTCAAAGCTATAGAGGCTTGATGCCGAGATGCTGAGTGTAGTTCCGTGGAAGGAGCTTGGTGTCATTTTCTCTGCTCAGGGTGTGTGCTGTTTCTGTGATGTTACCCTGCAAAATGAAGGCTGAACTCTGTTTTTACTTTTCATCTACTTTTGTAAAAGTGAAAGATCCTCTTTGATTTATTTCAGTTGTCAAAAACAGATACTAATGTAGGTCTTGAAGAAAAGCAAAGTGGTATCAAAGCGATCTTTCAGGTAGTGGGGGAAACCTGTGTACCACTGAGTTGTATCAAGTGAAATATTATGTATCTTACTTTAATTAATATTAGGCAGCTGTCTCTTGGATTTCTTGGGAAACAGTGACATACATTACCATATAAATCAACTCTAGATATTGGTTCCCTTTTTAAAAAAATTTTTTTAACCTATAAAAAAGATTTTTTTCTTACCTAAAAAAAAGATTTTTCCCTTTTTTTTACATAAAAAAAGATTTTTTTCTTTTTTTACTTAAAACTCTCTCTATGCACGCTTGTATAAACCTTGTATTAGACATACTACAAGGTGGCATAATAGACTGACTTAAGTTTTATCTCTTATCCCTAAATCTTCCTGCCTTTGGTAAACTGCTGATATTTAGGAGATTGCATAAAAGGCAAAATACGGGGAAGACTGGAGGCAAATGTCTACATCAGTCCCCAGAAACAGAAAGCTGGTGCTCACAGTGATTTGGCAAGCTTCTCAAAATCTTTTTTTTAAAAACAACAGAATATAATTTTGAGTGAGGTATGCATGTGATTTGTTAACTTTCTATAATATAGATGTCAGTGAGGCTATGATAGTATAGGAATGAATACTCTATTCATATTGAATGTAATTTTACTTTTTCAAGAAATATATTTGATTAGAACATCTCCAGAAGGAAGCCAATTATTTTCTGTGCTCTCAGTGTCAGAAAAAGATCTGCTTTGCCAAAAATCCCTTTTCTTCTGACTTATACCACAAGATATGCTTAAAGTTGGCACTTTAACACTCATGATTTTGCCTTTTTTATCATTTGTTAAGTTGACAAATACTCTTCTTTTGCCTTTTTTATCATCATTTGTTAAGTTAACAAATACTCTTCTTTACTTTTTCTGCTCATCTCCTGCTCACCAGCATACTTACTATGTAAAATGTTTTTATATATTTAGTAATTTATATGTATTTTTTGTTGTTCCAACTTCCATTTAAGCAAAAATAGATTCTTTATGAGATGATTGCAACTTTCAGCGTCATGTTGTTGCAATTAGCAACAATCTTCTGGTTCTGAATAGACTCTGAAAAAGAGTATGATCTATATACACTGTTTCACTTTGTATATGAAACAGTGTTTGCCCAAGTTTCTGTGTGCAACTTAGGCTTATTCATATCCACAAATAATTGTAAATAACAGAACATTAAAAACTAAAATAATTTGCTGCTTAAGATGAGTCACTTCCAGTAAAAGCGAACCTCTTCATAAGACCATGAAACCTGTACTGAATGTCTCAGGGCGTATGCCACGGTGTCTTGATCATGTTGGTCTGTAATGACTCTGGTCTAGTCTGTAAGTCTGAGTTGCCTATTGATCACATTTATTTCACAGCAATCTGTTATGAGGATCGTCAGTACTATCCCATAGTCTGTTTTTCTTGAGAGTTTAAAATATTATACACTCTTTTTTTTTTTTTTTTGGTCTGTGATTCCCTGGCCCCCTAGTTGTAAAAGTATGTGACTCACCACATGTAAGTCACATGTAAGTCAGCTTGTGTAAGAGAGGCAGAATGATTTTGGAAGAAAATAAATCATTCTTAATTCAGAAAGAAGATGAAATTTCATCAGGTTGTCTTGTGCTGACCACTATTTACCAGTTCAAATGATGAGTCATGGAGCAAAATTGATGATTGTGTGCATGCTAAGTTGCATCCGACTCTGTGTGATCCTATGGACTGTAGCCAGCCAAATTCCTCTATCCATGGGATTCTCTAGGCAAGAAAACTGGACTGGGTTGCTCTGCCGTCTTCTATGGGATCTTCCCAACCAAGGGATAGAAACTTTATCTCTTATGTCTCTTGCATTAGCAGGCAGGTTTTTTTTACCACTAGTACCACAATGGAAGCACCCATTTCGGAGGTGATTCAGTTCAGTTCAGTTTAGTCACTCAGTCATGTCCAACCCTTTGTGACCCCATGGACTGCAGGATGCCAGGATTCCCTGTTCATTACCAACTCCTGGAGCCTGCTCAAACTCATGTCCATCGCGTCGGTGATGCATCCTACCATCTCATCCTCTACAGTCCCCTTCTCCTCCCGCCTTCAATCTTTCCCAGCATCAGGGTCTTTTCCAGCGAGTCAGTTCTTTGCATCGCGTGGCCAGAGTATTGGCACATCAACTTTAGCATAAGTACTTCCAGTGAATATTCAGGGTTGATCTCCTTTAGGATGGACTGGTTGGATCTCTTTGAAGTCCAAGGGGCTTTCAAGAGTCTTCTCCAACACCATAGGTTAAAAGCATCAATTCTTCAGTGCTCAGCTTTCCTTATAGTCCAACTCTCACATCCATACATGACCACTGGAAAAACCATAGCCTGGACTAGACAGACCTTTGTTGGCAAAGTAATGTCTCTGCTTTTTAATATGCTGTCTAGGTTGGTCATAGCTTTTCATCCAAGGAGCAAGCATCTTTTAATTTCATGACTGCAATCACCATCTGCAGTGATATTGGAGCCCCCAAAAATAAAGTCTGTGACTGTTTCCATTGTTTTCCCATCTATTTGCCATGAAGTGATGGAACCAGATACCATGATCTTAGTTTTCTGAATGTTGAACTTCAAGCCAACTTTTTCACTCTCCTCTTTCATTTTCATCAAGAGGTTCTTAAGTTCTTTGCTTTTTGCCATATGGGTGGTGTCATCTGAGTATCTGAGGTTATTGATATTTCTTCTGGTAATCTTGATTCCAGCTTGTGCTTACAGCCTGGCATATTGCATGATGTACTGTGCATATAAATTAAATAAGTAGGGTGACAATATACAGCCTTGATGTACTCCTTTCCCAATTTGGAACCAGTCTGTTGTTCCATGTCCAGTTCT
>NW_011494518.1:820038-905077 GCF_000754665.1 Bison bison bison
ATGTCCAGTTCTAACTGTTGCTTCTTGACCTGCATGCAGATTTCTCAGGAGGCAGGTCAGATGGTCTGGTATTCCCATCTCCTTCAGAATTTTCCAGTTTGTTGTGATCCACACAGTCAAAGGCTTTGGCATAGTCAAGAAAGCAAAAGTAGATGTTTTTCTGGACCTCTCTTGCTTTTTCGATGATCCAGCAGATGTGGGCCATTTGATCTCTGTTTCCTCTGCCTTTTCTAAATTGGAGGTGATTAGGAGTAGGCAATTAAGAAAGCATGATAAGAAAGTCAGCATAGTTCATCACCTTTCTTCTCTTTAGAGAAGAAAGTTTAAAACCTTATTTTCTAAGCACATCTCAGGCCACGCCCCTCCTCCACCACTGAACTTCTTCTTCTTTATTGAGTAACTCAGCCTTTGTCCAGCACTGCATCCTTTGTGCATGAGGACACTTGCTCAGAACGTCCTTCTGCCCCACCTTTGTTACTTGACAAATACCTATGCCTTTAGGACTGAGTTCAAATGGCCTCTCCTTTGAAATGTCTCCTGAGAATCCACTGGGCTTTCGGAGGTTTTATTCAGACATTATTTTCTATCCTACTAAAAACATTCAGAAAACCAAGATCATGGCATTTGAGTCCATCACTTCATGGCCAATAGATGGGGAAACAATGGAAACAGTGACAGACTTTATTTTGGGGGGCTCCAAAATCACTGCAGATTGTGACTGCAGCCATGAAATTAGGATACTTGCTCCTTGGAAGAAAAGCTATGACCAACTGAAACAGCATATTAAAAAGCAGAGACATTACTTTACCAACAAAGGTCCATCTAGTCAAAGCTATGGTTTTTCCAGTAGTCATGTGTGGATGTGAGAGTTGGACCATAAAGGAGGCTGAGCATGGAAGAATTGATGCTTTTGAGCTGTGGTGTTGGAGAAGACTCTTGAGAGTCCCTTGGACTGCAAGGAGATCCAACCAGTCCATCCTAAAGGAGATCAACCCTGAATATCCATTGGAAGGACTGATACTGAAACTGAAACTCCAATACTTTGGCTACCTGATTCGAGGAACTGACTCATTGGAAAAGATCCTGATACTGGGAAAGATTGAGGGCAGGAGGAGAAGGGGATGACAGAGGATGAGATGGTTGGATGGCATCATCGATGCGATGGACGTGAGTTTGAGCAGGCTCCGGGGGTTGGTGATGGACAGGGAATCCTGGCGTGCTGCAGTCCAGTGAGCCGCAAAGAGTCTGATCCGACTGAGAGACTGAACTGAGCTGATTGAAAGCTAATTATACTAATAATTGGTGGGTGAATAATGTTCATCGTCTATATCTGCCTCTAGACAAATGAGACAATTACCACATCCCTTTCCCCAGACTTTACTCTTGACATAGCAAAACAATCTTTTATTTTATTTCAGGTTTTTCTTTGTATTATGTTGTATTATGACATGTTATTTCACTTTACTGCTTTATTTGGCCACCATTGTCCTTATATCTCACATCATCTTGGATTCCTTCAGTATTGTTGAACTATGTTCTTCAGTAAATTTTTTAGAAATGAGTCATAGGTAGTAAACTTTCTAAGTCTTGCATATCTAAAAATGAAGTATTTATTTTGCTGTCCCACATGAGTTTGGCTGGCTGAAGAAACCCAGGTTAATTTCTTTTCTTTCATAACTGTGGTAATTTTTCTCCATTGTCAACTTGAATCCAGTGTTACTGATTTTAACTGGTAGAGAACTCTTTCATAGGCTATCTAATTTTTTCTCTTGAGAAACTCTTAAGATTTTATGTTTATGTTTGACATTCTGAGATTACATTAAGGTGTGTCTGAATGTTGGTAGTATTTTTCTATTCATGCTACTCAGAAACTTTGGATGGTTTCAATATTTTGAATGACTCACTTTCATGATTAAGTTTCTTCAATTAACTTATAGTTTGGGTATTGCTATTTGTATTTATAATTGAGTATCTTCATCAAATGGGATTGTTGGAATGTATTTCTTCAGATCAAATAGGAACCTAGTTTATTATTCTGTGTTAAATTCAACAAAGGTCCATCTAGTCAAGGCTGTGGTTTTTCCAGTGGTCATGTATGGATGTGAGAGTTGGACTATAAAGAAAGCTGAGCACCAAAGAATTGATGCTTTTGGACTGTGGTGTTGAAGAAGAATCTTGAGAGTCCCTTGGACTGCAAGGAGATCCAACCAGTCCATCCTAAAAGAGATCAGTCCTGAGTGTTTACTGGAAGGACTGATGCTAAAGCTGAAACTCCAATACATTGGCCACCTTATGTAAAGAGCTGACCCATTGGAAAAGACCCTGATGCTGGGAAAGATTGAAGGTGGGAGGAGAAGGGGGAGACAGAGGATGAGATGGCTGGATGGCATCACCGATTCAATGGATATGAGTTTGGGTAAACTCCAGAAGTTGGTGATGGACAGGGAGGCCTGGAGTGCTATGGTCCATGGGGTTGCAAATAGTCGGACAGGACTGAGTGACTGAACTGAAGTGAAATTCTGAAAATAGAAGATGCCTTAGATGTTCGACAGGAGGGTTGGGCAGGGAAAATTTGAAAGGTATACAAATAAATTTTATTTAGGATCTGAATATGTTACCTGGTTCACTGTCCGCCTTGGGAGTACTGTGTCAGAACTCCCATTTGAGTGCCATGCCCCAATTTATCCTGTAGATTATGGAAATCAGTGGTTCTCCTTCCTTCTCTCTCTTTGCTGTGGATTTGTAAGTTCCAAGTTATTTCAGGTTCTGCTTTCCTTCATCTCTAGTCCTATCCTTCATACAGAGGACTCTCCTAGGGAGGTGATTCACTTTGTATATGAAACAGTCTTTCAGGCTTCATCCTGGGGCAAGTACTGCTGTTGCCAACTGCTTTTGTACAGAAGGTGGAGGATGGGGGTGAAGAGCAAGAAAGCTGGCCCAGGTTATCTAAATGAAGTCTTTAATTAATTGCTCTTACTGCTCCCAGGGGCTGCTCCCTGTCTTTGACTTGTTCAGTCTGCACACAATGGTTTTCCCAGCCTCTTCAGGAAATGCTAAGGCAATATAAAGCCTTCCTTCTCCAGCAGCAGCCTTTACATTACTACTTTCTCTTTTCTTATTTCTCCAGCAAGATCATCATACCTGCTCTTTACCATCAAAACTTCCTTCAAAATTGCTGATTTCTGAGTTCATCTTCTTTACCTAGAGGGTAAAGTGGATTCATTATCTACTAAAATATTTTCTATCATTTCTATGTATACGTGTGCCTGCAATTCCAGTAGGCACAGAAGGGGAGCTGGAGCATGTTTTGGTTCATACTTTTCGTGAATGTATTGATTCTACACTGCAGTAATTATTCTCTGCTTACATAAGTCTCCCCACTGGAACGTGACCCCCAGCTGCACTAAGGTCTTGGCAATCCCCCATTGTGAGCTCAGTTGTCTGTAAATGGGGAGGCTGGATGAACAAGGGCACAGAAATCTAAAAACACAAAACTTATGAAAGAGAGAATTCTGATTATTCTGTTACTGGGAAGAAAAAAAAAGGAAAGAAACTGGTGAGGGGATAGAGAGAGAAATTTTTTGTGTGATACTGAGGTTGCTCTTGACCCCTTTCTGAGCTCCAGTTCTCCCATTTGGGAAACATGGCTACAGGATGGCCAAGATACTTTTCTTGTTTAATCACTGTTTGGTTCCGTGAATTTGGTTCCAGGAATCTATAGGCTTTACCAAGACCACTGATCTCATAGCATCCTACAGATAGAAACCATATGGTTTACACTCATCCTAAAATAATGAGGAAATTTTTCTTTCATTATTCTTTTTTCTATGATTTATGAGCAGCACTCTTTTCCCTTCAAACAATTCTCCTCTGTTATGCTTGGTTTTTCCCCTTTCAACCACCTGTTCTCAATGATATGCTCTGTGGCTGATTCTACTAATTTCTGATAAGGCATTGACTGATAAGAGAAGTGTTAGCTGATAAGGACTGAGGGAAGACGCTTTATAGAATTATATACAGTTTTTTGAGGCAGCATTTAATAAACAATACTATCTCTTCTTCAGCTGTAAGGAGAAAAACTGCATACAGATCACGTGGTTGAACAACATGGGGGTTTGGGACGCCACCTATGATGGCATCTGATTCTATAGCATGATTACCTAAGTTAAGAGCAATTAATTGGCTGCTGTAGAAGTTCTAAACACTTAAAAAGATAAAGTCATACTAGTAAAATGATACATAGTGACACTGATATTTGAGGAAGGGCACATTACTTGAAACCTTCTCAAATTATAGTCTAGGATCAAACAGTCACCTCCCTCTTGCTTGCTATCAGGTTTCAGCTTACAGGAAAATGTAAGTTTTTTTACAGTCTTATGCATCTTCACTGATAAAACGTTATATTTTTTCCCGTTGACACTAAAATAACTCATTTCTAATTCTTTAAATTCACGCAGATGTCAAAATATTTCCACATACTTCTACCAGGTGCATCTATTTTCTTTTCTTTTTTTTCTTTTTTTCTTTTTTTTTGGTCCATCTATTTTAAATTGGAGCTAGAAAATTCTAGGCTGAATACCAGCCAACATAAAATATTTTTTATAAAAGATGTGCGTTCAGTAGTTGATAGAATTAAATTTGCTCTATCTAGAGCAGAATTCAACAGATATAGGAATGAACAATATAAGAGAAATCTTGATTCAGATACATATGACTTAAAAATTAAAAACACAAGTTTATCAGTTGAATAAATAAATAATAATATTTAGCACTTATTTTATGTGTGAAAAAAGTAGTTATTCAGCAATATAAGCAATTCTCAAAATGTTGTTACTAGATTCAAGGAGAGTTTCTGCAAAACCTTTAATTGTGAATTTTCAATGTAATGAAAGTTTAGAAAACAACCTACATGCCCAGAATCACTAAAAGTTAGAGTGAGGCTACCAAGCATTGTTTAGAATATAGAGCAACTGACATTCTCTTACACGGTTGGGTGTGTGCTCAGTCATGTCTGACTCTTTGCGACCACATGGACTGCAACCTGCCAGGCTGCCCTGTCCATTGAATTTTCCAAGCAAAATACGGGAGCATGTTGCCATTTCCTTCTCCAGGGGATCTATCTGACCTAAGGATCTAAGTTGCATCTCTTGCGTCTCCACCATTGGCAGAGGGATGGATACTTTATCACTGCACCACTTGGGAAGCCCCTTAACACGCTAATGAGAGCTAAAATGGCATAATCACTGCGAAACTAAACATGGCAATGTCTAAATGTATGCATAGTCTGTGCAGTCCACTCTACTCTCAGGTGTCTGTCCAACATGTATCCCAGAAACGCAAATATTTGGGTCACAAAATACACTGACAAGAAATTTTTAACAGCGTTACTTATAACAGCCCCAAACTGGAAAGAATTTGTTGTCCATCAGTGCAAAAATAAATTGTGAAACAGTTGTATAATGGAATACTCCAAAGCAATGAAAGCTCCAATACTTTGGCCACCTGATGCAAAGAGCTGGCTCATTGGAAAAGACCCTGATGCTGGGAAAGATTGAGGGCAGGAGAAGGGGACAACAGAGGATGAGATAGTTGGATGGCATCATTGACTCACTGGACGTGAGTTTGAGCAAACTCTGGGAGATAGTGAAGGACAGGGAAGTGCTGCAGTCCATGGGGTTGCAAAGAGTCAGACATGACTTAGTGACTGAACAACAAAGCAATGGAAAAGAATGAACTACATTTAGATGATACAACATGGATGAATCTCACAATAAGTTCAGTAACAATGCATGACACAGAAGAATATATACTGTACAGTTCATTTAAATGAGGCTAAAAGCAAGCAAAACTATAATCAGAGAACAAGTTATCTTTTTAAAGGAACTATTGACTGGGAGGAGGTACAAGGAATACTTCTGGGGTGCTTGTGTTATTTCATATCTTGATGTGGTATTGTGATTACCCCTGGGAAGAAGGCTACAAGCCTGACAAGACCTGGCCTCAAAGACCATGCACCCTCTCAAGGTTATGTCATTACAGTGGATACAGATGGTGCTCCACCCACATCCCCTTGGGTCTTCTTATGGAGCCCCCTCAAGTTCTCTCTGTTGTACTTTAGCAGCTCACAGCTGCAATTTTCAGAAGACTCTCCTTTGGTTACTGGAGCTCCTTCGGCTGTACCTGCATGGAGCTGGAAGTGCTTGTATCCCGCACAGGGCAGCCTGTGGCTAATGGCTGACTGCTGTGGGAGAGTGAAAGCCCATCTCCTTTCCCCCAGGACAAGACAAACTCTCTGCACAACTACCTATAGGATTAGACTAGAGCTGTGACTTGAACTAAAACTGCTCCACTGCTTAGCTTCTTCCCCCTGCCTATCTAGTTTCTCCTACTCCGCTACTGGCCTCTTTTGTGAGTTCAGCCTTAACAAATCTCTTGCCTACAGATTCTCATGTCAAGGCCATCCCAACCATATTGGAAAACCAATATCATATGGATGTGGCTTTCTATCCCCCATACTGCTTCAAAATACTTAACACTGCCTTCCTTATTATACCCACACAGTCTGTTTCAGGAGTCGAGGTCCTAAAAGGCTTCTATTAATTAAACGGAGACTAATCCAGGAGGCATGACTCATGAAGCATTCGTTCTCATCCTGAGTTCTTGGATCATCTTTACGATCACTGCTCTAAATTCCTTCTCAGTAGATTGCCTATCTCCTCTTAACTTAGTTCTTTTTCTGGGGTTTTATCTTGTTCCTTTGATTGAAACCTGTTCCTCTGCTGCCTCATTTTGTTTTAGATGCTGTTTGTATTTTTGTGTATGTGGTAGGTAAGTTATGTTTCTTGACCTTGGAGAAGTAAGCCTTCAATAAGAGGCATCACATGTGTCCCAGCAGTGCATTCCTCTCTCATTGACAAAGCTGTGTGCTCTAGAGATTCCTCCTAAGGGGGCTGTATGGGTCCTTCTGTTGTGGCAGGCTATGTGGGCAGTCTGATAAGCTTGGTTCCTGTCTAGTCTGGTTGATCGCCAGGCCCTGCCTGTGAGGATGCTGTTGGTTGCTGTTTAGCAGTTCTGGTCAGGAGGTGGGCCTACAGAGCCCTAGGGGGCCCAGGGCTAGTGCTGGCTCACTGGTGCATGGAGTCAGGGTCCTGAAGACTCGGGGGGCTGTTGCCCACCCCTGCTTCCACTGGCAGGTGAAGCAGATCCTGGAGTTGGTGGCACAGTGGTAAAGAATCCATCTGCCAATGCAAGGGATGTGACAGATGTGGGTTCGATCCTTGGGTTGGGATCCCCTAGATCCCCTGGAGGAGGAAATGGCAACCCACTCCTGTATTCTTGCCTGGGAAATTACATGGACAGAGTGGCCTAGTGGGCTACAGTCCATGGAGTCACAAAACAGTTGGATATGACTGAGCACACACACACACACACACACACACACACACTTGCAGAGAGAGATGGTTAGATGGTTCCTGGAGTCTGACTGCAGGGCCTGTGGATCCCAGAGCTCAGTTCGTATCTTTGGTAGGGGGTGTGTTTCCTGGTATAGTTGGATTCAGGGTCCCAGGTGTCCTGAAGCTTGAATTGGCCTGCTACAGGCAGGAGCAAGACCCAGCTGGTCTCAGGGAAGGATCTAGCCTACATTGCAGGGTCCTACTTCTGCTGTCTGCCCTCTGGTGGGCAGAGCTAGGTCTTGACCCTGTGGTAGGCTTGGCCATGTCTAGGGGCTTGTCCAGAGACAGCTGTGGCTCTTGAGGAAGTCTTTAGGAAACCTGTCTTCTGATGGTGGGGCTGTGCCCCAGCCCAGTTAGTTGTTTGGCTTGAGGCACCTCAGCACTGATGCCTGCAGACTTTTGAATGCTCTTGGCATTAAAGAGCTACTAGGAGTGTTCCAGCACCTGACTGTCTGGTGTTTATGTCCCCAGGGTGAGCCACAGTCTTGCCCCTCCCCCTCTCCAAGAGACTCTCCAAGACCAGCAGGTAGGTCTCGTCCAGGCACCTATCAAATTACTGCTTTTGCCCTGGGTCATCGAGCATGTGAGAGTTTGTGTTCTCCCTTTAAGAGTGAAGTCTCTATTTCCCCTAATCTTGTGGGGCTCCTGCAGTCAAGCCCCGCTGGCCTTCAAGGCCAAATGCTCTGGGGGCTCGTCTTCCCAGTGCTGGATCCCAGGCTGAGGAACCTGACGTGAAGTGGAAGAAACTCTGTGATATAATTATTCTCCAGTTTGTGGGCTACGCACTGGTCGGGGGTAATGGGATTTGGTATTTGATTATATGTGGGTTTACCCATCTACTCATCTCACCGATTTTTTTCTTTATGTATTTAGTTGAAAAAGGTATTTTCTGGTAAAATCTAGTCTTTTCCATTGATGGTTGTTTTGCATATAACTGATTTTGGTGCATCAGTGAGAGGGAGTGAGCTCAGGGTCTTTCTATGCCATCCTGGCCTGCCAACATCTTGTGAAACATTTACCAGTGATTTACATTTTGGCAAAATGCAAAATGATTAGCAAGGCAGTCATCTGACAGGACCCTCAGCCAGCAAGACATCCACTGCTGGCTCATGATTGGGCTCAAGGAATGATGTTTAGTGGAGAAGGCAATGGCAACCCACTCCAGTACTCTTGCCTGGAAAATCCCATGGATGGAGGAGCCTGGTAGGCTGCAGTCCATGGGGTCGCTAGGAGTCGGACACGACTGAGTGACTTCACTTTCACTTTTCACTTTCTTGCATTGGAGAAGGAAATGGCAACCCACTCCAGTGTTCTTGCCTGGAGAATCCCAGGGATGGGGGAGGCTGATGGGCTGCCGTCTAGGATGGCACAGAGTCGGACACGACTGAAGCGACTTAGCAGCAGCAGCAGCAATGATGTTTAGAAAAGGTCCAAAGCACGAGCCTTGCCTGGAAAGGAGGCCTGAGTGGGGTGTGGGAAACATTCTTCAGGCTGCAAGGAGCAGTGTTAGATTTTCATCACCTGGACACAGGAAAGAAAGAAAAAAGACACAAAAAAACTATTTTGAGCAGAAGACAGTCTAACTTCGTGAATTTTATCTAGGACTAGCCTTTAACTAATATTTATTAACTCTGTGTGTGAATGCATGTTGTGATTTAATACATCAGGGGACTTAATATTTTTAAGTGATTGAGAATGGGGTAATAACTCCTTGTTCCACATTGCAATAACTACCTGTCCCAGATGAAACCATAAGCTTTCATGATTGAATAAGACTTCAAGAGCATGTTGGATAAGAGCACAGTTATCCAATAGAAAAGCAGATCAGAACTAATTACTCCAACTCAAATAGGTGATCAAAAATTTTTGGCCCAAAATCCATGTTAAGATTACTGATATTAACAGCGAGTGGTATGAGCTTTAGAGTTAATTACCTAGTGAGTCAATAATCATAAAAATATCTAACATACTAGATGGAAATTTCAAAAATATTTTAAACCTATACCTCACAATTCCAGTTTATTTATATCTAAAATTATTTTAAATTGGCCTTTTAAACAGTTTGTGCTAAAAGTGTTAAGTGGTTGAACCGGAGTGAATGGTAATTAAAGTTACCAAAAGAGCCTGTGACAAAAGGAGATGATCAAAACAAAAAGTGTACAAAAGAAACTCTGCATCAACAAAGGCTATACTGAAGCATGCCAACATTTCAGTTGTGTTTATCTCTGTTTGCTAGGATTGAGGATCGTTTTATTTTCTTCATCAGGAAAAGGGTAGTTTATGAAAAACATGCTGTGTAAGAGCCTCTCTCTAATTCACAGTTTCCTCAAATAGAGACTTAGTGGGTGACTGTCACCTAGGCATGGGCATGCTGTGAAACACATGATTATGAAGGCTTGTGTGAATTGGGTAGAGAGATTTACTTTGATTTCTTTGAATTATCCTATAGTGCTTAGAGAATATGCCAACATAAGGGAGCATTACAGACCAAAATGGAACTGGTTTTGTTGATAGCGGTAAGGTTAAACCATCAGCCATTTTCCTAACATCTATTTCCTTGATGGACAGATACTCAAAGGGAGTGGATAGGCACATGTAAACACCCCCACACACACAACCTTTACCTGATGGGAAATAAATTATATTTGTGCACGTCTCCCTTAGTAATTGCTCAATGACTCCCTTGCAGTTTATAAAAGCCAGTAAATTATAAGGCATGGCAAAAATAAGAAAAAAAATTTTTAAAGGAATGAATTTCAAAGAAAAGGTATAGCTGATGAGAACAAACTTCTTACCAAGAAGTTTTAATTAACAAGTTTTCATTACATTGAATGGGATCAGATGTGAACCCGTGGGATCATTTATTTAATACTTGGCATTTCCTGTGAGTAATGCTTTATCTGAGCATCTTAGAATATTTTTTAAACACAAAACCTCTATAATATCTGCATTGTTGTTTTGTTTTATGGTAAGTCATCAAAGAACTTGTAAAGTCGACAGAGGTCACCTAGAATGAGATTGATTCCATAACACACCCCTCCCCTATGGCCTTCAAGTAGGATTTAAGAAATCCACAACTTCAATTCTAGAACATTCTACAACATGAGACTCATATCTTTAACTTTTAGAGGTAATTTTTAAGGAGATGTCTCTAGGAAAAAAATATCTATACATGAACACATACAGTTAAATATAATCTACCTAAGAATGTATTCCTTATGATTATACAGTGGAGGTGATGAATAGATTCAAAGGATTAGATTTGGTAGACAGTGCCTGAAGAACTATGGATGGAGGTTTGTAAAACTGTATAGGAGGCAGTGACCAAAATCATCCCAAAGAAAAAGAAATACAAGGAGACAAAGTGGTTGTCTGATGAGGCTTTACAAAGAGCTGAGAAAAGAAGACAAATGAAAGGCACAGGAGAAAGGGAAAGATATACCCAGCTGAATGCAGAGTTCGAGAGAATAGCAAGAGAGATAAAAAAGCCTTCTTAAGTGAACAATACAAAGAAATAGAGGAAAACAACAGAGTAGGAAAGACTATAGAGCTCTTCAAGAAAACTGGAGATATCAAGGGAACATTTCATGCAAGGATGGGGACGGTAAAGATCAGAAACAGCAAGGACCTAACAAAGGAAGGAGAGATTAAGAAGTGGCAAAAATACACAGAAAAACTACCCTAGAAAAGTCTTAATGACCCAGATAACCATAATGATGTCACTCACCTAGAGATAGACATTGTGGAGTGTGAAGTCAAGTGAACCTTAGGAAGCATTACTAAGAACAAAGCTAGTGGAGGTGATGGAATAACAGCTGAGATATTTCAAATCCTAAAAGATGATGCTGTTAAAGTGCTGCACTCAATATGCCAGCAACTTTGGATAACTCAGCAGTGACCACAGGACTGAAGAAGATCTGTTTTCATTTCAATCTCAAAGACGATCTGTGCCAAAAAATGTTCAAACTACCATACAATTGTGCTCATTTCACATGCTAGCAAGGTGTAATGCTCAAAATCCTTCAAGCTACGCTTCAGCAATACATGAACCAAGAACTTACAGATGTACAACTTGGTTTAGAAAAGGCAGAGGAACCAGAAATCAAATTGCCAACATTCATTGGGTCATAGAGAAAGCAAAGGAATTCCAGAAAATATCTACTTCTGCTTCATCAACTACACTAAAGCCTTTACCTGTGTGGATCACAAAAATCTGTGGAAACTTCTTAAAGAGATGGCAATACCAGCCCACCTTACATGTCTTCTGAGAAACCTGTATGCAGGTCAAGAAGGAACAGTTAGAACTGGATGATAGAGCAGACTGGTTCAAAATTAGAAAAGGAATAAGTCAAGGCTGTATATTATCACCCAGCTTGTTTAACTTCTTTGCAGAGGACATTATGCAAAATGCTGAGCTAAATAAATCACAAGTTGGGATCAAGACTGCTGGAAGAAATGTCAGTGACCTCAGATATACAGATGATACTGCTCTAATGGCAGAAAGTGAAGAGGAACTAATGAGCCTCTTGATGAGGGTGAAAGAGGAGAATGAAAAAGCTGGCTTAAAACTCAGCATTCAAAAAACTAAGATCATGGCATCTGGTCCTATCACTTCATGCCAAATAGAAGGGTAAAAAGTAGAAACAGTGACAGACTATTTTCTTGGGCTCTCAAATCACTGCAGACAGTGACTGCAGCCATAAAGTTAAAAGATGCTTGCTTTCTTGGAAGGCAAACTACGACAAACCTAAACTGCATATTAAAAGCAGAGACATCACTTCTCTGACAAAGGTCCATATAGTCAAAGCTATGGTTTTTCTAGTAGTCATGTATGGATGTGAGAGTTCGGCCATAAAATAGGCTGTGTTAGTTGCTCAGTCGTGTCTGACTCTTTGAGACCCCATGAACTATAGCCCGACAGGTGCCTCTGTCCATGGAATTCTCCAGGCAAGAATACTGGAGTGGGTTACCTTTTCTTTCTCCAGAGGATCATCCCTACCCAGGGATCGAACCTGGATCTCCCTCATTGCAGGCAGATTATTTACCATCTGAGCCACCAGGGATGCAGAGAAGGCTGAGCGCCAAAGAATTGATGCTTTCAGATTGTGGTGCTGGAGAAGTGCGACACATGCAACAGACTCTTGAGAGTCTGTTGGACTACAGGGAGACCAAACCAATCAATCTTAAAGGAATCAACCCTGAATATTCATTGGAAGGACTGATGTTGAAGTTCCAATACTTTGGCCACCCTATTTGAAGATCAGACTCATTGGAAATGACCTTGATGATGGGAAAAATTGTGGGCAAGAGGAGAAGAGGGCAACAGAGGATGAGATGATTGTATGCTATCACTGACTCAATGGACATGAGTTTGAGCAAACTCTGGGAGATGGTGAAGGACAGAGAAGCCTCATGTGCTGCAGTCCATGAGGTCACAAAGAGTCGGACACCACGTAGATACGGAACAACAATAAGATATACATATAAAGGGTTCATAATCAATGAAATATTAATAGCAGTAGAACCAAATGGAGGAGTCTGTATACGGTAAATAGAAAGGTAGAGTGCTTAGGATTTTTTTCCCCTGACTCCTTTGTTAGATGTAACCTTTCTGAAGTCTCTTAATGTTTGTTCAGAGGTTCTCAAATTTTCTTGGTTTGTGATTCCCTAATGTCTCAGCATATTTTTCACCATGCCCCTAAGGCAAAGGAAATACCTAAGAGTTCCATTTATTAAGTAGTTTGGTTGGAACAACTAACAAAATGTTGGTGTGATGTCCAACAGACAGCGTTGTGCTTTCCTCACAATTAACGTTCTCCCTCAGCCGCTTCTGTGAGTTCACTGCCAGGGGCTCTTGGGCAGCTCAGCTCAGCTTGCGAAGAACAGCTTTAGATCATCTAGCATGAGGTGGAGTGAGCGGAAGAACTGGTCTTGGAGGAACCTGAGACAAGTGAAAGGGATTCCATGGAGGCAGGATCTTTCATTACAACTCCAGGTAAAAGTGCCTACTACTACCCTTTAAGACTAATGAGTATAACGCTCACCCTAGGAAAGAGGGGAACGGCGGGTCTCTTATATAGAACTCATAGGAAGCCCCCATCTAGTGCGGATTTCGCAGTCTCCTCTTTAGACAAAACCTGCACTATTACAAGCCCTCTACACTGGTTTCTATTGTTCTATTCATTTCACCTTTTCATTGTCTATGACTCATTCTACAATCTACATAACCTCAAGGATAACTATTTTAAATAAAATAGGCCTCTGTATCTGAATCACACCAGAAGAAGTAGACTTCTCGTAAATACTGAGCTTTGTTTGGGGCAGCCAGATTTAAAATATAAGCATAAATGAAATTTGCTTTGGAGAGCCCTGATGGGGCAGCCCAAAGAACTAGGCAGTTTGTGGATCTGACAATAAAGTGTGATAAAACACATCTGTGTGCTCACCAGTTGGATGAGAGGAACTGGAAGTTTCAAAGTGCTCTGGGCAGAGGAAATGGTGATTTTAAGTGAACCTGCAGATGAGAAGTTTCAAGAGTAGGAGGCTTTCAACTGCAGGTGTTGATTGGTTCTGGAACTGATTGTCACACAGGAAACTCTATGAGCATGCATTTGGGAGAACGCAGGGATTTTTGTTTGTTTTAGCCAGCAATTGGTGATTCTCCTGTCACTCCAAGAACGCCAGAGACTTTCTAATCAGGCTCTGTGGAGAATGAAATGCTCTGTTCACAGTTAAACACAACTCTTCTCTTTAAGAAATGTAGATAGAGTACCTGCTAAGCACCAGGCACTGTCTGAATTTATGGAATACCAAGGCCTGAAGTGAAGGATGAGCAGCGTGAGGACAAGTCCTTCCCTTTCAGGGTTGGGCCCCGTTGTTAAGAACAACAGGAGGCTCCGTTTGACAACTCAGAGGAATCAGAGGAGATGTCTGGGCAGTTCACGTTCCTCTCTGACTTCAGTTTACTCTTTTTAAATGAGGGGGTTGGAATACATGATCGCTAAGCCCTAACATTCTGATTCTAGGACTGAACGAAGTTCACTTCAAAGTCAGGGAAAGAGTTACAGCAACATAAATAGACCTCAGGGTATAAACACTGTGTTATCCAAAGGGAAAATAAAGATGACAGGCTACATGTTTTAAAATAAACTCACTGTGGTTTTCAATTCTCAATTCTAACCTTGAATTTTATGAGTATTGATTTCCTAAGAAAGAAAGCCGACAGCTCCTACCTTCCTTAAGTACCTTTCTATTCATTTTACATAAGTCCATTAAAAAAAATCTCAGGCCCAATATATATAACTTTCCATTTAAATGTCCTTATTACCATCCCCCAAAGGACCTTTCTTATGTAACTAAAACAAAAGATTTAATTTTGGGCAAAAGAAGTTATACTTGAGACCTTTGCAAGAAATTAATACCTTACTTTGCCTTAAAAAACAGTCTTGACTGGTGGGTACTTCAGGGAAATGTTATTGATAACACAATTGGATGGGCGAACTGAGGAACTGAGACCTGCAACACCTGTGATTTACTTAAAGTCACACAACTGTTTTATATTTCTGCCTCATTATCATCTTAATGCATTGTATTTATCTCTCACAGTAGTCCTTTAGGGTTATTTCCCTGCTCTACAGACAAGAAAATAGAGTTTCAGAGAAAATGTGTGCTTAAAATAGTAATGAATTTGAAAATGTTGCTGCTGCTAAGTCACTTCAGTCGACCCCAGAGATAGCAGCCCACCAGGCTCCCCCATCCCTGGGATTCTCCAGGCAAGAACACTGGAGTGGGCTGCTCCAATGCATGAGAGTGAAAATTGAAAGTGAAGTCGCTCAGTCATGTCTGACTCCTAACGACCCCATGGACTGCAGCCTACCAGGCTCCTCCATCCATGGGATTTTCCAGGCAAGAGTACTGGAGTGGGGTGCCATTGAATTCGAAACTAGGTGTAGCTATCTCAAAAGCTCTTGCAATTTCCCCCTATATCTTATGAGATTCCAGCACATAATCTTTACTTTGAGAATTGTACATTCTCACATAGAAAGGATATCTCCATTTTTGTAAAGAAGGGAAGGGGGCGGGGGGCGGGGGGGAAATGGTGTTAAAGAACTGCCACTCTATTACTCTAAAATGTTTCCAAACTTACCTTACACTAACCCTACACAGACCTTATATTGTCCCAAATTGGATTCCCACAGTTCCTGGAATACACCTTATCTAGCCTCAGCGTCTTCACTCTTTTCTCTCTTACAATGCCTGACCTTTCTGCTCTGCTTACTGAAAGCCTGCTCATCCTGCAAAGTCCATTTCATGAGTCACTCCCCTCTCATGAGGCTGTTTGAACCTCAGTTTTCTCAATCACAGAGTAGAGAAAAGAATTCTGACTGAGATAATCACATCTACTTGGCAGAGTCATTTAAATGATGACTGACACTTCCATCAGTGATAAAAGGTAAAAAAAAAAATAAATATTTTTTTTCTCACTGTTAAACATCAAATTTTAGTAGATCCATAGCTTTTATACTTGCTCTTAGGTCATGTTTTGGCATTAAAATTTCTAATCTAGTCTAACAATTGCAAAGATGGAGGCTAGTTCAATAAAGAAATAAATGATCTAAACTTTTATATGGTATCAAGCTTTAACCATTGATGGAGGTCTGGGAAAGAAGGGGAGGGGTGCCCTTCAAAATTAGCTTTGGAAGAAACTCATCTTCTGCCTCCTTTCTGTTAATTAAGCCACTGTTCTAGTCTCTCTCAAGTCAGCCTGGGAAAAGAGGGACTGGAGGGAAGGGGCCATGGCTGCATGCTCTCTTCTGAATAACTGTTTTGAGCATCTAGGAATCCACCATTTCTTCATGTACCATCACCCACCGAGGCTGTCTTTTTGGAGGAGATTCCTTTTGAAGATGACCCATGTCAACTCACTTTTGGAAGCGGTCTCATTTTGTTCCCACAAGCCAACTGGAGTGGAAGTGCATACCATCACAATGGTGTCTCCTTACACCCCTTGACTTTAGACTTCTGAAACTTGAACACCATTTATCTGTCTCCTTCAATCTCCAGGACACAAATATCAGAATCTCCCCATTGTCTTTGCTCATTGGCATGAGGTGAAAATTAATTATCTTTCTATTTCTGTGAGAATGGAGAAGAGAATACAAGGCTCACATGAAGAAATCTCTCTACTCTGCAAACCTCGTCCTTATACCAGGGGTGCCTGATCAAGCTGGCAAGCTACCTGATAACAATCCTGTTATCCCTTAACATCATGCACAGCACTTCACTTTGAGATAGAAATTGTTAGGCAGTTGAGAACTCAAAGTGTGGGAACTCTGAGACCTCGGCCTGTTTCAATAAACATCCCACTCCATTAACCTAAAACTATATTCCTTTGTCCCGAGTTCTTGACTTTCGGAGAAATGTGTCCTTGGTCTGATAAACTATCAGCACTCAGATCCAGGAGAGGGTAGTAATTGTTCCATGTCTGAAGGAAAAACAACTGGTGATCATTAATCTTTAGCCCTTACATCTGATCTATTGTAAAATGGCCAGAGGTCATGAGATAAGGTCACAGGATGACTGACTTAATGTCTAAGAAAAATAAGAATCTGAAGATCAAAAGGAGCCACAAAGATGTCAAGTTAAACATTGTGACCTTTAAGCTGATTGGTTAGAAATGACATATGTTAAAAGTAAGAACCAATCAAAAAGGTACAAATCAATACTAGTATAACTGTTTAAACTGCTCTAAGTCCCGCCTTTTCAGGCATGTCACCCCCTCTCAGTGTCTATGATGAGAGCTTTGAAGTAAATCCTGTTTGCTTGCTCTTTGCTTGCCATTTGAGTGTTTGCATGTTTGCTAAGTTCATTCTTCAGCTCTGAGAACAAGAGCTCAGATTCCTGTTTCAACTTCATTATCTGGACCATTGGGTGAGGGAAGGAAATTATTCTTTGGAATCTATTATACTGATCTTTGTCTTTGGGCTCCATTTAACAACCTGTTCAACAGATAAAGGGTTTAAGGGGTAATTGAACCGTAAATGTGAAAGTCGTCAAGAGCCAAGGAAACTCTTCTGTCTTTCCTTCTCTGTTGTGAAACAGCTACAGTAACTCTGCTTCTTCCTGCTCATAATCCATTTCATTCTCCTCTTCCTGCCCAAATTTTCTTTCTTTGTTTCTCTCTGTATCAATACATACAAAAAACAGCTATCCCACAGCTTCCAATGTTATATATTTGCCCCCAGAAGCCATAGAAACTGACTAGCTTGAATCTCACTCACTTCAAAATTCCTAGAGAGAAAATACAATTGGCCTGGTCCAGACTAAATATCTATTCCTGATCCACTGACCCTTGTTCAACAAACAGGCTATCTGACCCCATCCCTAAGGACAGGGAAATTCTTAAAGAAAGGAGGTAATAGGTTAGGTCAATAATCTCCAGGGCTGCCTACATGACTCAGTGGTAAAGAATCTACCTGCCAACTCGGGTACTCGAGTTCAACCCCTGGTTCAGAAAGATCCTCTGGAGATGGAAATGGCAACTCACTCTAGTATTCTTGCCTGGGAAATCCCATGGACAGAGGAGCCTGGCATTTTGCAGTCCATGAGATTGCAAAGAGTAGGACACAACTTAACTGACTAAACAGCGGTAGCAGTAGATATTCCCCCAACAGTGTCAGAAATACACATATTGCCTGCCACAGGGTCTGGCATAAATAGATGCTTAGCATGTTCTTCTGCCTTTTCAAGACATTTATTGTCTTCTGAGGACTTAGATAGAGCAGATATTGTGGTTAGCTCTCCAAAGTACTCTCCCTTTCCTTAGTCACTGCCCCAGTTTTCATTCAGATATCTTCACCTCCCCTGGGCATCTCACACTAGCAGTGGAGCAAGTGGCTGGAGCCCAACTAATGAACATAATCCCTCTCCCTAGTCACAGTTATTTGTTCCGGGATGACTGATCAGGCTGAGGAGATCAAAGTAGAGGTTATCTGGTGATTTCTGGAGAAAAAGTGTCCTCCCCCTTCAATTTCCAGAGCTGGCAAGAGTAAGTTTTTGTCTTTGTTTTTAACTTCATAACCTCTCCTTTATATGTTAAGAAACAAAGCACAGAAATCTGAGGAAAGTATTTTTCTAAATATGAAGCATATAAGAGATGACAGGAGGGAGTTTTGGGGTCCAAAAAACAGAAACAAAAAAGTAACAAAACTCCTCCTTAGGTGTGGTATCTTAGACTGCTTGGGTTGCTGTAACAAAATACTGCAGACTTGGTAGCTAAACAACAGGGATTTATTTCTCATAGTTCTGAGCTAGGAAGTCCAAGGTTAATTTAGTTCTAAATTAGCAAGCCTGAGGACTTTCCTCCTGGCTTGCAGGTGGTCAGTTCTCTTTGTGTCCTTGTGTGGCAGAGAGAGAGAATGAGGATATGGGTGTCTCCTTATAAATATGCTAATTTTATCAGATCAGCTTTTTTTCTGTTTTTTTTTTTTTTTTAAAGTATAGTTGATTTACGATGCCTATTATGTTAGTTTCAGGTGTATAGCAGAGTGATTCTATGTGTCTGTGCTTAATTCCTCAGTTGTGTCTGACTTTTTGAACCCTTTTGGACTGTAGCCCACCAAGCTCCTCTGTCTGTGGGATTTTTCAGGCAAGAATACTGGAGTGGGTTGTCAATCCCTTCTCTAGGGGATCTTCCCAACTCAGGGATCGAACCTGTGTCTCCTGAATTGCAGGTGGATTCTTTACCTGCTGAGCCTTTAGGGAAGCCCTAGTAATTCAATAATATATATATTTATATTCCTTTTAAGATTCTTTTCCCTTATTATACAATATGTATATAGTTCCCAGTGCTATATAGTAGGTTGTTGTGGTTATCTGTTTTATATATATCAGTGTGTTTATGTTGATCCCAACCTCTAAATATATCCCTCCTCACCCCCTTTTCCTCTTTGGTAACCATGAGTTTGATTTCCTAATCTGAGAATCTCTGTTTTGCGAGTAAGTTCATTTGTATCATCTTTTTTTAATAGATTCCACATATGAGTGATATCAAATGATATTTCCTTTGTCTGTCTTAATTCAATTAGCATGATAATCCCTGAGTCCATCCATGTTGCTATATACAAATGGCATTATTTCATTTGTTTTTATGGCTAAGTAGTATTCCATTGTATGTATATGTATATGTGTGTGTGTATACGTATATATATATATAGATATAGATATACTGCCTCTTCTTTATCCATTCATCTGTTGAAGATATTTAGATTATCTCTATGTCTTGGCTATTGTGAATAGTGCTGCTATAAACATAGTAGTTTTGCATTCTAGTTTTGTCTGGATATTTGCCTAGGAGTGGGATTGCTGGATCATATGGTAATTCTACTTTTAGTTTTCTGAGGGACTAAGAAAACTAGTGTTCTAGTTTTCTAGTCACTGTGTTCCTTAGTGGCTGCACTAATTTACATTCCCATCAGCAACAGAGGATTCCTTTTTCTCACACCTCTCCAGTATTTGTTTTCTGTAGACTTTTAATGATGACCATTCAGACTGGTGTGAGGGGGTAGGGCACCTCATTGTAATTTTGATTTGCATTTCTATAATAATTAGTGATGTTGAGCATCTTTTCTTGTGCCTGTTGGCCATCTGTATTCTTTGCAGAAAGTTTATTTAGGTCTTCTGCCCATTTTTCAATTGTGGGGTGTGTGTGTGTGTGTGTGTGTGTGTTTGTTAAGTTGTATGAGCTGTTTTTATGTTTTGAAAATTAATCCCTCATTGATCTCATTTGTAAATATTTTCTCCCATTCTGTAGGTTGTCTTTTCATTTTGTTTATGGTTTCCTTTACTGTACAAAAGTTTATACGTTTGATTAGAATTCAGTTTTTTTTGTTTGTTTGTCTTTATTTCTATTGCCTTGGGAGGCTGACCTAAGGAAACATTGGTATGATTTATGTCAGAAAATATTTTGCCCAATTTTTTCCTCTATGAGTTTTATGCTGTCTTATGTTTAAGTCTTTAAGCCATTTTGAGCTTATTTTTGTGTACAGTGAAAGGATCTAACTTTATTGATTTACATGCAGCTGTAAATCAGAGACTGTAAAAAACAGACTGTCTTTTTCCCTTGCCCAAAGGAGCCAAGGTATATTCTTGCCTCCTTTGTCAAAGGTTAATTGACCGTAACTGTGTAGTTTATTTCTGGGTTCTCTCTTCTGTTCCATTGATCCGTATGTCTGTTCTTAAGCCAGCACCATGCTGTTTTGATTACTGTAGCTTTGTGGTAGTGTCTGGAATATGCCCCCTGCTTTGTTATTTTCCTCAGGATTGTTTTGGTGATTCTGGGTCTTTAACAGCTCCATGTGAATTTTAGGGTTATTTGTTCAGTGCGTGCATGTGTGCTCAGTTGTGTCTGACTCTTTATGACCCCATAGACTGTAGCCTGCCAGGCTCCTCTTTTGATGGAATTTTCCAAGCAAAAGTACTGCAGTGGGTTACCATTTCCTGCTCCAGGGGATCTCTCTGACCCAGGGATCAAAACTGAGACTCTTGCATCTCCCACATTGTCCGGCAGATTCTTTACCAACCTGCACCATCTGGGAAGCCCCAAGTTCTATGAAAAGTCATGGGTAACTTGATAGGGATCACAGTAAATATACAGATCAGAACATTTTAAAATTAGTTTTGTTTATTCTTCTGGAGCCTTTAGCAATTAACTAAATTAATCTTTGACACTTGCTAATTTTGTATTTGTCAGAATTGTATGTTTAATTTTTTTGAATATTATGTTTTGATGACCATCAAATGCAAATGGTGAGTAAGCTCAGTTTTAAAATAAAAACCTACATTTATAAACATTTAATTCACAATGCATGAATTAAAAACATTTCAGTTGAGTCATAGGATTGGCTATCTGCATGGGAATTTTTATTTTAAAGAGATCAGCCTTTTCCCACACTATTCCTTAGGCTAATCTCCCAAGAAAAAATATCAAAGCACTAGGCATACACAGTCTTACTAGCTGACCCTCAAGATAAGTACACAGATCTGTACTTTTACGTTTCACTAATGTTTATTTTTGGAAAACAAATGGACATGAAAAATAATAAAAATATTGGGAAACCTACAAAATACTATTTAGCCATAACTACATTTCAGTTCAGTTCAGTTCAGGTCAGTCACTCAGTTGTGTCTGACTCTTTGTGACCCCATGAATTGCAGCATGCCAGGCCTCTGTCCATCACCAACTCCCGGAATTCACCCAAACTCTTGTGCATCGAGTCGGTGATGCCATCCAGCCATCTCATCCTCTGTCATCCCTTCTCCTCCTGCCCCCAATTCCTCCCAGCATCAGGGTCTTTTCCAATGAGTCAACTCTTTGCATCAGGTGGCCAAAGTACTGGAGTTTCAGCCTCAGCATCAATCCTTCCAATGAACACCCAGGACTGGTCTCCTTCAGAATGGACTGGTTGGATCTCCTTGCAGTCCAAGGGACTCTCAAGAGTCTTCTCCAACACCACAGTTCAATAGCATTAATTCTTCGGTGCTCAGCTTTCTTCAGAGTCCAACTCTCACATCTATACATGACCATTGGAGAAACCATAGCCTTGACTAGACAGACCTTTTTGGCAAAGTAATGTCTCTGCTTTTGAATATGCTATCTAGGTTGGTCATAACTTTCCTTCCAAGGAGTAAACGTCTTTTAATGTCATGGCTGCAATCACCATCTGCAGTGATTTTGGAGTCCCCCCAAATAAATCTGACACTGTTTCCACTGTTTCCCCATCTATTTCCCATGAAGTGATAACTACATTTAAGACCCTCCAAATTCCTTTAGTCATCATCTGTTGCATACAGTCCCTAATTTCCTTTTGACCGAGTGATAGGAAATCCTATTAAATTGTTTTACATGAACTTTGAAGTTCACAAAATTTGTCCCTCTTCTTCCTGAAAATAATCCTAAAGAAAGAGTATGTGGGCTTCTTTCTACAGAAGTCCTTCTTCTTAGCCCATGTTTTATGTAAGTCGTCAGAGTTGAACTGTGGGTGCCTGGTTTTCATTTCTCTTGATACTCTGCCATGGAAAGATCATAGTTGCTGGCTTGTGCTGGTGATGAGTTTGCTCACAATACAGTCAAAAGGTGAGGGCCATGTTGATGGATGGCAGAAACCAACACACTATTGTAAAGCAATTATGCTTCAATTAAAAATAAACAATTTTTTTTAAAAAGATGAGGGCCATAGTGGAGCCCTCTCAAATGTGGAGTCCAGAAGAGTAGCTGCTTCTTTTTTAGTGTTGGAGAATGAGACCTGCCTCACAATCCTGAAATAAGGGATTATAAACCTTGATTAGTATCTTCTAATTGCAGAGAGAAGAATACTAAGGAAATAATCATAAGTTAATATAAAAAAATTATCCGACCAGAACAATCAGGAATAAAGGCCTGACAGACACTGACTCTGTTAAACTATACAAAACTAGACTGATAAACAGCTAAATGTGAAATTCCACCCTTGCTCAACATTAGGTCTTGAGATAATGACTTGACTAAGTTGGTATGTTTCTTTCTAAGTAAATGATTTGAATCCAGAACAAGTGACTAGTTGTTCGAATAACAGAAAATCATTTGTATAGAACTTGTCTAGAAATGCTAACTCATGGGGCCAAATTCTGTATATGTCTCTACGAAACTTGGGAAACACAAACAAGGGAAGCTCCTTCACATTTTTAGCTTTCTATAAACAAAGATGACAGAGAAAAGGATGAGCTGCTGATGTTTTTCCATTTCATCTTGTGAACATTTCATTCTGGGAATTAGCACCAGGGCTAAGGTCTTTGGGCTCACCATAATTGGACTGTTTTACAAGGAATGCAGCCCAACGGGTACTTACTTAGTTACTGTGGACAATGGCAGTACATGCTGCACAGGGAGAGACATACTTCACACGGGATCTGAGACAATCCCAAATATGTACATGCTGTAACACTGACTTCCAGTCGCCAAATACTAAATGCAAATGAAAGTATTTTTCATATATGTAACTTCAGTTCACCCCCTTAAGCTTAACATTATTGAATGAATAAAAGGAAATGTGGGATAATTCTCTGTTGCTTTTCAAATGGGATTCTGCCAGTATTTACTATTTCTACTGACAACATTTGATATGATATTTTTGTCCTACTTTTTTTCCCCACAATCCATGAAACATTTCTAATAGAAGCAATGTAATCTTGCTCTGGGATTTATGGCTAAAGATATTTAAGTAAATTTTTCAGTCACACCAAATCTAGTAAGACAAGTATCATCTCCATGATCATCAAGAAAAGTATTGCAGTAAATAGAAGATAAAACCTTGTCCTGATCTTTGACAAAGGCTGCATATGTCTGTTCTGAAACATTTAGTGTAGTTCTGGCCAATAGACTTTAAGAAAGACAGAGCAAATTCAGAAAATAGAAAAAGGAACTCATAAACTATTGAAGCAAAGTAGATGGTGGGTAGTGGGTAGGAGGAGATCTCATTTTTGAGAGTAAAAAATATCTAGTGTTTTGCAATCTGAAAGTCAGTGTGATCATTTATTTGAAACCTTTTAAAACTTATTATTAAGGCTTCCCTGGTGGCTCAGATGGTAAAGAATCTGCCTGCAATGTAGAAGGCCTGGGTTTGATCCTTGGGTTGGGAAGATCCCTGGAGAAGAGAATGGCTACCCACTCCAGTATTTTTGCCTGGAGAATTACATGGACAGAGGAGCCTGGCAGGTTACAGTCCATGGGGACACAAAGAGTTGGACACGACTGAGAAACTAACACTTTCACTTTCACAACTTACCAAAATGATGGATTAGAGACTTCTGGTTTTTACAATTCCAGTAATATTAAAAACAAGAAAATGCCCTTCAAAACCAGAAACATGAAAATTTAAGACACGTGAAAGAAAATACTTTGCTCAAGTGAGGCAATAAATAATCTGATCCAGCACAAAGGCAGTGGGAACTGACAAGGGCTGCCTCCTTTTTGGAGGATTTGGGGATCCAAGGCCCTCTTAATTTTATATCTTTCTTTCAGTCTAAGCAGATACAATTTTTTTTTTTTAAAACTTGAGAGTTTCTTATGTATCAGTTTATAACCAGCTCCATTAGACAAAATTCATATCCAAAAAACTCTTAAGATAAACCCTTATATAGTAAGGCTTCTTTTGAGACTCCTGTGGGAAAATACACTTGAGAATCTTAGAAGTCTGACTATTTAACAGAAATGATGTGGCCAGGTGGAGAAGGCAAGGCACCCCACTCCAGTACTCTTGCCTGGAAAATCCCATGGATGGAGGAGCCTGGTAGGCTGCAGTCCATGGGGTCCCTAAGAGTCAGACACGACTGAGCGACTTCACTTTCACTTTTTGCTTTCATGCATTGGAGAAGGAAATGGCAACCCACTCCAGTGTTCTTGCCTGGAGAATCCCAGGGACAGGGGAGCCTGGTGGGCTGCTGTCTATGGGGTCTCACAGAGTTGGACACGACTGAAGTGACTTAGCAGTAGCAGCATGTGGCCAGGTAGATATTAAGGTTTCTTAAGGACCTTTCCTTTGTTGAAATGTTTTATGAACAACTGTCTTAAATTCTTCTGAGGTATTAACAAAGATCTTATAGACTCATCTTCGATTCAATCTTTCCCAGCACCATTTTTTTAAAACTTAGCAATTGTTTTACAGATTTGGGGTATGAAAAATGCTTTTATTTAAAACTCAGCAAGTTTTGGTTCTTTTATATTTAATAGTTTATTCTTTAGATAACTTCTCTGTCCTCACGTTTTATCTTAGACAATGAAAAAAAAAAAAAACCCAGGTGGCATTTTGAATATTATTCCTAGAACTCTCCTTAGCTAGGTCATTTAGTTTATTAGGTACATTCTTCTCTTTGCCACATTATTACAGACAACTATGTTGGCAGACTCTGACATCACAAAAGTTTCCATTCCTTAACCTTCCAATAATATTTTCCTCTCCTTTTTAATGACTTTGCTGACAGTCTGCTCAGGGCCTTGTAGGTCTTCCACAACCTGTTTCCCTAAGACCCCTTTGGTTTCACTAACAGTCTCCTCAACACCATTCCAACTTCTCCACACAGTCCAATTCCAAAGCCAGTGTCACATGTAGAAGGTTTTGTTATGGCAGCATCCCTGTTTTAGATACCTAAATTAGTAGTCGTTTCCTGTTGATATACAGATTATCCTCCAAACTTAGTGGCTTAAAGTAAAAACCATCATTTATTTTGTTCATTAATCTGAAATTTGGGCATGATTTAGCAGGGACAACTGTCTCAACTCTACATGGCATCATCTGGGATGACTTTCCTGGCAACTGGAGAATCCAAATTCATGATAACTTGTTCACATACTCGGCACTTTGGTGCTGTTCATTGGCTGGCAGTTCAGCCAGAAGCTTCTGTTTTTCTCATAGGTCTCTTCTTCCAAGATGTTTTGGCCTTCCTTACAGGGTGGTGGCTGGGTGCCAAAACCAAACATCCTGAAAGAACCAGAATGACATGCATAACATTTTTGTGTTCTAACCTGGAAAGTAACAATCCACATTTCTACTACACTCTAGTGTTTGAAGTAGTCATAAAGTTCCAACCAATTGCAAGGGGAAATAATATATATTGCATCTCTTAATGGGGAGGTAGCAAGGTTTTAGAAGAGTGCATGGGAAAGGAGATATTCTTGGACCCATCTTTAGAAAATAGAATCTGCTACATTAAGTTAAAAATTATATAAAAGTTAATATTTTGGCAGTATATTTCTTATCACTGATACCAAAACATAAAGAAGAATTAAACACTTTATAGCATAGCTCTTGTTCCTTTGAAAGTAAATGAAATTTGTCTAGATGGATTATAGATCTAACCCAGTTTGGGAATCTTTTTATGCCCATCTAAAATGGACATATCTTTGCACATAAAGTACATGTATACAATTGTTTTCTAAGAGCATTGAGTTGTTTAGGTAATAATAAGAAGAGTTATGCTGTTTTTATAATGTTCAATACAGTATATTTACAAGTTCCTTCAATAGGTGAATACTTCCAATTAGCAAATAGTGAGGGCTTCCCAGGTGGCTCAGTAGTAAAGATTCTGGTTTCCAATTCAGGAGTCACAGGAGATGTGAGTTCGATCCCTGGGCCAGGAACATCCCATAGAGTAGGAAATGGCAACCCACTCCAGTATTCTTGCCTGGAAAATTCCATGGACAGAGGAGGTTGGCAAACTACAGTCCATGGGGTCACAAAGAGTTGGTCATGAGCACGCGCATGCTTGCACACAATAAAATACAAGTTAGTTTCTAAATGTTAATCTAAATAATCACTCTTGCCTCCAAAACTATTCATCCTCCCCAGTAAAAAGTACTATGGTTCTGACTGTAAAATTAACATGTCTGATGCAGTAGCATCCTTTGGAATCATCTGTAGCAAGTTCCTGAACAACTTTTGATCCTGTTCTGACTCACAACCTTTATCAAGTGTTTAATGTCCTTTTCTCATCAACCAATAACATATGCTTTTTTATTAAATGCATGGCTTGCAGAATACAATAAATAATTTGACCTGAGTTTTTAAAAAAATGGGCATATCCTTATAAAATATAGCTATCAAGTAATAGTGCATGCTTCGATCAAAATAATTTATTGTTTTTTAATAAGAAAAAATGTCTATATTTACCATCCAGTTCAGTTCCATTTGGGCTTCCTTGGTAGCTCAGCTGGTAAAGAATCCACCTGTAATGCAGGAGACCCCAGTTTGATTCCTGGGTCTGGAAGATCCCCTAGAGAAGGGATAGGCTACCTACTCCAGTATTCTTGGGCTTTTCTGATGGCTCAGACTGTAAGGAATCTGCTTGCAATGTGGGAGACTTGGGTTCAATCCCTGGGTTGGGAAGATCCCCTGGAAGAGGGCATGGCAACCCACTCCAGTATTCTTGCCTGGAGAATCCCCATGAACAGAGGAGCCTGGCAGGCTACAGTTCATGGGGTTGCAAAGAGTCAGACATGACTGAGTGACTAAACACAAGTTCCATCAAGTATATTTTGAATATCTGTTAGATGCCAAGCATTGAGCTAGGTATACTGTGGTAAATAAGGCCTGTTCTTTTTGTGTAGTTCTAAAGGCATATACTCTTGAAAAAAATATTAAAAGTATATACTGTATCTACATGAAAATCAATGAAGTTGGACCCCTACCTCAAATTATATATTAAAATTAAAACTTTCAGTATCCATACAGATCTAAATGTAATAGCTTAAACCATAAAACTCTTGGGAGACAACATAAGAGTAAATCTTCATGACTTTGGGTTAGGCAGTGGTTTCTTTGATATGATACCAGAACACAGGCAATAGAAGAACAAAATAGATCAGTTGGATGTCATTCAAATTAAAAACTTTTGTGCTTCAAGGACACTATCAAGAAAGTGAAAAGACAGCACACAGAATAGGAGGAAAGGTTTTCAAATCATGCATATGATAAGGAACTCATATCTAGGATATATAAATAAAAGAGAAATAGTTTGATTTTTTTTAAATGGTAAATAGATTAGAAGAGACATTTTTCCAAAGAAGATAGGCAAATGGATGATAAGCACATGAAAAGAGACTCGGTGTCATTCAGGGAAAGTTAGTCTTTCAGTCGTGTCTGACTCTCTACAACTCCTGCCAGGCTCCTCTGTCCATGGAATTCTCCAGGCAAGAATACTGGAGTGAGTTGCCATTTCCTCCTCTAAGGGATCTTCCTGACCCAGGGTTTGAACCTGGGAAATACCCATAGAAACCACAATGAGATATGACCCCTCACCTATTAAGATAGCTAGAGATTTAAAAAAAAATTTTTTTTGTCAAAAATGTGGAGAAACTGTAATCTTCATACACTCCTAGTAGAATTGTAAAATGGTTTGCATGGTAACTCTATTTAGCCTTTAATAACTCTAACTATGGGGTTCCTTTGTGGCTCAGCTGGTAAAGAATCCACCTGCAATGCAAGAGACCTGGGTTCAGTCCCTGGGTTGGGAAGATCCCATGGAGAAGGAAAAGTCTACCCACTCCAGTATTCTGGCCTGGAGAATTCCATGGACTATATAGTCCATGGGTTGGCAAAGAGTCAGACACAACTGAGTGACTTTCACTTTCAACTCTAACTAGTCACTTTGGAAAACAGTCTGGCAGTTCTTTAAAAGGTTAAACATAGAGTTGCCATATTCCCAATAAAATCCACTTCTCAATATTTATCCAAGAGAAATAAAAATATATATCTATACAAAAACTTGCACATGAAAGTTCTTAACAATGTTATTATTAATAGGCAAAAAATGAAAATACTCCAAATGTCCATCAAATGATGGATAAACAAAATGTGGTATATCCATACAATGGAATATTATTCAGCAATAAAAAGGGATGAAGAATTGATACATAATATATACATGGATGAACTTTAAAAACATTACGTTAAATGAAAGAAGCCAGTCACACAACTTAACATATTGTATTATTCTGTTTATCTGAAATGTCCAGAATAGGCAAATCTTTAGAGACAGAAAGTAGACTAGTAGTTGTATAGGAAGGAGGTGGGATGGGAAAAAATGGAGTGACTGCTAAGGGGAACTGGATATTTGGGAGGTAATGAAAATATTCTAAAGTTAATTGTGATGATGGTTTCCCAACTCTATGAATATACTGAAAACTGTAGTTTTGTACACATTAAATAGGTAAAATGTATGATATGTGAATTATGTTTTAATAAAGCTTATATTGGAGAAGGAAATGGCAACCCACTCTAGTGTTCTTGCCTGGAGAATCCCAGGGATGGCGGAGCCTTGTGGGCTTCCGTCTATGGGGTCGCACAGAGTCGGACACGACTGACGTGACTTAGCAGCAAAGCTTATATACTCATATAAAGATATGCACTAGGTAAAGTGGAGGTAAAGTAGTTATCTCTACTTGGTGGATTCCAGAGGGCTTCTAGGAGAAAGATATGCCTAGTGGGTGGTACTGGAGAAAAAGGAAAGGACTTCTAAGCAGAGAGAACAGAAATGTACAAATACAGGGAACGATGGAGTGGCATGGTTGAGTGTGGTTGAAGCACAGTTGCACATTGAGAGCTTTCCAGAAATGAGATTTGGAGATGTAAAAAGGGATGCATTTGGACTTTTAACTGCAAAACAATGGGAAGTCATTGTAAGGCTTTGAGCAAATGTATGAAGGTAATGGCATCATATTTGCATTCAGAATAATATTCAAACAATATGGAATAATATGGACTGTAGATGAATTACTAAATGCAGAATGGCCTAGGTGAGATATAGTGCCATAACTCAGGCAAGAGGTCTTAACTGAGATATTAGCAATGGAGATGATTAGATATGAAGGAGCTAGACTCTCAGGACTTGTAAAGAAGCAAAATACCTAGCAAAAAAAAAAAAAAGGCAATATTTGCTAAGCAAAAACCAGAACTTGGGGCATTTACTCTGCTATTTCAACAATGGAAAAATGTAAAAAATTATGTGAAATGGCTAATGCCTCAAATGACATAATTTTTGTATGTAATATTCCCTTGAATGGAAAGACATGACATATGGCACAGTCTAGAAATGTATATTTATATAATTATAATCTATAAAAGTGGGCTCAAGTATATAAAATTGTTTATACAAACTCTTCAAAGAGAAGCCAAGAATTGATGCTTTTGAACTGCGGTGTTGGAGAAGACTCTTGAGAGTCCCTTGGACTGCAAGGAGATCCAACCAGTCCTTTCTAAAGGAGATCAGCCCTGGATGTTCTTCAGAAGGAATGATGCTAAAGCTGAAATTCCAGTATTTTGGCCACCTCATGCGAAGAGTTGACTCATTGGAAAAGACTTTGATGCTGGGAGGGATTGGGAGCAGGAGGAGAAGGGGACGACAGAGGATGAGATGGCTGGATGGCATCACTGACTCGATGGACCCGGGTTTGAGTGAACTCCGGGAGTTGGTGATGGACAGGGAGGCCTGGCGTGCTGCGATTCATGGGGTCGCAAAGAGTTGGACACGAATGAGCAACTGAACTGAACTGATGTATATATTAACAACTGACTCGATGGATGTGAGTCTTAGTGAACTCCGGGAGTTGGTGATGGACAGGGAGGCCTGGCGTGCTGCGATTCATGGGGTTGCAAAGAGTCGGATACGACTGAGCAACTGATCTGATCTGATATAACTACTAAACCAGGGGCTTATTTTAGATATTTAGAAGTTTTTTTTAGAGTTATTTTTGTGAATTAGTGTCATTATTAATTAGGAGTCCCGTAATGTTTGAGAAATAACTATGACATTTTGTACCAGCAACTGTAAAAATAGATGGACAGGGCAGCAGCACCCGCTGCATATGGGATGTTTTTAGCATTGTGCCAGAAAACTTCAGAGAGGTCTAAATTTTCCTTGTTTGAAGAAGAAACCAGGAAGTTGGCAGTGAACATCACTTCTCAAAAGTGCTTCTTCTTTTTTGCTTCTAATTAGATATCAGGTCATGAAACACTGATGTCCACACTTCCTTATTTTCAGTCTTTGAGATATACAAGTCATGATTAAGTAAGTATCACTCCCTTAGCAATCCTTATCACCCAGAGCTATAAACTCTCCCTTCTAGAGAGAAGATGCTAACTGCTCCATTGTACTGACTTAAAAGTTTGTTGTTGAAATTATATGAAATTTCTGCCAGTTGAATATTCAACTTTAGGTTGTATGTCTTTCAGAATTATATTAGCTTGAAAATAATTTGACCGTTACATATCCATTAGAGCTCTAATATTCTAATAGTAGAACCTCTCAAAAGTAAATAAATAGTCCAGGTATAGTATATTTTATTTCTAATATTTAAGTGTTGATAATAAATTGGCTTGATATATTAGTTTTTTTCAACTTTTTAAAACCCACACCTCACCAGTTCAGAAGATTTTGAAAGGTTGTGTTTTAAAAGACTTACATGCCAAAGAATTATTTCTTCAAATATAAAATTATAAAACTGAATAAAAACAACACACCTATGCATATATGCATAAATTGAAACACATAGACAGAAAAGCTTGGTGTGCTGCAGTCCGTGAGGTTGCAAAAAGTTGGGCACAACTTAGTGACTAAACAACAGCATGCACATTCACATATACAGCATATATTCTCATAACTGCCTTTGGCCAACTGAGAATCTCTGCTTAGAGGATTTTTAAAAGCTCAACTCTGTGGTGCATTAATTCATTTTTTAAAACTGAGAAACAGAAAAGAAACAGGAGTATTATGCTAAGAGGAACAGGAGCTTCCCTGTATCTCAGATGGTAAAGAATCTGCCTGCTATGCAGGAGACAAGGGTTCGATCTCTGAGTTGGAAGGATCCTCTGGAGAAGGGAATGGCAACCCACTCCAGTATTCTTGCCTGGAGAACTCCATGGACAAAAGAGCCTGGTGGGCTACAAGTCTGTGGGGTTGCAGAGAGTGGGACACAATTGAGCAACTAACACATACACATATGCTAAGAGAATGTTGTCAAGGACATTCTTATTAAAAAAAACGATGAATGATTGCAGATAGCCAAAACTAAGGATTCGAGTTTTCTGAAACCCCAAAGCCTTCGAATAGGATTTGATACAGGATAAAGCATCTCATCATTGACAATTACCCTAATTAATCATTTATTGTGGTGCCAATTAAGTGTATTATAAATAATAGGAAAGATAAACTTCTGACAAATGTACCTAATGTTGAGCTTTTCCTGAATTAAATAAAGCTTTAGCAAAACAAATCAAAGAATTTTGATTATGGTTCATTTAACATAAAGTTGGGAAAAGTCAACTGTATTTTCACGCATATTTGACTCAGATAATCAATACATCATCTTGATAGTTAATACAGTACTGTCTATTTTTGCTTTCTATTCTATTGTTATTATTCCTACCTTTTGCTAATAGCTAATATTAATTGAGCTCTTGTCATATGCTAGATGATATCCTAAATACCCTTATATTATTATACCTTATTAATCTCCTCTAGTAAACCAGAGAGGAAGGTGCTATTGTTATTTTCAGGAGACTGAGTAAAAATGTGGCAGAGCTAAGCCTGGAACTGAGGTTTGTCTGCCTCTAGATTGGGACTCTTAACGCTTACATTCATCCACTCCCTTCAGTTAACAATATTTTCTCGTTAACTAAAAATATTGTAAATACTGTAAAAATATATGTGAACACAGATGTCTTGTTTTTTTTTTTAGCACACTCAGTACAGATTCAAACATGTAGCCCAGGTCACAGGAAGAACTAGTTTGTTTTACATACCTAAAGTCTCAAGCTCATTGTTCAAGGAACAGTGACATTGAAAGGAACATTTATTGATAAAATGTTATATTCTAAGCCACTTATGATATTTTAATCTATAATCAGATATGGTAATGCACAGATTTGAAAAAGGAAGCAATCTTCTTAGAGCAGAAAAGTAGGATTCAAGAAATCTCTTGGTGAGGAAATAATTTGTAGGCCTTGAAGAGCAAGAGGTAAGAAAAGAAGAGGAGAAAGGAAATGCTGAAATTGAGAACAAACTATAAAAGAAATACTCATTGCTCTAGAGTACCTGGGTTTTTCAATCATAGAAGCATTTCCTTATCTAACAGTTTAAGTTCATACTATTACTGATTGTCCTAACTGGCTCCTGTGTTCCTTTTATTTTTGTTATTAATTGGAAGGTATAGCACACTTTGAAGAACCTGGTTTACTGCCAGTTTTGGTACAAGTCATTTAATCCGTAAACCAAGACATGTTGTAAATGAATGGTTATCTGTTTCATTGGTGGTCCATGTTGGGTTCCAGGTTTTACTGATGAAGCCAAGCATTCTGTCACTTGGATTTCTAAAAATTAGTTTATTTATAAAATAGACACAATTCAAAATCTTTGGAAGGTTAAGCCTGTTTTGGGAAACTGTCCCCAAAACCATGAGTGATAATTACAACTGTATCCTGTATCTCACATAGTTTCTGATCATGGATACAGTTTTGTTCACTGCTACTGTCTATGGGATTGCACAGAGTCGAACATGACTGAAGCGACTTAGCAACAACAACTGTGTCTTTTTATAAATAATTTCTGTCAAATATATATCTAAAGTCTAAAGAAGTAGAACATCTTAAAAAAGATGGGGTGTTTCACTCTTTTACCTTTCCCGTTATGTGCATTCCTGATGCTGCTGCTAAGTCGCTTCAATTGTGTCTGACTCTGTGCGACCCCATAGATGGTCGCCCACCATGCGCCCCCGTCCCTGAGATTCTCCAGGCAAGAACACTGGAGTGGGTTGCCATTTCCTTCTCCAACACATGAAAGTGAAAAGTGAAAGTGAAGCCGCTCAGTCGTGTCCTACTCTGCGACCCCATGGACTGCAGCCTACCAGGGATTTTCCAGGCAAGAGTACTGGAGTGGTATGCCATTGCCTTCTCTGGTTATGTGCATTACAGGCAAAATAGACCAAGAAAAGACTCTCCTAGGAAATTAACGTTTACTCCAAAAACTGGTTTAGGATTATACCTGACAGAATCTGTGATGTTATTTGTGTTCTGGTTTTCACTTCTTGGACAGCAATTGAAAGACAACAACAACAACGAGAAGATGCGCCAAAATAAAATTTCTCTTTTGTTGAGAAAGTTGATCCAAATGCTGGCAAATTTGGTAATTTAGCCAATGTGTGGATGTGAGAGTTGGACTGTGAAGAAAGCTGAGCTCCGAAGAAGTGATGCTTTTGAACTGTGGTGCTGGAGAAGACTCTTGCGAGTCCCTTGGACTGCAAGGTGATCCAACCAGTCCATCCTAAAGGAGACCAGTCCTGGGTGTTCACTGGAAGGACTGATGCTGAGGCTGAAACTCCAGTACTTTGGCCACCTCATGCGAAGAGTTGACTCATTGGAAAAGACCCTGATTCTGGGAAGGATTGGGGGCAGGAGGAGAAGGGGACGACAGAGGATGAGATGGCTAGATGGTATCACCGACTCAGACATGGGTTTGGGTGAACTCAGGGAGTTGGTGATGGACAGGGAGGCCGGGCGTGCTGCGATTCATGGGGTCCCAAAGAGACAACACTACTGAGCGACTGAACTGAACTGAAAATAAAACCAAAGTGCTCCGGCGGTGACAGACCGCGCAGAAGCACGGCGGAGACGAGCTACCCTATGCCTGAGGTCAGGGACAGCGGCAGAGGAGCTACCCCACGTCCGAGATCAGAGGCGGCGGCAGAGTGGAGTAACCCCACATCCAAGGAGTGGTGGCTGTGCGGGTGCAAGAGGGCCGAGGGGAGCTACTCCACGTTCAAGGTCAGGAGGAGCGACTCGCCCAAAGTAAGTAGTGGCTGCGCTTTGCTGGAACAGCCGTGAAGAGATACCCCACATCCAAGTAAGAGCAACCCAAGTAAGATGGTAGGTGTTTGAGAGGGCATCAGAGGGCAGACACACTAAAACCATACTCACAGGAAACTAGCCAATCTGATCACACGGACCACAGCCTTGTCTAACTCAATGAAACCAAGCCATGCCGTGTGGGGCCACCCAAGACAGGCGGGTCATGGTGGAGAGGTCTGATAGAATGTGGTCCACAGGAGAAGGGAATGGCAAACCACTTCAGTATTCTTGCCTTGAGAACCCCATAAACAGTATGAAAAGGCAAAATGATAGGATACTGAAAGAGGAACTCCCCAGGTCAGTAGGTGCCCAATATGCTACTGGAGATCAGTGAAGAAATAACTCCAGAAAGAATGAAGGGATGGAGCCAAAGCAAAAACAATACCCAGCTGTGGATGTGACTGGTGATGGAAGCAAGGTCTGATGCTGTAAAGGACAATATTGCATAGGAATCTGGAATGTTAGGTCCATGAATCAAGGCAAATTGGAAGTGGTCAAACAGGAGATGGCAAGAGTGAATGTTGACATTCTAGGAATCAGCAAACTAAAATGGACTGGAATGGATGAATTTAACTCAGATGACCATTATATCTACTACTGTGGGCAGGAATCCCTTAGAAGAAATGGAGTAGCCATCATGATCAACAAAAGAGTCTGAAATACAGTACTCGGATGCAATCTCAGCAAAGACAGAATGATCTCTGTTTGTTTCCAAGGCAAACCACTCAATATCACAGTAATCCAAGCCTATGCCCCAACCAGTAATGCTGAAGAAGCTGAAGTTGAACAGTTCTATGAAGACCTCCAAGATCTTCTAGAACTAGCACCCAAAAAAGATGTCCTTTTCATTATAGGGGACTGGAATGCAAAAGTAGGAAGTCAAGAAGCACCTGGAGTAACAGGCAAATTTGGCCTTGGAATACGGAATGAAGCAGGGCGAAGACTAATAGAGTTTTGCCAAGAAAATGCACTGGTCATAGCAAACACCCTCTTCCAACAACACAAGAGAATACTCTACACATGGACATCACCAGATGCTCAACACCAAAATCAGATTAATATATTTTTGTAGCTAGAGATGGAGAGGCTCTATACAGTCAACAAAAACAAGACCAGGAACTGACTGTGGCTCAGATCATGAACTCCTTATTGCCAAATTCAGACTTAAATTGAAGAAAGTAGAGAAAACCACTAGACCATTCAGATATGACCTAAATCAAATCCCTTACAGTTATACATGGAAGTGACAAACAGATTCAAGGGATAAAATTTGATAGAGTGCTTAACGAACTATGGATATAGGTTCATGACATTGTACAGGAGGCAGTGATCAAGATCATCCCCAAGAAAAGGAGATGCAAAAAGGCAAAATGGCTGCCTGAGGAAGCCTTACAAATAGCTGAGAAAAGAAGAGAAGTGAAAGGCAAAGGAGAAAAGGAAAGATATACCCATCTGAATGCAAAGTGCCAAAGAATAGCAAGGAGAGATAAGAAAGCCTTCCTCAGTGATCAATGCAAAGAAATAGAGGAAAACAGTAGAATGGGAAAGACTAAACATCTCTTCAAGAAAATCAGAGATACCAAAGGAACATTTCATGCAAAGAGGAGCACAATAAAGGATAGAAATGATATGGACCTAACAGAAGCAGAAGATATTAAGAAGAGGTGGCAAGAATACACAGAACTATCCAGAAAAGATCTTAATGACCCAGGTGACCATGATGGTGTGATCACTCACCTAGAGCCAGACATCCTGGAATGTGAAGTCAAGAGGGCCTTAGGAAGCATCACTACAAACAAAGCTAGTTGAGGTGATGGAATTCCAGTTGAGCTATTTCAAATCCTAAAAGATGATGCTGTGAAAGTGCTGCACTCAATATGCCAGCACGTTTGGAAAACTCAGCAGTGGCCACAGGACTGGAATAGATCTTCATTCCAATCCCAAAGAAAAGCAATACCAAAGAGTGTTCAAACTATCGCACAATTGCACTCATCTCACACGCTAGTCATTCCCTGTGGCTCAGACGGTAAAGCATCTGCCTGAAATGTGGGAGATGTGGGTTCGATCCCTGGGTCAAGAAGATCCCCTGGAGAAGGAAATGGCAACCCACTCCAGTATTCTTGCCTGGTAAATTCCATGGACAGAGGAGCCTGGTGGGCTACAGTACATGGAGTTGCAAAGAGTCGGACACGACTGAGCAACTTCACTTTCTTTCACATGCTAGTAAAGTAATGCTCAAAATTCTCCAAGCCAGGCTCCAACAGTTCGTGAACCATGAACTCCCAGATGTTCAAACTGCGTTTAGCTGGATCAAATTGCCAACATCCATAGGGTGATAGAAAAAGCAAAAGAATTCCAGAATAACATCTACTTCTTCTTTATTGACCATACCAAAGCCTTTGATGTGTGGATCACAACGAACTGGGGAAAATTCTGAAAGAGATGGAAATACCAGACGACCTTATCTGTCTCCTGAGAAATCTGTGTGCAGGTCAAGAAGCAACATTTAGAACTGGACGTGGAACAACAGACTCTTACAAATTGGAAAAGGAGTACATTGAGTCTATATATTGTCACCCTTCTTATTTAACTTATATGCAGAGTTCAGTTCAGTTCAGTCCAGTTGCTGTCGTGTTCAACTCTTTGTGACCCCATGGACTGCAGCACTCCAGGCCTCCCTGTCCATCACCAACTCCCAGAGTTTACTCAGACTCATGTCCATTAACTCGCTGATGCCATCCAAACATCTCATCCTCTGTTGTCCCCTTCTCCCGCCTTCAATCTTTCCCAGCATCAGGGTCTTTTCAAATGAGTTGGTGCTTTGCATCAGGTGGCCTAAGTATTGGTTTCAGCTTCAGCATCAGTCCTTCCAATTAATATTCAGAACTGATTTTGTTTAGGATGGACTGGTTGGATCTCCTTGCAGTCCAAGGGACTATCAAGAGTCTCCTCCAACACCACAGCTCAAAAGCATCAATTCTTCCATGCTCAGCTTTCCTTATAGTCCAACTCTCACATCCATACATGACTACTGGAAAAACCATAGCTTTGACTAGATGGACCTTTGTTGGCAAAGTAATGTCTCTGCTTTAAAAAATATGCTGTCTATGGGTTTGTCATATATAGCTTTTATTATGTTGAGGTATGTTCCTTCTATTCCTGCTTTCTGGAGGGTTTTTATCATAAATGGATGTTGAATTTTGTCAAAGGCTTTCTCTGCGTCTATTGAGCTAATCATATGGTTTTTATCTTTAATTTGTTAATGTGATGTATTACATTGATTGATTTGCAAATACTGAAGAATCCTTGCATCCCTGGGGTAAAGCCCACTTGGTCATTATCCTCAATGGTGAAAAATTGAAAGCATTTCCCCTAAAGTCAGGAACAAGACAAGGGTGCCCACTTTCACCATTACTATTCAACATAGTTTTGGAAGTTTTGGCCACAGCAGTCAGAGCAAAAAAAGAAATAAAAAGAATCCAGATTGGAAAAGAAGAAGCAAAACTCTCACTGTTTGCAGATGACATGATTCTCTACATAGAAAACCCTAAAGATTCCACTAGAAAATTACTAGAGCTAATCAGTGAATATAGTAAAGTTGCAAGATATAAAATTAACACACAGAAATCCCTTGCATTCCTATACACTAACCATGAGAAAACAGAAAGAGAAATTAAGGAAACAATTTCATTCACCATTGCAACAAAAAGAATAAAATACTTAGGAATATATCTACCTAAGAAACAAAAGACCTATATATAGAAAACTATAAAACACGGATGAAAGAAATCAAAGAGGACACAAAAGATGGAGAAATATACCATGTTCATGGATTGGAAAAATCAATATAGTGAAAATGAGTATACTACTCAAAGCAATCTATGGATTCAATGCAATCCCTATCAAGCTACCAATGGTATTTTTCACAGAACTAGAACAAATAATTTCACAATTTGTATGGAAATACAAAAAACTTCGAATACTCAAAGCAATCTCGAGAAAGAAGAATGGAACTGGAGGAATCAACCTGCCTGACTTCGGGCTATACTATAAAGCCACAGTCATCAAGACAGTATGGTACTGGCACAAAGACAGAAATATAGATCAATGGAACAAAATAGAAACCCCAGAGATAAATCCACGCACCTATGGACACCTTATTTTCAACAAAGGAGGCAAGAATATACAATGGAGAAAAGACAATCTCTTTAACAAGTGGTGCTGGGAAAATTGGTTAACCACTTGTGAAAGAGTGAAACTAGAACACTTTCGAACACCATACACAAAAATAAACTCAAAATGGATTAAAGATCTTAATGGGAGACCAGAAACTATAAAACTCCTAGAGGAAAACATAGGCAAAACACTCTCCGACATAAATCACAGCAGGATCCTCTATGATCCACCTCCCAGAGTAATGGAAATAAAAGCAAAAATAAACAAATGGGACCTAATTAAATTTAAAAGCATTTTTACAATGAAGGAAACTATAAGCAAGGTGAAAAGACAACCTTCAGAATGGGAGAAAATAATAGCAAATGAAGCAACTGACAATTAATCTCAAAAATATACAGCAATTACTGCAGCTCAATTCCAGAAAAATAAACGACCCAATCAAAACATGGGCCAAAGAACTAAACAGAATTTTATCCAAAGAAGACATGCAAATGGCTAACAAACACATGAAAAAATGCTCAACATCACTCATTACTAGAGAAATGCAAATCAAAACCACAATGAGGTACCATATCATGCAGTCAGAATGGCTGCTATCCAAAAGTCTAGAAACAATAAATGCTGGAGAGAGTGTGGAGAAAAGGGAACCCTCTTACATTGTTGGTGGGGATGCAGAGTACAGCTACTATGGAGAACAGTGTGGAGATTCCTTAAAAAACTGGAAATAGGAATGGCATATGACCCAGCAATCCCACTGCTGGGCATACACACTGAGGAAACCAGAATTGAAAGAGACACGTGTACCCCAGTTCATTGCAGCACTGTTTATAATAGCCAGGACATGGAAGCAACCTAGATGTCTATCGGCAGATGAATGGATAAGAAAGCTGTGGTACATATACACAATGGAATATTACTCAGCCATTAAAAAGAACACATTTGAATCAGTTCTAATGAGCTGGATGAAACTGGAGCCTATTATACAGAGTGAAGTAAGCCAGAAAGAAAAACACCAATACCGTATACTAACACATATATATGGAATTTAGAAAGATGGTAACAATAACCTTAAATGGGAGATAACAAAAGAGACACAGATGTATAGAACAGTCTTTTGGACTCAGTGGGAGAAGGCGAGGGTGGGATGATTTGAGAGAATAGCATTGAAACATGTATATTATCATAGGTGAAACAGAATGCCAGTCCGGGTTCAATGCATGAGACAGGGTGCTCAGGGCTGGTGCACTGAGATGACCCAGAGGGATGGAATGGGGAGGGAGGTGGGAAAGGGGTTCAGGATGGGGAACACATGTACATCCATGGCAGATTCATGTTGATGTATGGCAAAGCCACTACAATATTGTAAGCTAATTAGCCTCCAATTAAAATAAATTTTAAAAAATATATGCTGTCTAGGTTGGTCATAACTTTTCTTACGAGGAGTAAGCATCTTTAATTTCATGGCTGCAGCCACCATTTGCACTAATTTTGGAGACCAACAAAATAAGGTCTGTCACTGTTTCCACTGTTTCCCATCTATTTGCCTTGAAGTGATGGGACCAGATGCCATGATCTTAGTTTTCTGAATGTTGAGCTTTAAGCCAACTTTTCACTCTCCTCTTTCACTTTTATCCTGAGGTTCTTTAGTTCCTCTTCTCTTTCTGCCATAAGGGAGGTGTAATCTGCATATCTGAGGTTACAGATTATTTCTCCCAGTAATCTTGATTCCAGCTTGTGATTCATCCAGTCCAGTGTTTCTCATGATGTACTCTGCATAGAAGTTAAATAAGCAGGGTGACAATATACAGCCTTGACGTACTCCTTTCCCAATTTGGAACCAGTCTGTTGTTCCATGTCCAGTTCTAACTGTTGCTTCCTGACCTGCATACAGATTTCTCAAGAGGCAGGTCAGGTGATCTGGTACTCCCATCTCTTTCAGAATTTTCCACAGTTTGTTGTGGAAACAACCGTCAAAGGTTTTGGCATAGTCATTAAGCAGAAATAGATGTTTTTCTGGAACTCTCTTGCTGTTCTGATGATCCAATGGATGCTGGCAATTTGATTTCTGGTTCCTCTGCCTTTTCTAAATCCAGCTTGGACATCTGGAAGTTCATGGTAAATGTACTGTTGGAGCCTGGCTTGGAGAATTTTGAGCATTACTTTACTACCATGTGAGATGAGTGCAATTGTGCAGTAGTTTGAACATTCACTCTTTGGCACTGCCTTTCTTTGGGACTGGAATGAAAACTGACCTTTTCCAGTCCTGTGGCCACTGCTGAGTTTTCCAAATTTGCTGGCATATTGATTGTGGCACTTCCACAGCATCATCTTTTAGGATTTGAAATAGCTCAACTGGAATTCCATCACCTCAACTAGCTTTGTTTGTAGTGATGCTTCCTAAGGCCCTCTTGACTTCACATTCCAGGATGTCTGGCTCTAGGTGAGTGATCACACCATCACGGTCACCTGGGTCATTAAGATCTTTTTTGGATAGTTCTGTGCACTCTTGCCACCTCTTAATATCTTCTGCTTCTGTTAGGTCCATAACATTTCTGTCCTTTATTGTGCCCCTCTTTGCATGAAATGTTCCCTTGGTATCTCTGATTTTCTTGAAGAGATGTCTAGTCTTTCCCATTCTACTGTTTCCTTCTATTTCTTTGCACTGATCACTGAGGAAGGCTTTCTTATCTCTCCTTGCTTTTCTTTGGCACTCTGCATTCAGATGGGTATATTTTTCCTTTTCTCCTTTGCTTTTCACTTTTCTTCATTTCACAGCTATTTGTAAGGCCTCCTCATACAGCCATTTTGCTTTTTTTCATTTCTTTTTCTTGGGGATGGTCTTGATGTACTTGATGCAGAGTACATCATGCAAAATGCAGGGTTGGAGGAAGCGCAAGCTGGAAACAACTTTGCTGGGAGAAATATCAATAATCTCACATTCGAAGATGACACCACCCTTATGGCAGAAAGTGAAAAAGAACTAAAGAGCCTCTTGATGAAAGTGAAAGAAGAGAGTGAAAAAGCTGGCTTAAAACTCAACATTCAGAAAACTAAGATCATGGTATCTGGTCCCATCACTTCATGGCAAATAGATGGGGAAACAGTGACAGACTTTATTTTCTTGGGCTGAAAAATCACTGCAGATGGTGAATGCAGCCATGAAAGTAAGACACTTGCTCCTTGGAAGAAAAGCTATGACCAACCTAGACAACATATTAAAAAGCAGAGACATTACTTTGCTGACAAATGTCACCATAGTCAAAGCTATGGTTTTTCCAGTGGTCATGTACGGATGTGAAAGTTGGACCATAAAAAAAGCTCAGTGCTGAAGAATTGATTCTTTTGAACTGTGGTTTTGGAGAAAGCTCTTGAGAGTCCCTTAGACTGCCAGGAGATCAAAACAGTCAATTGTAAAAGAAATCAGTCCTGATATTCGTTGGAAGAACTGACAATGAAGCTGAAGCTGCAATACTTTGGCCACCTAATGTGAAGAACTGACTCATTGGAAAAGACCCTGTTGCTGGGAAACGTTGAAGGCAGGAGAAGGGGACGGAAGAGGATGAGATGGTTGGATGGCATCATTGACTCGATGGACATGAGTTTGAGCAGGCTCCAGGATTTGACGATGGACAGAGAAGCCTGGAGTGCTGGTCCATGGGATCTCAAAGAGTCAGACATGACTTAGTGACTGAACTGAACTGAACTGTCCAACTTTCCCAACCCCCCTTCATGAAGAGCCTCTTTTTCCCATTGTATATTCTTGCTTCCTTTGTCAAAGATTAATTGACCATAAATGTGTAAGTTTATTTATGGGTTCTATGCTGTTCCATTGATCCATATGTGTGTTTTTGTGCCAGATCATGATGTTTTGATTACTGTAGCTTTGTATGATTGTCTGGAGTATGTGACCTACTTTGTTCTTTTTCCTTAGGATTGCTTTGGCAATTCTCGGTCTTTTAAATGGTTCCATATGAAATTTAGGATTATTATAGTTCTGTGAAAAATGTCATGGATAATTTGATAGGGATCATATTAAATATGTAGATCATTTTGTGTATTAAGGCCATTTTAACATTAATTCTTCCAGTCCAAGAGCTTGGAATTCTTTCTATGTCTTTGAATCATCTTCAGTTTCTTTTATTAATGTTTTATGGTTATTTCTAGCATTGTCTTTCACCTCTTTGGTCAGATTTATTCCTAAGCTGTTTTTTTTTTTTTTTTTTTGATGTGATTTCAAAAGCAGTTATTTTATTATATCTTTTTGATATTTCATTGTTAGTATAAAGAAATGCAACAGATTTCTGTATGTTAATGTTGTATCCTGTGCTACTGTGATTAATCTTTTTATTCATTCTAGTACTTTGAATGTAGAGTCTTTAGGGTTTTCTACATAGAATGTAATATTTTCTGCATATTGTTGTCATTGTTCAGTTGCTCAGTCGTATCTGACTTTTTGTGATCCCATGAACTGCTGCACACCAGGCTTCCCTGACCTTCAATATCTCCTGGAGTTTGCTCAAATTCATGTCCATTGAGTCGATGATGCCATCCAACCATCTCCTCTTCCATCTCTCCCTTCTTCTCCTGCTTTCTGTCTTTTTCAGCATCAGGGTCTTTTCCAGTGAGTCAGCTCTTCTCATCAGGTGGCCACAGTATTGGAGTTTCAGCTTCAGCATCAGTCTTTCCAATGTGTATTCAGCATTGATTTCCTTTAGGATTGACTGGTTTGATCAATACAAAGGAGTTGCTGTCCATGGGATTCTTAAGAGTCTTTTCCAACATCACAGTTTGAAAGCATCAGGTTTTTGCTGCTTAGCCTTCTTTATGGTCCAACCCTCACATCTGTACCTGACTACTGGAAAAACCATAGCTTTGACTGTCTGCATATAATGAATTTTATCTCTTCCTTTCCAATTTGGATACTTTGTCTTTCTTTTTCTTGCTTGATTACTGTGGAACTTCTAATACTGTACTATTGAATAGCAGTGGTGAGACTGGGGGATCTTTGCCTTGTTCCAGATTTTATCAGGAAGACTATCAGCTTTTCTGGAGAAGGCAATGGCACCCCACTCCAGTACTCTTGCCTGGAAAATCCCATGGGTGGAGGAGCCTGGAAGGCTGCAGTCCATGGGGTCGCTGAGGGTCGGACACGACTGAACGACTTCACTTTCACTTTTCACTTTCATGCATTGGAGAAGAAAATGGCAACCCACTTCAGTGTTCTTGCCTGGAGAATCCCAGGGACGGGGGAGCCTGGTGGGCTGCCGTCTGTGGGGTTGCAGAGAGTCAGACACAACTGAAGCAACTTAGCAGCAGCAGCAGCTATTCACACCATTAAGTATCGTATCAGCTGAGAGTCTGTCATAAGTAGCTTCCATTCTGTTGAGCTGTATTCCCTCCGTATGCAATTTGGTAAGAGGTTTTTATCATGAATGGTGTTGATATTTATCCAATGCTTTTTCTGTATCTATTGGGATGATTATGTGGGTTTTTTCTTTTGTTGATGTGGTGTATCATATTTGTTTGTTTTAAACCATCCTTGTGGCTCTGGGATGAGTCTAGTCTGGTCATGGTCTTTGATGTGTTGTTGGATTTGGTTTGCTAATATTTTCTTGAGAATTTTTGTATCCATATTCATCAAAGATATGGGCTGTAATTTTCTTTAGTATCCTTATCTTGTTTTGGTATACATTTGTTTCCAGTTACTACCTTTGGGCTATAATGAAAAGTTCCCTGAAGATGGCCTCTAAGTTGACATACCTTTGGATATAAAAATTCCTTTTCCTGCTTACCAACTGTCACGTGAGTGTATGTTCCTCGGTTCTTTGTCTCGTCACAACAAAGATTTGGAGCGACGGACATTAAAGCCCTCGGCGCATCACAGCTCTTGGGTCTTGGACAAACTGTGCTACAGCTCTTAGGCAAATCAGTGTTACAGCTCTATTTTATTTAGAAGATAGCAGGAAAGTGGGAGAGAGAGAGAGAAAGAAAAGAGCGCACGCACGTGGGAGAGAGAGTCCATGAGAGAGAGCTTTGGCTCCTCCTTTTATATGTTTTTTTCCTCCACCTGGGCCTGCCCTATGCAAATTGGGCTTAGCCAGGAGTGCTGTTTGTTCTGTTTGTTCTGCCTGAAGTCTTCACTCTGGTCCTCAGACCTTCCTTGTCTTTTAGCCACCGCAATTTTGGACTCCTTTTCCCTATTCTACCTACCTAACACAACTTTCTCTCTCCAAAGTAACTAGCAGATAGGTAGTAAGACTTACTAATATAAATCCTTGCTACTAAAAGTACAGTTAATGGATTAGAAGCATCAGTTTCTCCTGAGTGCTTCTAGAAATGCAGGAATGTGGAGCCAAGAAAGTAGGACCAGGACCTACGCAATCAGAATCTTCATTTCCACAAAATCTCAGGTAATTTGATTTCCATGCGTGGAGAAATATAGAAGCATTACTCTAAGTGGTATTTCATGAGAATTTTTTGTTGTTGTTCCAAAGGAACAAAATTGAAAATTGAAATTCAGTATTGTCCACCTTCCACTTAAAAAAGGTGAAAGATATAACCAACTGAATTCAGTTTCAAAGAATAGCAAGGAGAGATAAGAAAGCCTTCTTAAGTGAATAGTGCAAATAGAGAAAAACAATAGAATGGGAAAGACCAGAGATCTCTTCAAGAAAACTGGAGATACCAAGGGAACATTTTATATAAGGATGGGCACGATAAAGGACAGAACTCATTAGCATGACTTAACAGAAGCAGAAGAGATTAAGAAGAGGTGGCAACAGTACACAGAAGTATACAAAAATGGTCTTAATGACCCAGATAACAATGAGGTGTAGTCAGTCACCTAGAGCTAGACATCTTGGACTTCACAGTCAAATGGGCCTTTGCAAACTCTACTATGAACAAAGCCAGTGGAGGTGATGGAATTCCAGTTGAGCTATTCTAAATCCTAAAAGATGATGTTAAAGTGCTGCACTCATTATGCCAGCAAAATTGGGAAATTCAACAGTGGCCACAGAACTGGGAAAGGTCTGTTTTCATTTCAGTCCCAAAGAAGGGCAAATGCCAAAGACTATTCAAATTACCTTATGACTGCGCTTATTTCACATGCTGTTAGTAGCAAGGTTATGCTCAAAATCCTTCAAGCTAAGCTTGAACAGTACAAGAACCAAGAACTTTCAGATGTACAAGCTCAGTTTAGAAAAAGGCAGAGGAACCAGAGATCAAATTGCCAACATCCATTGGATCATAGAAAAAGGAAGGGAATTTCAGAAAAACATCTATTTCTGCTTCACTGACTATGCTAAAGGCTTTGACTGTGTGGATCACAACAAACTCTGTTAAATTCTTAGAGATGGGAACGCCAGACCACCTTAACTGTCTCCTAAGAAACCTGTATGCAGGTCAAGAAGCAACAGTTAGAAACAAGCATGGAACAATGGACTGGTTCAAAATTGGGAAAGGAGTATGTCAAGGCTGTATATTGTCACTCTGACTGTTTAACTTGTATGCAGAGTATATCATGCAAAATGCTTGGCTGGATGAATCAAAAGCTGCAGTCAAGATTGGCAGAAGAAATATAACAGCCTTAGTTATGCCAATGACACCACTCTAATGGCAGAAAGTGAAGAGGAACTAAAGAGCCTCTTGATGAGGATCAAAGAGGAGAGTGAAAAAGCTGTTTAAAACTCAACATTCAGAAAACTAAGATCATGGCATCTTGTCCCAACACTTTATGGCAAATAGAAGGGGAAAAGTAGAAGCAGTGACAGATTTTGTTTTCTTGGGGTCCAAAATCACTGTGAACAGTGACTGCAGCCACGAAATTAGAAGATGCTTGCTCCTTGGTAGGAAAGCTATAACAAACCTAGATAGTGTATTAAAAAGCAGTGACATCACTTTGGCAACAAAGGTCCATAGAGTCAAAGTTGTGGATTTTCCAGTAGTCCTGTACAGATGTGAGAGTTGAACCATAAAGAAGGCTGAGCACCAAAAAATTGGTGCTTCCGAATTTTGGGACCCTTGAAGAATCCCTTGGACAGCAAGATCAAACCAGTCAATCCTAAAAGAAATCAATGCTGAATATTTCATTGGAAGGACTGATACTGAAGCTGAAGCTCCAATATTTTGGCTACCTCATAGGAAGAGCTGACTCATTAGAAAAGACCCTGATCTGGGAAAGACTAAAGGCAGGAGAAGGGGACAGCAGAGGAAGAGATGGTTAGGATAGCATCACCAACTCAATAGACATGAATTTGAGCAAACTCTGGGAGATAGTGAAGGACAGGTGAGCCTGGCCTGTTGTAGTCCATAAGGTCACAAACAGTCAGACATGACTAAGCAACTGAACAACAAGAACTAAAATATTCTTAATTACTTAAACTCCATCCTTTCTATTTCCCATTACGTCTTTACTGAAACTAAGTCTTCTTGGTAAAGACTTACATCTCCAACCATCCCAGGCTCCCTCCTGCAAATTCTTTTTATGATTTTCATGTTTTTTATTTGGTACTTCTAAACTTACCCATTCAGGAAAAAAAGGTGCCCTGTTCTTCCATTTAGACCCCCTCTCATTCATTTCAGCAGCTAGCAGGGTGGCTTGAATACAGTAGCTCTCAAATGTTTGAGTACACAAGCTTTACATGGGTGTCAACATGAAACTCTGATAGTGCTTGAGTTCATTTTATTTTACATGCCAACTCTGTAAGGGATTTGCCCATTGAATCAAGCTATTTAATACTGATTATCAAATTCTGGGTTCTTATATAGTCAGAAAAGAACTGTTAGTGGCTACAAAGCTGATTAGTTAAAAATCATTGATATCTGTATTAATATTAGTATTAATATCAGTGCTTGGTTTATATGTATCATTACTATTATTAGAATTGGGTAGTCAAATTGCTGAATTTGAATTTGGCCAGAGAATAAAGTAGTATTTTAATGTCTGTTCTTTGTAGCTTAACAGTACAGTTTAAAGAAAATTTTTGACTCAGATGGTAATAATTAAGACGACAGAACTAGATGAGACCAAGAGGCATCAGTGTGCATTCTTTCTCCATGGTGGTCTAGTATTAACCACATTTTTGAAAGCATCGTAGACGCCTTTTCAGGAAAAGAGAATTTTAGCCTAATAGATTATATGCTCCAATTCTTTTGGGTCTTGTTACTTATCAAATCTAATCCAAATTCTTCATGTTGTGGTTCAAGAAAATAAATCACTAAAAACATGTTAGGCAAAATAAATACTTTATTAATTTTTTTTTAGAAATCAGCCTTTGTGTGATGTGATAATTCAAACATTTAAAAAACCTTTTAGATATTCTTTCAAAGTATATTGTTAACCTCTCAACCACTTTTGATTAAAATTTCACACAAAGAAATATAATAGGAGTTGAAAATTATAAATGCTAAAGAATAATTCTAATAACATCTGGTTGTTACTTTACACATTTATTTAACATATATAAAACCAAATAGGAAACTACCTTCCTTCCCCCCCCCCCCATAAAACAAACAGTTCTCACTGGTTAAGAATGAATTAAAATTTGTTTATGAGAAAACAAAAATCTAAATTACTTCCATTATGAAAAAACAAAACCAGCTTATTCATTTCTATCCATTCAAGTCACAGGCCCCATTATTTTGGCAATAATCTACTATTTAGTCTAAAAGAAGAAACATGTCCTTATAATAAAGAAGTCTGGACAATGCAAAAAGTACATAGTGTTTAACATAAGACATGTTTCCAAAAAAACAAACAAACAAAAATCCCCAAACTACATAAGCTACAATAAAATTACAATTGTCTTGGGTAAAATAACAATGCTTACAGTGTAAGAACATTAAGTAGTTTTAGGTAACATAAATTCTATCCTACTGCTATTAGTAACCTCCTCAAGAATTAAAAGCAGTTTTTACAACAGGATAATTTTTCTTCTTGGAAGTGACACTAATTAACAGCAGTGGAGGGAGTATCATTGGTTGTTTCAAGCTCTCAAAAAATGAATCAGTTATTGCACAGTAAATACCTCATAGAGGTCAGTGTTTTAAGAAGCTAGTCTGAAGAAATATGTTATTTATAAGTTGGTTAATTATGGAAGTTTTCAAGTTTTAAAATTAATTCTACCTAGGCAATCAACTGGAAAATACTGACATACAAATAAATATTAGGCTTTTCAAATGGCTATGGTTTTGATAGTTTAGAAAAGAAATAAAGTCAGCAAAGTGCCTATGTTTCTATGTTTTTTGAAAAGATATGCACAGAAGAAATAAACATTGTATACAGTAGCCCAGCTCAGCAGCAAGTATCTTCTGAAGCACAAATGACACCCCCACCAGTGTATATCCTTGATAACTCCAGTATCACGCAGCTAACAGGACCCACGCAAACCTTAAAAAAAGGAAGAAAAGTAAAAATTAAGCATTTTTCAATTATTACTGAAAAGTCTTTAAAAGGAAGGATGAGAATAAAGATTCTCCATTATCTATTATGACATGATTAGATATGAGACCTAATGTACTATGTACAATGAGATCTATGGGATATGTTTCTTTAAAAAACAAAAGACACTAAAAATTTATGATTAAATCTTGAAATCTTGGTATGCACGCATGCTTGAATTCTTCATCCATTTGAAGTAATATTATAATCAGGGCAGTGCTATCAAAATTCAGGTTTGAAGGTCTCAATTTCCCCAATTCCAGAATTTATTTACTATAATGAAATTTCAATAAAATGATAAAATATCAATATAACTTGGAGGTTTGAGATTATGAGATTTGAATCACTTACACTTCAAATGAGGTTATAAAAGGTTTTCACACTGTAAAATAACATATTACATACTTCCTAAAAATAAAAATTTAGCTAGGGAAACAGACCTATATACTAAGAAAAAGCATTAAAAACTAAGTACTAAGTTACATTTAGCTAAACAAAGAAATTCAGAAAAATTTACCTATAAATTCCATTAGTGACTATCTTGCTTAGAATTGGATGCTTTACTTGAAGATACTGCTGCCAGAAGTCCACTTACAATTTCCCGTCTGATTTCCCCAACAATAGACTCTTTAATCTAGAATGGAAAAAAGAAGAAAACGAGAACTTAACAGTATCACTATAATCCATTTTATTCTATTATCAGAAAAAACAAGTAAATAACATTTAATTTCTACAGTCAGCTAAACTACAGAGAAAACTAAATCTTTGTGTAAATCCTTCATGAAATAGAGAGAGAGAGCAGGGAATCACATCCATCTATCCTCAAACTCAGATCATGTTCTGAGATCTTGTCTAGCATAATTCAAATAACTCCATTACAAAATAACACAATTCTCAAGTTGAGAGCATTAACAAATGTTAAAGCTTCATAGATAATTTAGCCTATGACACAAAATAACCTGAAAGAACTGATTAAATATTATGTTCACTTTTATGTTGTTTTTCTTTTAAATTAATGTCTATCTACCTAAAGGCAGAAAGCAAAGAGGGACTAAAGAGCCACTTGATGAAAGTGAAAGAAAAGTGTGAAAAAGCTGGCTTAAAACTCAACATTCAAAAAACTAAGATCATGGCATCTGGTCCCATCACTTCAAGGCAAATAGATGGGGAAACACTGGAAACAGTGACAGACTTTATTTTCTTGGGCTCCAAAATCACTGCAGATGGTAAATGTAGCCATGAAATTAAAAGGTGCTTGCTCCTTGGAAGAAAAGCTATAACAAACTTAAGACAGCATATTAAAAAGCGGAGACATCACTTTGCCAACAAAGGTCCATGGTTTTTCCAGTAGTCATGTGTGGATGTGAGAGTTGGACCATAAAGGAGGCTGAGCATGGAAGAATTGATGCTTTTGAACTGTGGTGTTGGAGAAGACTCTTGGGAGTCCCGTGGACAGAAAGGAGATCAAACAAGTCAATCCTAAAGGAAATCAACCCTAAATATTCATTGGAAGGACTGATGCTGAAGCTGAAGCTCCAATACTTTGGCCACCTGATGCAAAGAGCTGACTCATTAGAAAAGACCCTGATGCTGGGAAAGATTGAGGTAGGAGGAGAAGAGAAAGACAGAGGATGAGACGGTTGGATGGCATCACTGACTCAATGGACATGAACTTGAGCAAGCTCCAGGAGATGGTGAAGGACAGGGAAGCCTGGCATGCTGCAGTGCATGTGGTAGGAAAGAGTCGGACACGACTGAGTGACTGAACACCACCACCAAAACAACCATAAACTCTAAATAAGTCAATATTTAGTTGTATGGTACGTTTGTCACCTGACTGAAAATTTTGCTTTGGATGAGGATTTACATGTCATTTTATTGTTAGAAAACGCAAACAGATCTAGAGGCAATGACAATTCCCTCGAGATTTTCTTCTCCAGATGCCCAAACACTACACATGCACACCTACATCTTTTTCTCTCTGATTTGTGACCCCATGGAATGCAGGCCACAAATCTCTTCTATCTATGGGATTTTCCAGGCAAGAATACTTGGGTGGGTTGCCATTTCCTCCTCCAAGGGATCCTCCAGACCCAGGGATCAAACCCACAGCTCCTGCATGGCCTGCATCGGCCACAGATTCTTTACTAACTGAGCCACCTGGGAAGCCCAGTGCATCAGCTCTGAGTAGCCCCCTGAAGGCTTTACATGTGTGCTTCCTCAAATAAACTGGTAATGCCTTCCCGAACCAGCACTCAGGACATACCCAACCAGCTTTTAAAAATTCTACATTTTTAGTTTCCTGCCAGCCTGATCTCTTTCCTAAAATGTTCCTAAGTACATCCTGAACACATCTCAATGGAAGTCTTTCCAAAAATGGCTCTGTAATAATGTCATGCAATATACACGTTACAGAATATATATATTGTAGTGTTGGAGAAGACTCTTGAGAGTCCCATGGACTGCAAGGAGATCCAACCAGTCCATTCTGAAGGAGATCAGCCCTGGGATTGCTTTGGAAGGAATGATGCTAAAGCTGAAACTCCAGTACTTTGGCCACCTCATGTGAAGGGTTGACTCATTGGAAAAGACTCTGATGCTGGGAGGGATTTGGGGGCAGGAGGAGAAGGGGACGACAGAGGATGAGATGGCTGGGTGGCATCACGGACTCGATGGACAAGAGTCTGAGTGAACTCCGGGAGTTGGTGATGGACAGGGAGGCCTGGCGTGCTGCGATTCATGGGGTCGCAAAGAGTTGGACACGACTGAGTGACTGAACTGAACTGATACATAAATATTCAGAGAGACAAATGTTCCTTAACTACCAACTATCTATACTGAAATATATTTAAATAAATAAAATCTTCTCATTTTACCTTCTAAACTTTAAACATCAAAGGTCTGTTAAGTTCATAGTCCTTCAGATTTGTTTTTTAAACAAATATATATTGGACACAAACATGATACCAGAATTTCTTTGCCACAGCATACAAGTACAAATGCAGTGTGTTAAATTAGATCCTCTGTAAATCCATATTTACAAAAGACGATGACTTAGCAGAGTCTTTCAGTCCTGTTGTCCAATGCACATCTCATCACACTTCACTCAAAAATTCTTTTTCATTCTTCATCATTCAAAAACAAACTAGCCCAAAGTATTATCTACAAACCAAAAAAGTATGCCAACATTTGGAGGGTAGGGATGGGTACAGACATCACTGCAGTAAAACATAAAAAGTCTCTACCAAGGATGTCATTATCTATGTGTGCTCAGAACAAACATTTCATAAAATATTAAAAAGGAAAAACTGTTAACTCATTAATGACGTAAGAACAGAATAAAAAATGAGAGACTAGTATGGGATAGAAGAGGAAAAAGTTATCAGAGAATAGCGAATTTTAACATAGTGATGAAAAAGTAAGGCCAACTGCAGACAACAGTGAGGATGAAAGCAGTAGCAAGAGCACCTAAAGAGAGGGAGCAGAAAGAAGCCTAGCTGGTAAGATAGTCCCCACTAGTCAGAGAGCAGAAGGGAATCAGAATGGAAGGGGTGCACTCAAATGGAAGTTTATCAGTGTGTTCTGGCACACAGTAAATGCTCAATGAATGTCTGAATAAATGCCATCAATGAGAGAGTGAAAGAGTATCACACACAAAAAAGAACAGAAAGTGAAAAAAAAAGGACTACATATAAGCACTGGAAAATGACAAAATGCCTTTGATTATTTATTGAAGTAACAAATGTATGAACACAGAAATTAGTTCCAAAGTCTCCCACGTTACAGAGGTGGGGAAGGATAAGTAGTGAGAAAATCAGTGGAATGGATGGTGAAGTCCATTTTATAACTTCCAAAAAGTAATATCCACTGAAGACCGACTCCTTGAGATCAAGGAACGCACATTGGCATATTAACAAGATGACAGCAAGCCTAAAGTGTGGGACAACACATCCATTTATTAGCCTCTACTGAGTGCCTCCTGTGCGGCAGCCATTATTACAGAGATCACTAACAGAATTGTAGTAAGGACACAGGCAAGCTGTGTAGTTACCAAAATACATACAAAAGTGTGCCAGATGAAATACAGTTACTCAGAGGCATGGACCAAGCCTAGGAACGTCAATGAACAAAGAAGAAAACTCTATACAGAGCAATCTATCTTTATACTCTGACATTTAATTCTGTTCAATTTGCTTCTGTGGACACATGCTCATTTATTCTATTAAGTTATCTTTTTTACTTACTTTTTCTTTCAGTGTTCTCTTTCAAAAGAATTCTACTGTATCAGTATTATAAGTAATGAAAGCATTCTTTTAAAAAACTTCACATATGGTGAAATAATGGAAACAAAGGCCTGACAGACATCGTTGTTTTCATGCACCCATGAGAGCAATAAGAAAACTTCCCTAAAAGTGTTTGCCAAACATGCTTAATCCTCACCTGCAAAACTGTTCAACCCAAGCTTAAATCTTCCCTTTCTGAATAATGGCTTTGTTTATAGGGTTAGGGACCCAGAATTTGCTGGGAAGACAATTCTGTTTTTCTTGGTAGCTGATACAATAAGAGTTTAAAAAAACTGGAATTCAGTAACATTAAGGGAAAAGATTACCCATTTTAAATGAACAGAATCAAGACTAATCTGAATTTAAATATTTTACAAAGTTTAACAGAACACCATTGTAACTGAGCTAAAATGATAATAACCCAAATGATTTTTAAAATTATAGATGACATTAGACTAATTTATCCATTAACATATGCTTTTAAAGTGCTTCAAAAGTTTTTTTTTTTTTAAGGACATCAATGTTCCTCTTATGCCCTGTTTCATCTACTATACAATTTGCTTGGTAAGCTCTTCTTTGGAGACATTTAAAAGGGTCAGTGTTAAGCTAAAGTTCCTCCAAACTATGTCAAATTCTGAATCAGGAAGTTTCTAATTAACAGTAACAAATTCTGAAAAATTCTTCAAACATTTGTCTCACATGTCAGTCCTTCAAATTATAAAATCTCTGATATTTAATAGGGAGGTTCTTATAAATGATTAAGTAATTCTCTAGCACCACCACAGTATGATGGGAACAACCAAGTTTTCTATATATGCTAAGTTCTACCAGCCCAAAAAAAATCAATGTTCTGGTTTAGGGATGCTTTGAAAGTGAAAGTGAAAGTCACTCAGTCTTGTCTGATTCTTTGTGATCCCACAGACTATCCATGGAATTCTCCAGGCCAGAATATTAATTAGAGTGGGTAGCCATTCCCTTCTCCAGCAGATCTTCCTGACCCAGGGCTCAAACCAGGGTCTCCTGCATTGCAGGTGGATTCTTTATCAACTGAGCTATCAGGAAATCACTTATAGCACACATCAGGCCATCCATTAGCAACATTAAATATGAGGACTCAAGTATGCATTAAAAGAGTATTTGTGCCAAATGAGTATATAAAGTCCAGTTTCCAAGGAAGTTTTTCAAACCAAAGCAAGCTAAAGGGAACAAAAATACCACATTTTGTGTCAAGGGAGTACCTTAAAACTGATTTCCTCAGTTAACAAATACATTATGAAGAAAAATAATTACTTAGTTCTACTCAAAAATTGATCTTTGACGTGAAACACCATCAGTCACACCTAACTAACTGAGCAAGGTGGATGTACAGAGCCTGCTAAAGAGTAGCCAGATACAACCAACCTACAAAATAATTACATTTATAGGACAAATAAATTTATAGAATTAAGATCTTTTAAATTTCAAGTTGGTAATTCACGTCATGAAAAGAAATTACATACATGCAGTGTCTTCTGCTATTGACAGAATGCTTGTTTTTTAAGTGTTAACTTGTCTGAATGCCAGTTGAACCTAGGAACAGAGCACCCAACATGCGCAAACATTGAACAGCTACCAGATGTCTTAGTTCACTGTGTTGTGAAGCACACCTGTCTGCACCTGGCACTACAATTTCTGTTAGATTTCATTATCACCCCCCTCTACCACGTCACAGTAACTCACAAGTAACTTATTTTGCAGCCCTTCCAAAATCCAATTCCAGAAGCAAATTTCAGGTCTTTTTCAAGGCAGTGTCACACTATTGTAGCATTTATTTCTTAACAAAACAGTGTTAGGGTTTTTATTAGGTTTTCATCTTTTCAAAAATCTGTCACTGACAAAAGTTTTGAATGTTATGCTTCTAATACTATTTTCCCCATGAGCTCTGTAGTTTTTACTACACAAATCTGCATAGCGTGATTTTTAGGAATGCATATATTAATGTCATATAAAGCAAAACTGACTTTATTTTCAAGGTACTTCTCAAGCTACTGTCATGCAGCTGTAAATGATGGCACCTCATACATAAACTAATCTTTGGACCCAGAGGAGCAATGGCTCATTTGAAAAAAACATTTTGGTACGTTGCCACCATTCTTAAAAAAAAAAAAATTAATTTTGTACTGGGTATAGCCCATTAGCAATGTCGTGAATTTCAGATGAAGAGTGAAAGGACTCAGCCATATATATACATGTATCCACTTTTCATCCAGGCTGCCACATAACATTGAGCAGAGTTCCATGTGCTACAAAGTTACCATTTTAAATATAGCAAGGTGTCCATGTCCATCCTAAACTTCCTAACTATCCCCTGCCAACCATATGTTGGCATATGGTTCCCCCTGCCAACCATAAGTTCAGTTCTCTAAGTCTGCAAGTCTCTCTCTGTTTGTAAGTAAGTTCAATTGTATCATTTCTTTATAGATTCCACATACAAGGGATGTCATCCTGTATTTCTCCTTCTCTGACTTAATCACTCAGTATGACAATCTCTAGGTCCATGCATGTTGCTGCGAATTGCTGCCACCATTCTTGACCTATAACCACTAAAAATTTGTTCAATGTTACTCACAAATTAATTCTAAAAATGTGTTACATTCACATCACTGAATTTATTGTAAGTACAAAGATTAAAAAGGAGCCACTGACTCTTATTTCTCTGGTTCATTTCAGTATTTTCCATTTCTAAATCCTTACTTCTCAATACATTATACTAAATGCTTTTCTGTATGATTTTTCAACTGTTCCCTGAGTTAGTTCTATTTACCTTCCTACTAGACTTTAAGCTTAAGGATTTCATGGTCTTACATCCATTTTTCTTTTCTCCTTTACAGAGCAGGTACTCATTAAGACACTTGTAAACCATTTTTTTTAAAAACACAGTAGGCTATTCTTTTTACTAATGGAAAGAATGAATGATCCTTTTTATCATGGATTTTAGTATCCCAGTTGGAAAGAACTATGAATAATTACAGTTCTTCCTCAGAGTTATTCTTAAGACAGGGACAGAATGAAAAAAATAAATTCAACACGTGTAATTTTTATCTTATGCATTCTACTGAATTTTGCATCCGAAGACACAATGTAATTTGAGAAAAGGAAAAAACAAAGTCATACATAAATATGTACCTATAGCAGTTTCCTTTTTTAAATGATATCCATACTGTTCCTTACTGTCTGATCCTGGTGTCAAAAGCAACTATTTTACTAATTTCTGAAACATTTTGCCTTTGATTACTAGTCCTCCTAAGTTTCTGCAGTCCTTTCGGTAACCTAGAACTATTGCTAAATGTTTCAGGTCTGCATACTGCTAACCACACAAGGTAAACTTTAATTCTATATTTCTATCTTTGAATGACTTACATAATTTCTATAGGTCTCTACTCACTAAACCAAATAGATTAAATGCTTCATACTTCTTAAAATCTCAACTGACATTATAAAATGGCAGATTTTAATCTTGGAAGAGATCTAAATTACAATCCTTAATTTTACAAAGGTGGAAACAGAGGTCTAAAGTCCTCGTCACATGTTCACCTATTCTGAAACCCGCACATACCTTCTTCACCAGAGTGAATATAGAGAATTGCAATTACTTCACATGGGAGTATGAAATTTGCAGAAACAGCATTACAAACATAATAGACACGAGCGAGATCAATGGGAAAATTACTGAATACAGTGAATCAAAGGAGTACCTTACAAATAATTAATGTTAAAATAAAACCTATTCAAAACAAATTAATTAAGCATAGATTTTACTCACCTCCCTTATGACTTGCTGTAACTCATCTTGCTCCACATTTTTATGCACTTCCTCAGCAGCTGGCAATAACGAGACTTTTCCCTGTTCTTCCTCCACTTCAGATTTAGGTCCTACAGCTTCTGAGGTTTCTTCAGTTGCTCCAGCTTCCTCAGAACTTTCCACATCTGGAGGTGTCTGCACAGAGCCTGTTCTAGAAGGAGCAGTTGGTGTTAGGGCCACTGATGCTCGGAATAATTTCTTGCTTGGTACCAGATGGGTTTTGGGTTTGCCCACTGAGTCAATAGGAGGTACTCCAGTTCTTCTACTGGCATGAGAGGGACCAGAACATACGGACGATGACTCTGATGTTGCTTGGGAAAAAACAGATTCTGAGCTTTCTCCAGGAGGAATTTTCAAATCCCATTTCTCCATGGCCCAGGCCCAATTCAGACTTTAGGTATGACTGTTCCCGCATCAGTTCAGTGACCTAGAGATCAGAAAAACTGTAATTCTTCTCTCTTTAAATTAATATTCATAGTTAAAAGAAGATTAATATCCTCGATGCTGCCCCAAATCATTTAACTTGTAGAGACATGATTCAAATGCACTCATTTAGTTACTACTCAATTTCATTTGCAAAAACAGCAAGAAAAATTAAAATTTGCAGTGAGATCAAGCCATAAAATATTTAACTAGGCTATAGCTGGATGAAATTTTACTTGGTTCTACATGGGTGTCCAAATTACTTACAAAGAAAAGTAACCAGTAAAAAAAACTCATAATGCCCTCAAATGAACTAATTCATTTAAAATACAATAAAAATCAATCTTTGTTCAAAATGTAGTCATCTTAAAGATCCAATTACCTAAAGAACCTGGAATCAGACTGCGAAAGCACATTTCCTGAAATATAAATTACTTTTTATGATGCATTATTTCCTTTAGGCCATGAAGATAAATCATTATTACAATTAACTGGCTTTCTAGTGGCCAAAGATGGCAACAGACTTCAAGAAGTGCCAGACTCACTTCTAATCAAATTAACTAACTTATCAAATTGTGTATTTAAATTTTTTTTTCATCTACATTAGGAAAACTGTGTGTTTATTAAATATGATATCATTCCCTTCCCCAGTGATTTAAAAGGAAAGAGGCTTACTGGTTCCATTACATTCAATGGAGAAGGGCATGACAAGTTATCAGCGCTTCTACTGCCACACATTCCCTGAAAAAGCAAAACAATATATATATATGTGATATATGTGTGTGTTTCTGTGTGTAGTTTTTTCAAATTGCAAGTGCTTTATAATAAAATGAGCTAATTATTTTTGCTCTAAAGCAGTCCTTTATGTCACAAAAGTCAGCCTCAGCTGTCACAGGATCCTATAAAATGTGTTACTGTGACTGAAGGTTGCATAGAAGATGTTCTGATTCTCTGATCTCACCAATGCACATTTCTCAGAATAATAGATCAAAACTGTTGATGAGATCAAATAGATCAAAACTGCCGATGAGATATTCATTGTCAAGATATGCATAGTCTGTGCTATCATATACATATACACACACACACACATTCTTACTCTACTTGCTATGTGTGCATATATACGTGTGTGTTCATGCTAATTGTTTTTAACAAAATCAGTTATGTTCAATTAACAAAGAGAAGAATTCACTGTTTCAACATTTCAAAACAATATATTCTACAACTGAAAGATTTTGGCAAAAATAAGAATACAATTGTTGAAGTTCAGATTGCATGAAAAGGAACATTAGGAGTAAGAATAGTGGTACAAAATAGAGACAGAGAGTGTTTGTCTCTATTTTTGTTTGTATACAGGTTTTTCTGCTTTTACAAAGATCTTATTTGATTCCTCAAAAAACATACAGAATGGAAAAGATCCAAAATAAAGGAAAAATGTAAAGGGAACAGTATTTTTTCAAAGGCAAGAAAGGGTGGGGGAAAAGGTTACATGAAATACATATGTGTGTGTTCTTCAGTTATACACAATGAGTAACATCTAAATTAGTCATATGCTAACCTACTATCATTTTTCCTTTAAAATCCTTAAATTTTTGCATTGCTCCTTATTCTCTATTATTAAATTACGATTTTTCAATATATTTATATATATATAAATATGCTAAATATTTAAGAAGTTAACCACAACTTACACATTCCATTGATTTGTCAGAAAGACTCATTAAACACGGCATGTCTCTAATGCCATTTTTAAAATATGTTGTTTTTAAATTAAGGCATTTGTCCTAAATTGTGTGGAACGCTATTAACAAGTTCTGAGTGAAAAAACCGTGACAACCCGAGGAAGCATACCATGAGTGCGGAGGGGCGGAAGGCTGACGGCAAGTGCACAGGGCGGAGCTGCTCCTCCAGCCCCAGCAGGCGCTCCTCCAGCTGCAGCTCCAGGTCCTGGAGTTCCATTCGGACTGAATTTCTCAAACTCTGCAGCTGATCAACTTCATACCTATTAGTAGGAAACTCAGTGTCACAACTCTCACAAGCTTTTGGAAGTTACTGAAACTCCAAGTTCTATAGATTAGCACAACAGCGTCTGCAATGAGTATAACCATTATAACTGCTTTTTCTTCCTCTAGCTTCCATCACAAATATTCCAGACAATAAGAAACAGATTCCAACCACTGTCTTCCTCAATTCAGCGAAGACAGAGAAGTTTACTTAGCAAAACATTGTGCCCAATTTTATTTACAATGGTTCACAGACTAGATAAAGGGTACACAGCAGTGTAAATAAAAGTCAGCTTCCAAGAAAAAAAAAAGTTAAAATGCTTTTTAGAATGAAAAATATTTTAAGTCAACGTTAAGACATATGAACTGTTACCTTTCCTCCTCAGTCATATGATGATAAACCATGGTTTGCTGACGCAGCATTGCCAATTCTAAATCCATCATTTGCGTTCTAAACAAATTCAGACTCCGCCTCATTACTTGGAGCTCCTGGAAAGTATTCTAAAATGCAATATAAGAGCATTAACTTCTAAATCACACAAATTATTCTGTAACACAAGGATTTAAGTAACAACTTACTTCATAAAGAGGTAGAACAGATGATTTCTGAGTACTATACGGAGCAGCAGCAAGATCAGGTCCTCTCATCATAGGGTACTTCAAAAGAGTGAAAGTCTGATTAGAAAGTATGTTAAAGTGACTACTTCCACATCATCTAAGGTGTTAAAAAGGCAGAATTTGGGGAGTACATATGTTTCTCTTTGGGGCATAAAACAAAACCTAAAACCACTTCATGTTGTACGCCAAAATCAGATAAATCAGTCACCAGTACCACCTACTACTCCTATCTGTTGTAGTTATAAGTCAGTGTATTTGGAACAGGAAAGAGGCAAAGGAACACATATAGTTTAAATCTATTAATATGTCTTACAGGACCTCCTTCTTGCCTTGAGAAAGTAGAAAAATAAAAACAAAACTCAGAAATACAGAAGCAATAGCAAATGTCATTCTGAGATGACAGAAACGACTGACTTGGCTGAAGAAAGTAGCAAGCAATCACCACATTCACTCTTAGATATCTGAGTATCTACTATGCACCCCTTAGGTAGTGAAAAAGATAAAAGGAAGATAGAAGGCATTCCCAGCCTTCAAGCATTCTCACAGAGGAAGAAACAAGGAGAAAACAGAAGTAGAAATATATACATAATATTGGTTGGGGTTGGTGTGGGGACTGCTATGATGAAAACAATCAAAAATCCAGATTAGGTTTGGGGTTGGTGTGGGGACTGCTATGATGAAAACAATCAAAAATCCAGATTAGGTTAAGTGTTTTCGACAGTGGTGACACTTGACCTGTATCTTAACAGTAAACAGGACTTAGGTGAAGAAAGGCAAGGGCAGGCCATCCCAGGTTAAAAAAAAATGTGGCATGTGTAAAAAAAAAAAAAAACCAGACAGCTAGGGACACACACCTAGGCAGGAGCCTGCATGTTATGTGGAGCATGCTCACAGGGAATGGGCCTGGAGACACAGCCAGAGGCCAGGAGATACACAGCACCTGTCTCCTGAGGTGGGGTGGAGTGAGGATGGGGAAATCAGCGGGGTCACTCATGAACACTGAAGAGAAAACCACATCTCGAGCAGAACAAGCTGGTCTAGGCAGGTGGAACATGAAGGTGTAGGTGGGCAGGACCCTGGGAATCCCCAGCTTCCCGTAACTGCAGCTCAAAGGTTAATTTCTCATTTGTAGACAGAACTACATTTTGTAAGGAGGAAAGAGAGACACCCACTTTCTGGTTAGACTGAAAATCATTAGTAGAAGACAATCATCATGAGGATAAAATCGCTACTTAAAAGTGTGTTTTACTACATAACTTGAAAGGTTTCCAACTTTCATTTTTACTGTCAAAGGGGCTTCCTGTCTACTACATCATCATGAAAAGGAACGTATCATATACACTCTAGGCTTCTCGACTCTTAGCTGAACACCCCGTTCATTACATTACACTGTCATTTTCTTCATTCCTCAACTGCCTAATCTAAGTAGCTCAGGAAGAGATTTAGAAAGGAAATGTGAAAGGCAAACCAACAATTTACTTCTCAAAACTTATTTTGGAAATTGTTCCCATCCCACTAACAAATCTGAGAGCAGGGACTTTAAAAGTGACAAGACATATAGACTAGATCCACACGTTTACCTGATTTTTTTCTCTTCTTTTAACCCAGTGGAAGCAGACTAATTCTGTACCAGGAGACCAGCATCAGGAGTCAGCAGATGAAGGAAAAGCTTAGTCAGAGAGCAACGAGTGGAACCAGGAGAACACACGGCCACACAAGCCAAGGGAGGAAAACTTAGAAAGAAGTGGTGAACACTGTCAGATGGAAGAGAAAAGGACAGACAGCGCTTGAGAAGTTTTCTTTTTTAATGACAAAGACAACTTGACTAAGACAGAGACAATGGAGGATAGAGGCTAAAGAAAGGAGGACACCTAAAAAACAAAATCTCCTCTCCAGAAGGGAAGGAGACTGTGAACAGAGACATTCACCTTGTTCAGAATTAGTTACAGCTTTTTCCTTGAGCTAGGAAGGAAGAGGCTGGGGCGGGGGTCGGGGGGTGGAGGGGGGGAAAGTACAGATAAATTTAAGGATGTAGGAAAATGAGGCTGAGGTGATTCATGTCTGATGGCTCCTAGCTTTCCAGTGAATTACGAGGTACTCAGACCAATAAAAGAAAACAAGAGTAAGAAAGATAAACTTGGTTTCATACCTGGGAAAGATTCTGCAGTGAGTTTCTAATATCATGCAACACTCTTCGCAACTGCATCTCGATGGCAGAAGGGGGGTTCACAGAGCACGCTCGGTAAGGGGAGGCAGCATGTCTGTGTGAGTAAGGACATCCGAGAGGGCACGGGAAGGCACTGCAGGCGGCGCCTGCTACACTGGGAACACTGTGAGTGCTCAGAGTTCTCATGTGTTCACACAGGTGCCTTTCCTGCCACTCCGAGTGGAGAGAGTGAAGGGAGCAGGTGGACTGAGATACAGGCGCTGGAGCAGGCAGCGAGCAGGCCGGAGTCCTCCGCTGATGGCACTCCTCCAGCCGCGTCACCTCACTCGGGGCATTGGCTTCTTTCTTCCCAGACGTCGGAGAGATGAAAATAGTGGATTTGACAGAAGACTGACCATCATGCTCAGTCACTTCTTTCTTTAATCTCTGTTCCTCCTCCTGTGTATACTTGTAGGTGAAGGATGGTGGACTGCATCTGGTCTCTTTTCCAGGGGACAACCGGACATTGACAGATGACACAACCCTTACTGGGCTCAGCAAGGTGGTTGGTAAAGACTGAGACCTCCTTAGAGGATAGCCAGCTTTTGCAAACAGGTACCCCTGTTTTAACAGATCTTTTGACTTTATCAAACTACGCCCCACTCTTTGATTAGACAGACTACAAACCTTCATTTGCGCTCTTTGTAAAGCTGTATTAACTCTGTCCACAGAAGAGGGAGACCCCGTTGTATTTTCAGCCCCTTTCTCACCACATTTAGCTTCAATAGAAGCCAATGATTTAAGAATATGGTGGGTGGTATACTGGACAAATTCACATTCGCTGCTTTTATCCACATCACTTTCAGCACTTGCTTCCCTTAGTAATTCCACAGGCTGTGCTGGAGACACATCCTCTTTCCTTTCAGTAATTTCAGTAGCGTGATCCCCTGCACTCCAGGTGGACTGCTGATGCCCTATGTTCTCAACAGTCTGGCACAGGAGGGAATCCTGGCCATCTGACCTTTTCTCAGCAACTGTTGCTGCCTTTTCTCTTTCCATCTGAGGACACGTAAGAGACTCCTCCTCTGATTCATTAAAATAAGACTGGTCTTGCACTGTTGGTGTGACAAGGTCTTCACCAAATGATGTGACTGTTGTCTCACTGTCGCAGCTATCTGCACTACTCCCCATGGCCTGCAAGGACTCATGAACCTGTGAAAGGAAAACAGGTAGAAGGATGGGGAACTCAAATAAGTAGTAGCATTAACAAAATACCAAACTGCTGTGAGGCTTCTTCACTTTCGGGGTCTCCCACCTTGGTTTTGGCCCTGGTGCTGCTCTAAACTGCTCTCAGTGTCCTTGATCAACAACAACTCTGCTTTCTCACAAAGATTATTCCAGATCTTTACTAATTTCCTTAAATACCCCCTTTCAACACCCATCTCCTTTCCTTCTTGGAAGAGGAAATGGAAACCCACTCCAGTAACCTTGCCTGAAAAATTTCACGGACAGAGGAACCTAGCGGACTACACTGCACGAGGCTGCAAAGAGTCGGACATGACGGGGCAAATAAGCACTCCATTCCTTCCAACATATGACACTGACTCAGAGAAAACAGACAAAAATGTCTTAACCTCTTCCTCAATACCTACAAACTTCCCTGTACCTGACCCCATCATTCCCTCCTCTCCATTCTGAAAGAAAACTGTGTCTTTTTTCAAAGCGAATCCGTCCAATCTATACTTCTGACCACCTCCTCTCAAAGGTTAGGGTATTTCTCCAGGTTCATCCCAGACTTTTCTGCATCAAGCTCTCTTTCTCTTAGCCTTCTCTTAGCCAAACAACTTTCCTAAATCATTATTGTATAAAAAAGACAAAAAGACTTGTAATCCTTAGCTATCATCCTTATTTGAAAAAAGAACATAATTCATATCTTCTCTGTCACTGATTTACTCTCCAATCACACTTCTCATTCAATGCATCAGAACTACTCACTTAAGTACTCAATTTCAGAATTAAACAAATTTTCATCTTTTCACTCCAATGGCTACAGCTCTCCTTTTAAAAGTTTCTCCTCCATCTCTCAATTTTTATGCCTGCTGGATTATTCTTAGTCTCCTTAGAAACTTCTCACTGTCTACTCCTTAAATGCTGTTTCTAAGGTACTTTTTTAGGTTCTTTTTTCTCTTATTCCAGTTTTCTTTAAAATTTCCTTACATATGTTTAAAACACTTTTCATGTACATTATGTACTGCACACATAAACTATAAGTTCCTTGAGAACAGTTTAAGACATGCCTGTCTTTGCTAACACACTATAGCATAAAAGTCAAGTAATATTGAGCAAGCTATGAAACCACAGTTTTAGTTAGTTATTAATTAATTATTATAAAATACTGAAATACAGGCACAAATTGTAAAGAATCTGCCTACAATTCTGGAGACCTGGGTTCGAGCCCTGGGTAGGGAAGATCCCCTGGAAAAAAGAATGGCTACCCACTTAAGTATTCCTGCCTGGAAGATTCCATGGACAGAGGAGTCTGGCAAATCCATGTGGTAGCAAAGAGTTAGACAAGACTGACTGACTAACACTTTCATTTTCTCTCATTGAAATACAATGATGATAGAAAATTAAAAAAAAAATAAAATAGGTTAAGGATTAAAATACTCTGTTTATTGGTGGTTCAAAAATGAAGAAGCTTTTTTGGTTGTTGTTTTTAAATATTCAGTCAGAGAAAGATGAATAATTAGTGTAACTTAACATTTATAGACAAATGCTCAGATAATAAGACTAAAACTCTAGGATACAGATGCTATCATTTGAAAAATAAATATTGCACAGATTCTCTTGAATATATAGACAATGAAAAATCACCTAAATATAAAGAAGTTAATCATAACGCCTACTGTGATAGGAAATATTACCTGAAGATGATTAAGTGAGAGGCAGTCTGTCGAATCTTCAGCAAAACCACTGCTATCAGAGTGCTGACTTGCAGTACGTAATAATTGATCTACCAAAAAAGAAATGCAGTTATACAAAACTGCTACATAGGACTTCGGTGAGTACCTTTATTACATGATTTCCAAAAGATATATGGTACACAACAGTGACTCTTTCTGAGAAAAGTATGCATTACTTATGCCAAATTGTGGCTTCAAAGCATAGGAAGTGACCTGAATTCAAATAAAACTGAATCACATCAGAAATTCTCAGTGTTGCAAATTAAGCTCTAATTATCATGTATTTTGGTCTTATCCTTGGAGAACAACCTGCTGAAATGAAAAATGGCTCTAATAAAAATTAAAGTCCCAAATAAACCATTTTCATTATGTAAAATATGTAAAGACACTTAGGTGAAATCAGAAGTTTAAGTGCAGTGTATAAAACATGTACGGGCTTCCTTGGTGCTCAGTGGTAAAGAGTCCACCTGCTAATGCAGGAGACAGTGTGAGGCCTGGTCCACAAGGGCCCCACACGCCACGGAGCAGCTTGGCCACGGGCCACAACTACGCAGTCTGTGACTAGAGCCCATGTGCCACACCCCTGGAGCCTGTGCATCTACAGCCTGTGCTCCACAACGAGCGAGGCCAGTGGGGTGAGAGGCCCACGCACCATCGCTATAAGGCAGCCCCTGCTCGCCACACCTAGGGAAGGCCTGTGTGTGGCAACAAAGGCCCAGCATGACCAAAAATAAATACATAAAATTCTATGTATTTAAAAACACCTATTACCTTCCCAATAAGAAAATAAAAATACAATTAAGGCCAACAAATTAATAATTTATATGCAAGAAAACTTAAATGTCTCTGATGTTTCAAATGCTGCAAACATTTGTAAGTTATGAAACAATTATTTCTTAGCTGAATGAAAATCACATAGGTTCAACTAGAAGGTAATATTGTTAATTTTTATCATTCCTGGTTAGTATAAGCTAAAAAAAATTTTTTTAAGTAACTAAAAAAGCCAACTAAGCACAGTAGGCATGATTACATGCCCAGTTACACTGTGAGCACCATAGTAGGGGAGACTTTACAGCTGTTACATTTACTGAGGATGACATTTCATGACACAGTCAAGTTCTGCAGAAGCAATAGGCTAAATACTCTGTGTTTACCAAGTCCACATTCATTTAAGATTTGAATGACAGGAAGTACTCCATAATATGTTTGAATAAAATCCAAAATTAATTATTGGTTGCCTGACTTTGAAAAATATTCTAATTACCTTAGGTTCAACCTGGAGCAACATGAAATGGAATAATATTTTTCCCATTAAAAATGTAAAATAATTCTGTAATGTTTTGAAGTCAAAAAAATTGTATAATATAAGGAACTGATCCATATCTTAATAAGTTTAGGTAAATTGTAATAACTGTGAAACTGAATTAGAGTAAGCTGTTACTACAGGTACTAATTATGCAGTACATTATCCGAGAAAATGATTAACATGCCACAGGAGTCATCACCATAATTGTATGTTTGCATACCTTTTTAAAAAGAAAAACTAGATTGTCAGTATTCTGAAAACAGGAACCTTATTTATTCCTGTTTGTATCCCAAGTAACTAGAGCAAGCCAACAATAAAAACGTATTTGCTGAATTCATCAATCTCCATAAAGTTATCTCCATAAAGCAACAACAGACTTCAACAGTTGCTTAGAGGATTTAGAGGTGAAACTGCCCGATCTGCTTGGGCAAAGGGCAGCTGCCAAAGAGCCCAGGAAGCCCTGACCAGCTTCCCTCCGGTTCTCTCCCCTGAGTCGTCTTGGCCACCGTGCAGCACCGCCCGTGCCAAGAGCCCCCTCCGCAGTCAGCCCAGTCTGAATTCACACACACACCAGGTCAAGTGTGGACTGCTTAGGCTTCAGAGCAGATGTCAGGCAGTGGAAAGAACAAGGAGACCTGGGTCAAGTCCTGGCTTTATCATCGTAAGCAGTAACTCCTCTCCTCAGAAAATGAGACAATAGTTCTCCTACCTTACCGTGTTACTTCAGAAACTAAGTAGAATGTAGGTGAAACCGTTTTTGTAAACTATAAATCACGATTGAGACTCTTTAGTCAGACATTTCAGTTTCACAAAAAGCATAGTTTACCAAAGAAAAAGGCAGAATTAAAAAGAAACAGACTTGTGTCCTAACTGAAGAGGTAAGACATTATTTCTAATTAAAAACTAGGAAGTTAAAGCAAACATTACAGTGAGAACAAAACAAAAGGTGCCAATTCTATTTATCCAGCATCACAGAGAAACAGTGCACCTGCATACCCTGCTAGGCCAAAGAAAATATTGAACATCTTTGGCAGTAAGGACACTATTGGACTGTTCTTAACATGCCAGTGAATGTTAACTTGTGACATGAGTTGCGTCACTAAACCTCTATTGTAAATCCTGGGACTGCATCTGAGATTTAGATTACTGTAGCTTCAGAAATTCTATTACCAAAGTGGGAAGCATTTTTATACATGCGCTGTGTGCACTTTTACTAAACTTGTGAGATGAATATATTACCAGTGATTCAAATTCTGCCACTAGGATTAACATACTTGCATATCACATCAAAATTTGGAAGGCTACTTTAAAAAAAATGACTAAAACACACTATTGTTCTTTCTCCCTCTTTCATGCATATACACAAAACTATTTTACTGTTAATTTACAAAGATGTGATTCAAAAAAGAGTTACCATTTTTAGTTATGGCACCAGAAATAAGAGCTCCTACAGAAGACAAGAGGAAGAAACTCAGATGTGAATACAAACCACATTCCATCTTTCCCACTACAGGAAGCTTACTCCTCAAGGATCTTAAGGTAATTATACTGTTTTCATCCCCCTTTTGACACAGGGCAAGCTGCTTTATCCAATGCATCCCTTTACCTATCTAAAGCAAAGATTCCTGGATGGCTATGAACTCTGCCTTACAGCTCAGGAACACATATATTTATGGGCTCACAAAGGGAAAAAAATTAAGCAGTAAAGTTCATTTTGTGTCTGAGCAGAACTGTGGTGCCCTAGGGAGAGTGGGGATCTTGTTTGTCAGTACTGTACTGCAATAGAAAAAGAAAATTTATATGCAGATTGTTTCATATGGAGTCACTCCAGAGATCAGAAGAGAACATGTAATTTCCTATTCTAGGAACACACATATGAATCTTGCTTTAAAAAAAAACAAAAACAAAAAAACAGGGTGGTTCAGCATGTGTGAAGTTTTAAAAATAAATACTCCTACCTTCAGTGGTCATTTAACTTCTCTTCTCCTTTCCTTTCTCCCTAAATCTCCAAAGCTTTACAACTTTGAAGATGATCAGACATGTTTTTCTTGTTGCAAGTTAAAAGTGAAAGAAATTGATTCAAAGGGTCTTTGGTCAATAATTAATAACTCAAGAGAAGAACAGTACCTACAGCAACTCACCTTTGATCTAGTTTGAATTTAACTAGCTTTAACTATCGCTGAGAAACTGGTGTTTTCTGCCAGAGGCACATTCATGTATTATACCTAGGAGCTAGATTTAAGTAATGAAAACCCAGAGGTGGCTAATACAAGTCTACATCTCAAACATAAGCATGTAAAAAGCAGGCCTGACTTTGTTGCTCTACCACTTCCCATCTAGCCCTTGTGCAGAACTAAAACATTATTTAGAATACACATAACTGTGCAAGGAGGTCATTACAAGATAAGTGAATTAAAATTACTTTATGAGCACAAAAGTCTTCAGGAAGATACCAAAGATTCTACAATCAAACCATAATGAAGCATGCACACCTGTGTTCTTCATCTTCTTTTTATATTTATAAGCACTGCAAACACTGACCGATGAAAAAACCCCTTTTCCACATCACCCAAAGACATTTCGGTAATGTGCTCAGATACCAGTGAGTACAGGCTTACTTACCTCTTTTTGACTTGTTAAGACCTAGCTGGTAAGTGGTTGGAACATGAGGAGCTTCTCCCTCTGTACTTTGGACCTACAGAAGAGTTTTAGGTAGTTAAAACTTGAAGAATCGGTGGCAAAGAAGAATACTTCTTAATAATCATTTACTAACAACCAATCTAACTAAGAAGGTACCAATGCTTTATATATTTAAAAAGTGCAACCTATCTCAAAATTGTTATAATGTCCCACATCTCAATTTTATGATCTATTTTTCAGTTAACAACAGGACTTTCTAGCTAACAAAGAAAACTAACTACATGCGTAAAGTATAATACTTCATTAAAAATAAGTTGCTATTAAATGAAAAACAGAGCCATAAGAAAAAGTTCTTCTCTAAATGTTAAACTTAGAAGTGTAAGGTCAATCCCAGAGAAACACTAGTACACTCACTGCAATCACTTAAGGCGATTACAAGTCTTGCATCTTGAAAACCAGCACATCATGCTCCCATTGCAAAATCTTATAAAAGTCCACAAATTTTCAGGTTTCACATAACCACTCATGTGTAAGATGGCTTTGTCTTGACATAAATGTTCTTTCAAGACATAACTTGGAAGTTGTATGTGGACAAGCAGGTTTCATTACAGGATTAAAATGTGAAAGATCTTAGCCATAAATTCTCCATGAAAATTACGTTCAAATAGATACCAAACCCACAGAAGCTGTCCTTTTATGCTGTCTTTTTGTTTTCCTACCTGAACAACTACATAATTTAGGAACTGCCTGATTCTTTACTCATCATACCCACTCCTCCAATATTCTATCTATCCTAACAACTTAACTCTATCCTAAAATTAAATACTTGCGGGAGTATAATACTAATGCCCAACCGTTTACTCTGAAATGATTTGTACTTAAAATACTAAATAACATCCTAGTAAAGTGGGAAAACCCGCCAAACGTTTGGGCTTTTGGCCTTGAACAAACTGGAAAGTAAATAGCAAACAAGTTTTAGATAGAACCCTGTTTTTGAGCTATGAATCCCATTCCAGAGTAAGAAATATTCCATAGGAATGAGAGTAGAAAAGCCAACATGAAAAACTTAAAAAGGTTAAAGATCTTATTATCCAGTTTTAAAACTGCTCTGATCTGTGCTTTGTTCTTAGCAGTAGCAGCAGCTACATAGTTGAACATGAATCCATGTTTGTCTATCTTTTGAAAACTGAAAGCATCCTGGTCATTTAAAACCATCACCTATAAATTACATATAAAACAGTTTCTACTATTCTTTGTTATTATCAAAAAATTATACTCTTCAAAGCAGCAGACATAAGTTCAACAGGAAAACCATTGTTTTGTGTGCAAAGAAACAAAATACATTTTCTTTTTATAGTCAACAGAAGGTCTATTATTAGCCTCTATTCAGGCCTAGCCTACTTCAAAGAGTTTTCTGTAAAACCAAATATCAAACAGACTGAAAAAGTATAACAGAAACCAAAATGTCTCCTTAATTTTATTCTAAGAATCTCAGCTTAGGCAAAAGATTATGATCTCTCGTTTTTAAATGCAGAATTATCACATATTCTATTCTTCGTGTGTGTGCTCAGTCATGTTCAACTCTTTGCAACCACATGGACTGTAGCCCTCCAGGCTCCTCTGTCCATGAAACTGTCCAGGCAAAAATACTAGAGTGGGTAGCCATTTCCTTCTCCAGGAGGTCTTTCCGACCCAGAGATCAAACTGTGTCTCTTGCATTGCAAGCAGATTCTTTACCACTATGCCATAGGAATTCCCTATTCTATTCTTCAGATTTATAAATTTAGTCACAAGATAACATGACTTTAATGTATATGTATCCTCAGTGAACTATCCTTCAAGATGCTACTCCACTGTCAAAAAAAACCCAAAAAACAAAAAACTCCCTCTCCCTCCACTACAAATTCCATAATTAACAACAAAAAAAAAAGAACAGGGCCCTTAAAAATGAGCTGACAGTATCATATTTTACTAATAAAGCCACTAAAGTCAGGATCCTTCCTCCCACTTACTTAAAATCATCAATCACTTGGAAGACAGAAAAAGACTTGCTAGCGATAATGGTTGAATTTCACAGCTCATTATGTTTCAGTATTAGTTATAGTCTATGGGGTCGCACAGAGTTGGACACGACTGAAGCGACTTAGCAGCAGCAATAGTTATAGAAGTGCAGAGGAAAGCATTCAAATTCAAGATGGGGTGCCCCACAGAAAATTATAATCCAAACACAGATCTTAAGATTTATTTGGCAAGATTTTTCCTATTCCATGGTTTTAAATCCTTAGTGAAATTCTGGTCCTTTGCTATAAGTTGATCTTTTATCAACTACAGCTAAATATTGATAACTGAATTAAGTGATGGATAATGGGTGTTCCCTCTACTATTTAATCTCTGGGTAAGTTTGAAGCTTCTCATAATAAAAATTAAAAAAAAACACTCAAAATGATAAAAATCACTGGGTCTCAGTGTTTTGGGATTTAAAGCTATAGGAAAACAGCTTTAGAATAATCCACACATTTGAGTTACGACATTTTAAAAATGTTTTAATCAAACAAAGATTTCTTTTTGAATCAATGTCCTGCTACCACGCAGATACCTAGTTTGGTTTTTCAAAACCTGTCACATTTATCTTGACTAAAATACATCTTCTTAGGCACAATACTGTTGTACTGTGTTTTATAGAGCAGCAAACACACAGAATGTTCTAACTCAACCCTTCCTCTAAGATTTAAAAAAACGTATACAGCAAAAAGGTCTTCCCAGGTGGCGCTAATGGTAAAGAACCTGCCTGCCAATGCAGGAGACATAAGGGACATGGGTTCAACCCCTAGGTCAGGAAGATCCCCTGGAGGAGCGCACAGCAACCCACCCCAGAATTCTTGCCAGAAGAAGCCCATGGACAGAGGAGCCTGGCGGACTACAGTCCATAGGGTTACACAGAGCTGGACACGATTACAGCGCCTTAGCAGGCAAAAAAACAAAAACCAACTTAGTATAGCAAAAAACAAAACTGAAGCTTCAAAAATCACAATCCTAATTTTTAATGATGCCTCAAAAAATTCAAAGGAAAGCATTATTTTTCCAAAGAAGTGGCATGAAGCTGTGCATTGCATGACTTGAGTTCTTGCCAGTGTCTGACCCTATTAACCGTCGGACTGTACAAATTGTATGGCATAATCAAAAGGAGTAGGTTTGTACAAAGACCCAAATTCAAGTCTTATTCTGAAAGACCAATGGAACAAGTTAACTGTCAGGTATTTGACTGGTTTGGGATTTCTTTAACTCAGGCCAGTAAATGTAATAAGAATCCTGAAATTTAATGGCTAAAAATAGGTAATGAAGTACATAAGTTAAATCAGTAATCAGTGTGAAGACAGGATTAGAAACATTTACTAAAGCATCAGTAGGTTAAAAAATTGCATATGCAGCTGATGGTATCTTAATTTAAATATAAACTTATTTATAGAGACACAAGGTAACTTATTTACAGAAATACATAGATAAAAACTCTCCTTCCTTTAACATTCAAAGTATAAGAAATTTTTCCTTTACACCTAAAAGATGAACAATTGCTTATAGAGTAAAATCATTCTGGTTTAACTGTGAATCATTCATACTACTAATCTGTGGCTCTAGACAGTTACCATGATGTATCTATTCGAAATAAATTATTTCAAGAACACAAGAATAATCCAAGCAAGTCATTAAGAATTAGAAAACTCAAGAGTAGGTCTTTAAAACTTTCAGATACAATGAAACTAGCCTGCAAGATAGTTTTTATAAGGAAAATTGATTTTTAATTGAAAAGTATCTGACCCTTTTTTTTTAATCTTAAGAGATAGTCATTTTCACTCTCCAAGGCCTGGCTCAGTCTTGTCATCTATTTAACTCTTTTTACATTTAAATAGTTCTCTCTGCTCCTGGTGACTGTCAGATCTTACCTTCTGCCTCAGGGGGACCACGCAGCTTCATACAGAGAGCCACGTCTGCAATTTTTTCTCCCACCTAGTTACCTAGAGCAGTTGGCATTCAAGGAACCTGAAAACTGGCTTACTGAGAGACAGTGTGTGTGCTCTAGCTTATATTTATTCTCTGTTTTTACAAAAGGAAGAAAGTTCCCAATAGGAATCAAGCCTCAAGGGAAAAGAGTGCAAAAGAAAAAAGTAACAACCTACTTTGAATAGGATCTAAAAGTTTGCTTTAATAAGATTGTTCTCTTCATTTGTTGGTATGATTCAACAAGCTTGGGAGAAAAGGAAATTAAAGAAACACACTATTTCCTTTCTTTATCCATTGTTCTACAAGCTTTCTTTACAGTTCCCAAAGGGATTAAAAACACAATTCTAAGAGGTTTTTATCCATATTTGAAATATATCTGAAGAATAAGGATTATCCTTAAAATTCCCTGTATTTACAACATAGCTATGGTTGACTATGTATTATTTTTGGAAAACAGAAATCTTCAGTTATTCTTAAACCATCCATGCCTGTAATCTTGGACTTCAAAAAAATACACTTCCATGTCAAGTTACTTTCTTCAGTAACTGCTCTTGCCAGCAGAGGGAGCAAAAAAAAAAAAACAAAAAACCCTGCCCATAAAAAAACAACCCAGTTTTAATGTTCACTTGCCACCAAAGTACATCTATCTAGCACTTAATAAACATTGTAAAGAACTTTTGTGTATGGTATCAGTAACAAAACTTTGGCTTAGAACTCAAGAATTCTAGAAATTAAAAAGCAACATGTAAGAGTGTTTTTTCATCTGAGTCACTAAATCAGGTCTACAAGTAACCAACAAGTATTTGCACTCTATTTGACTGTCATAGAAGAGGGGCCCTAAAGGAAGGCAAGAAGGTACACTTTATGAATGCTAGGACAAGTTTAGACCAAAACAAAGACAAAAGAGCAACTCAACAACAAAATGGAACAAAAAGGTTCTATTAAAGTTGTCATCTTCTGAATTCATTATAATGAGAAATAAAGCAGCTTACCAAAAAATGTAACATATTTCAAAGGCCTGCTCTTGCCTCCTTTTTAGTTGGAATTAAAGTACTAAAAGGTGCATTCAAAGACCACAAAAAAGATATGAACAACTGGAATTTTGCAATAAATGAAAAGTCTTAACTGAATGAGGGATACACACTCACCTAAGAGGACATTTTATGGGCAGAATCAATTATCGCTTCCTAGTTCCCTAAAACAATGGCAAGCGATTCTAAAACAGCTGTGAACTATCACTATTCTGTAATAAAATTTAAAAAGAAAAATTACACACTGTACAATTTATAGCCACAAATCGTCCAATTTGAAATTTATGTAAACTAGTAAGAAAGTCAGTCAATCCTAAAGAAAATCAACCCTGAATATTCACTGGAAGGACTGTTTTGCTGAAGCTGAAGCTCCAATGCTTTGGCCATCTGATGGGAAGAGCAGACTCATTGGAAAAGTCACTGATGCTGTGAAAGACTGAAGGCAAAAGGAGAAAGGGGTGACAGAGGATCAGATGGCTAGACAGCACCACTGGCTCCAGCTCAATGGATATAAATTTGAGCAAACTCTGGGAGACAGTAGAAGACCAGGGAGCCTGGCAGGCTACAGTCCATGGTGTCCCAGAGTCCGACACGACTTAGCGACTGAACACCACCACCAACAAAGAATATCACGTTTAAAAAAAAGTAACCAAACACTCACTGGTGGTCTTCCCGGGCTGCAGAAATTCTTTCAAACCTTCTTCCTCAAGGTTTCCTATAGCTTCATGTTCTTTCTAGTCCCATACCCAGACCTAACCTCAAAATCTTCACACTTACCCTTCCACTGAGATAACATTCAGAAAAGCTTGCCCAAAGGTACACAGCAATTCAGTGGCCCAAACAGAACTCAAACCCATCTGACTTCAAAGCCTGTTATCTCTAACTACTAGGCAACATTGATCTGAGTTTGAATATACTCTCTCAGGGCATTCTCACAGCATCAAACTGTTAAAACTGAGAAAGAAAAACAATGGTGACAGAAGATCCAGAGGAGCTATTACACTGACACCACACAGTCCAGTGACATCTTGGTCTGTGAAACAAAAAACCTGAAAAGTCAAAATCAAGATTTTTTCTAGTATACATCCATTCACCAACTTTCATTTTAAAGACATTTGGGGGCACTGTTTTCCCTAACTCACTGGTTGAAACAGTCCTCAGTAGTTTTCCACCTACCTCTTCCATTTCAAAGGAGTCCTTCTGCTGTGCCATTATATTTCTTATGGATGGGATCATGAGTGGTGCACATGGCTCTTTTTCAGGTGTGCACAAAGGGACATTTTTCAGCTCCCCGCTATTTTCCAGCTCACTATGACTGGACATGTTGAAATCACCACCTAAATCAGTTTCTAGAATACCAGATTCCTCATCCAGTTTATTCTCATGACTTTGAGTTTCTTGACTTTGTCCACTTTCAGCTTCACGGTTAAAATTACTATTTGCTTCATCAGAAAGTCCATCAATGTCAGAATTCTCCACAAGAGCTGCTGAACTGCCTGACACTTCTTCTTTAACTGTAGCCAACACAGAAGACGACTCTTTCTTCTTCACAACTTTCTGAGACTTCTGATCGTTTTTATTGCCACTTTCTTCCATCACTGAAATGTTTACTATCTTTCCTTTGTCAACTGCCAGGGAAGGAGTACTGCCTTCTCCTTTCTCTGTTTTTTCAATACATAAGTTTAGTTTCGATAGTGTTTTCATTAAGCGATTTGCAGTGTTACTCCGGGTTAGAGGTGGAGGTGAGTCTGTCTCCTTGTTTAGAGGTCACTGAGGACATACTTCCAATTCTCTGCAGGGGAGTCCCAGAGACTTGGGAATATAAAGAAGAAAATGCGTTGGCCACAGTAGTAAGCACTTCAATTTGACGAAAACGGCCTACAAAAGTAAAAAAATAAATAAATTTATATATATATATATTTATGTTTATATGTGTATATATACACCTATTATTAATTAAACCATTATTATGGTTCAGAATTTCAATAACTGAACTACTTAGATCACAAAGATTATGAAACCAGATTCTTTTCTTTATCTAACACTTAAAACCTCTCTATTTACTGTGGAGAGGGAGAAAGATTTTTCACTCTTAAGTACTAGAATTTATGTTTTAAAAAATCACAAGGAAGGACAAAGCATAACGACAACACGGAATAAAATAGACAGGACTGCTATTGATCTATAGCTGCTATTGAACTCTTCCAAATGTTAAGTATATGTAAGCATATATTTTATACCTAATGGGAGGGGGCTTGGATTTACAGATCTCTTAAAACTAATCCAAGGACCACCGAGTTTCCCACTGTTGGGAATGCCTGGTCAATAGAAAAAAATAAATAAATAAGCAGAAGATTTAACATGAAAAATCATCAGATTAGCCATACCTTTATAGATTTATAGGAAAAGCATCTGAAAGTGACTGACCTCAACTAATAGTAAAAGGCCTCTCCTTTATTTATTTTCTTTTGGAACAAAAGCAATCTGGAGATATGTGTAAGGTTCCACAGGTAAGTTACATTCTCCAATGTAACACTTAAGTGGAGAATGGGGTGGGAGGATAGGTAAATTAACTTCTATAAATAGAATAATAAAAATTTAGAATAAGCAAACAGCTTTTGTATTAACCTCAATAATTAAATTTCCACAATTATTCTTAGAAATTAGTAAGGCCTTAAAAACAAGACCATCTTGCTGTGTAGATGAAAAAATTTTTTAAATAATATGCTAACATTTAAAAACCTTACTTGTTAAAGCGTAATTTGGATTTTCTACTTCCATCCGTTGCATCTGTGCACTCAGAAATACTTTAATATCTATTCCTCTGGCAAATGATGATGAATTAAAAAATCTGGAAGGAATTTTGGAAGCAATATCTGGTTCATCTCGTCCAAATCCAAGATTATAGAGGATTTCTTCAGGGTCTTCCTCATAAAGTTCCAACAATTCTGAAACACTAAAAAAGAAAAAAAGAAATCAAGATGTAAAGTAAGTTTATAGTCCACATCACATTATAAATGAATTCACATCCCTACTTTCTTGTGAAAAGATCCTATACCCCTTCTACTCTTTAAACCATTATTTATTTCAACATTTTTATACATTATGCACCAAATGCAATAAATAACCCTTAAAAGGAGTCTGTTCTTTCAAGCTGTTAGTTTTGAGAAAAAGAGCTAAGCCCTAAGAACACCAATAACACCCTCAGTAAAGAAACTATCTGATTCCTCACCTTATTTTTTTTGTCATTTTAAGAGATGTCCAGTAAAGCAGCTAAACAATTAGAGGACAGATGAGGGAGAACAAAGAGTAAACAGATTAAAGAAAAAATGAAAGTGGAAAATGGACTAGGAAGTTGGTACAACTTTGGTATCAAGGGACACTCTGCAGAACTTGAGTTTTTCTGCTATCTTTCGCTGTCCTAGAAGAGGCAATACAGGTAACAACTGATCTCAGAAAGGTGAGGGAGGAGCTTACTTTCAACTTTTTTCTAACCACTTGCACCCAGGAAGCAGGAGGAGTAAAGTAAGGAGAGTTTGGATAACACAGGGGTTAATTCCTGCTCTAATTCTATTGGGAATTGAACACTTTGTAACCCTTATCTCTCATGCCGGGGATAATCCAAGCTGAGACTCACTGGGGAAACCAGGAATGTTAGAGACAGAAGGTGAGCAGAAGGAAATTTCAATTTGTTTCAGAGAAAATGTTCAAATTTCACAACAATAATCTGGACAATAAGCTGCTTGTTTATGCATACGTATTTGCTTATTTTTATATTTTAAAGATATTTGGTTTTATATGAAGATAAATCTATGTTTCAATATCAAGCTTTAAATTACAAAGATTTATTCTGATATTTATATCAGAGTAACTCAAGACTCTAGCAGAATGGAAAATTTTGGAAGTAGAAATTATTCCACTATGGAGTTCCTCTCTCATAGGGCTCAAAATACTCATTATGGATTCCAGCAACATTATTAACATATTTGTTAACTTTTACTTAATCTTAATTTAAAAAAAAAGACACTTCTGTCAGTTATGTTGATCTATGAAACACTCTGGATTCCTTTTGACTTCACACTGTCAAGCCAAATCCAAGGCTAAAAAAGTGATCAGATTAGGTCATCTACAACACAATGTAATTGCAGTATAAGCTCAGAATAAGGTACCTTGAGACTGTCCCACTACTTTTCCCAGATCCAGTGGAATTCATACTTCTTCCCTTCTGATGAAACTGTAGTCTTCTCTCTTTGGCCAAAATATTACTGCTATAAACAAAAGTATATTATATAAATTTTATCTCCACAAATATTCCTAATGTTTAGAAAGGAAAAAAAACAAACAGCTACATACCAATTATCAATTTGAGCATCAATTTCATGAAGGTGGTTCGCTAAAGGTAAAAGAGTAAGTGGAAAGCACAACTATTAGCAAGACAATAACTACTGTGATACAATCATTTAAAAAGCAAATTAGCCACTGATTCTTTTCTTACCTATCTGTATATTATCTTTAATGACAGATTTAATGTGCCAGGACAAGAGTTTGGTATATTAGACATTTAGCAATAATAATGTGGCTAATTTGCCTTATTCTAGGTTCATCAACTGTAACAAATGTGCTAGTCTAGTAGGGGGATGTTGACAACAAAGAAGCTATGCATATATAGGGCAGAAACCATATGGGAAACCTCTGTACCTTCCCCTCAATTTTTCTCTGAAAAGAACTGTTTAAAAAAAATAAAAATGAAGTCTTACAAAGAAATTCCATATTGTGAGGCTACTAAGGTAGTTATTAAAAGTGCTATTTACAATAACATTGGAAATGCATTTTAATACTGATTGGGGAGCAGTAAGTTTAAGCTTTACAGTTTATTTTATAGAGTTTATTCCTGGAAAAGATATTAACAGAAATATAAAAACTAACATATTCACATATTCTATAGAGTTTTCAGTGTTAGATGGCTCTTAATAAGTAATCTATCACACAGATTGGCTTCAAACAGCAAGAGATCAAGAATATTAAATTCAGTGGGTAAATTCACTATACATCAACTTACAATTCAAAAAGATTTAATAAAATCCTTAACTCTTTTTTTATAAAAAGCACTCATTAATAACCTAGCTAAACAGCAACGAATAATTTCAAAATACCAATAAAACAATAAAAAATTCTTAAGTTTACATTGTGGAAAGCTTTATTATGAATCCACAGGAAAAGATAATCTGCGAAAATTTAAACATAGCACAATACACTTTTAAAATCCTAATTTAGCTTTGAACAGACATCAGTATAATGATTTCTAATTAACTTCTAGTAACTCTAATTTGTCTTTTCCTTTAATCTTCTAAAAATCTGGAAAAAGAGGAAGGAAAGAAAGGCACTTGAATGCAAAAAAAAAAAAAGACAAGCTGCAGCTGTATACCTCACACTAAAATAAGTTTCACTGCAATTTTCTCACATATAAATATTTAAGCTTCCTTTTGTGGGACAAGTCTTCCCTCAGTTATATCACCATTATTTGCCCCCAAACAGTTCCTTTAGAGCATTAAAGTCCAATGAAAACCTTTGAGTATTTCACAGTGGTTTTTCAGAGCCATTTCTACAGGTCTCCAAAAGGCTCTCACTAGATTAACACCTAAAAGTTTCTGTAAAATGTGTCTGAGCCACTTTTAAGAACTTTAACTCTGAGGGTCATAAACCTGAAAACATGTCACTTTCTGTTTTTTTTTAATTTTAAAACTATATGAAAATACAGTTCTTCCAAACATACCTTCAGCTCCCAATGACAAATCATCTTCAAAACTTCCCCCATTTCTCACAAGCACACCTGAAAGAAACATCAGAAGATTCATCCCAGTCATCTGTTCTTCCTGACCCCCATATAAAATCATTGTTTTAATTTAAACAAACTGACCAAGCAAAATATAAGACAGAGTAAAGGATTTCAGACATGAATGTCCTCATAAGTTACTCTCCTTATAATTTCAGGAAGAAGACACACGTTTTCACTTCATTGTGAAGGAAACCATCATTTGCAACCAGGTAAAATTGCTAGAAGCTAGAATCTACTGGCTACTTTATACTCAATAAGCCTTTAAGACGTTGAATTAGATAATGTATCTTACCCAACAGTTTCACGGAAAACCAGATTCCGGTACAGTCACTTCTTTTACCCCCTTATATTAAGTTGGGAGCTCAAGCTAGATTTTCCTGATACTGTAAATAGTTTTTATATGCCTTGCCACTACCTGCACATTCTTATTGTACTTTGAACTTTAGAATTCCACCTTGCACAGGTGGTAAAATTTCAGGTGTGGCAATTTCAGTTCATGTAAGCAAAGAAATGACCTAATTCACTCAATATATATTTTCCCTATGTTTACACATCACATTTCTGTATTTAATTAGTCTCTATAATATCTAACTGAACAATAAAAAAAAACGAGTTTCACATTGTGCAAAGGCTTAGTAATTTGTTTAAACTCACCACAGTTTTTATGGTTCATGACAAGGTTTCCCCCTTTTGGCTTTTATCTTAGAACTGCATATTTTATAAACATGAACATCACTTTTATAATTTATATATACACACGCACACATTCACTTTCACTCCCAGGACAATAGTAGGACCCTTATAAAGAACAGATTTAGAAAGGCAGCTTTCTCTTACCCTTGAGCGTACTACCGCTTTGTTCATCCAGTGAGGCTCCCAAAGGGGTACTGAAATCACAGAAACATATCAGCCTTAGTCTTAAAAAGCTGTCTGGAGAGCTGCCATTGCCCTGCCTGACACTTTAAAGGGTTATAGCTAAGCGAGCTTCTAATCACAGTTTAACATTTCTCCCCAACACACAGGGAATGCAAGTGGATTACATAAGTAATATGCTACCAAGCAAATACCTATCATCAAGTCAGCTCACCAGGAATGATTTAATCACATGTCTGATCTGCCAGCAATTAAGAGCAAGAATGGCAATTACAAATGATATGAATTGGCATTTTCTTTACAAAAACAGAAAAAAGAGAATGACAGTAGGCATTTAGAAAATGTCTGCTCCTCTCAATCCCTTCTCTAGAAACAGGAAACAGAATTAAAAGAAAACAAGTCCTTATCTCAATAAAATTAAAAAGTCAAAGTCTAGTTAGAAATAAGGCTCAACAGTTTTCTTAAATCTCATCTAGCATTTTAGAGCGCCACTCAGCACCTCCCTTACACCAACTATTATCTTTTCTGATACAGTAGAGAAGTTTGGAATTCATTTTATGCTTTTAAACTGAAAAAATACATATATTCTTCATTTAACTCTGAAAAGATTACTAAAAAGTTGGCTTGAGAATCTATCTTAAGAATTAGCCATTACTAAAATTCTTTCACGTTCTTATTGTTCAAACAAGTCTTTTAAATGCAAAATATTTATCTCTTTCTCAAAACTAAGCTAAAGAAACAGATTATTTTATTATAAAAGTTCTACTTTGTGTCATAAGTCTTTTGCCAGTAACAATTTGTACCTGTTATAGATTCACACCAGACATGGAATCAATCATAAAAATATCAGTTTCAAAAAAATATTACTGAAACGCCAATATTAAAAGTTTCTACAAACAAATATACAAGCAATGGCAATTCTTTAAAAATTAGTGTTTTTGAAATCTAAAAGAATAAGCAGTGACCATAAAATCTCTAAGTTTTTGCACATATTTTAAAAAGCTAAACTTTATGCCTTCAAAAAAAGTCATTCCTCTCCCATGATGGCTTCTTGTGTAGGACAAAACACTGCCTTACTCCTGCAGATATCTCTACTGGCCTGGGCACCAACAGAAGATGGCAAATGAGCAGACTATAACTGCCATTCTCCTTCAGAAACAAGTCTCTCATAATTGCTGTCTTACAAATCTTATCAAAAACTCTGTATCTTCTTAGAGGCTACTTTATTCAAGCAATGTGTTTCCACTTAGCCTGTGGTGGGGGGAGGTGGATTTTTAAAATAAAGACTCCCTTTAAGAAAAAACAACAAGGTATCTTTATTCAGGATATAGAAAGCAATAAGAAAACAAAGATTATTTGAGAACCTATCATGGGGGAATATGCTGTCTTTAAATCACCTGTACATAATATACAAAGTAGACTGAGTCTAGGAAGGATCCTAAATTGTTATAGGGGAAAAAAAAAAAAATACAGTCACATATACTCTACAGTCAAATCTGTGATGATTAAAACTCACAGTAAAAGACTGTTCTAGCTTTCCAGAGTACAAATGAATGTCCCTTTTGTACAGAATAGGTACAACAGTAGGGAACAAGAAAGAAATTGATGAAAGAAATCCATGAGGGAAGAAGCAAGAGAATTTAGAATCTGCCTATATGAATCAAGATTAGCAACAAAACTTCAGGAATTTTCAGAGATCACATGTCCTGGTGAATGTTAACATTTGCCCATTGCATTTATCTGTAAAGATGTACTTATTTATTGTCTGCTTGATGTGATCTCTTATACAATCTTAATTTCTACACGTCATAAAAACATGATTCTTCTCTTGCTCTTAAACATTTTTTTGTGTATTTTTACAAAGAGGGTCCATATATCTCATATTTCAGAAGGGTCTGTGATATCCAGAATAAAAGGAGTTCAATAATGGAGTGTTCAGCAAGACTCCAAGCAATTTACCAAAACAGGATACCAACAGAGCAGTGGCCAGTATTTTGGGTCTTTAGGAGAGAAAAACAAACTGGCATCTATAAGAATCAGTTCTCTCTCCTCTCCCAAAAGAGACTTCCCAAACTCTGGTACTTGGACAAAAAGGTGAAGAAAAGCCCAAATTGACATGGCAAAAAATATATACAGAAGCAAACACCTTAACAAAAGTTAAAAAGCCTACATTCTTCACAGGAGATTTTATAAGTAGCAAATAAGTTGGAAAAAATAATTAAAATATGAAACAGGCACATTTTACTGTAGTAAGATATGATCAATCTCCTCTGTACTTTATCAAACATTTCTGTGCCAGCTATCAAAGCATGTAATTAAACTGATTTATGTAGCCTGAATGTCTTCAAAGCTCTATTTCCCTTCTGTGAATTCCATGGCCATCTGACAAATCCACGTCCAAGGTGTAAACTAGAACAAAATTAGCTAGTTTTAATAGCTCTCCAAACAGAATTAAGGCACCAGCATAAAGTTAAAGCCCAGTTAATGTAGTTAAGTAAATTAAACTCATTTAAAACACATTTGAAAAGGAAATGACTCTATGCCAGATGTACAGATGTCAAAACAAATGCAAAATAAAATACTGTGTGAAATGTGACATGCCTTTCAAATAAAAACGGGCCAGCATAATAATATGGCATGATTATCTGTTTTAGGTTTCTGATCTCTGATGCTAACATCACGCTCCGGAACTGAAGTCCTAACAACTGTAAAGTCAACATGGTCACCAAATAATCGGCGGTCACAGCACTTCCATTTCTAATCGTTTAAAGGAGGAAGCTATCCGCCGGCTTACTTTCCGGTTCAGAGCTTATGAGGTTCACGGGACCCACAGGGACTGCGGCCCGAGTCACTCCGCCCGGGCGTCCCAGCTGAGCGGATCTCCCCCCGGACGCGAGCGAGGACTCACCGGCAGTCCTTGAGCCATATCGCGATCTTCTCGTTGGGCACGTTTCCTGCAGGACAGAGCGAGGGGACAGCTCGTTACCGACCCCAGGGGAACTCTGTCCACGGGGCCACCCTGGATACCCCTAGGGAGAATCTTACTGGGGACAAAATGCAGCCTAAGCCACACGTAGCAGTGACCACCTGAAGGGAAATGATGGCACCGGGGTGTCTGTGTTGACGCTGGAGACGCCTTGCCAAGCGCGCGCGTTTAAAGGTCGAAAGTGTCCCCTCTCCCCCCTGCCTGGAGCCCAGGAGGTCTTCCAGAACTCAGAGCAGTCGCCCAAGGCGCACGAGACTTTCCTCAGCCAGCCCGCACTCCCCCGAGCTCCCCGCCCGCCGCTGCCCGGCCGGGCGCACGGACCTCTCCCCGCGGCCGCCGGCAGCTTCGTTCCGGAGAGGTCGTCCTCGTCCTCGTCCTCGTCCTCGTCCTGCGTCGTCGCTTCTGTGGACAGGTCCTCTGTCTCCGACGCCTGCCAGGAGCCGCGGCACTTGGCCCAGGCCTTCCTCCTGCGACTCGCCACTTGCCACTCGAGTTCCTCCTCCGCCTCCGCCGACGCCACCAGGGGCCGGTCCATGGCCACACTGGGGGCTCCGCAGCCCCAGCCGGAGCCTGTGAGAGACACGGCGGCGGC
>NW_011494518.1:905202-911054 GCF_000754665.1 Bison bison bison
GGCCGGGCGCGGCGCGGGAGCGCGAGTGGCCCGAGCGAGCGCGGCTGGGAGCCGAGCGCCTGCCAGCCCCCTTCCCGGCTCCCCCGCCCCTGCCTCCGCCTGACGCCCAGGGGCCTGGCCGGCAGCCGCGCGTCAGCGCGCCCCTCCCTCGGCGGCATTCCACGCCCCCTTCCGGCCGGGGGCGCGCGGGGCGGGCGCGACGAGCCCGGAGCGGGGAGACCCGCCCCCGAACCCCCGCCCTCCGCCCCACGCCGCGGCTTTTGCGCCTGTTTGTAGGTTAATAATCTTTGCTTTCTCTCAAGTTCTCCTCGCACCCTAAAAGAGAAGGAATGTAGAAATGCCAAGTTTCCTTGAACGCCCTTCTTCACCTCAAAACAAGTGTCTGCTTGGGCTCCCTGAAAGTTACTCTTCGAGGAGTCCAAAGATTTGTGTACAAGGAATTGTGAAGAAAGCTAGGAAAAAGAGGCGCATAATTGGTATTTGTCAAAATGTCTAAACAGGAAAAGACTAGACTTCGTGGAGTGCTACTTTATGCTTAAGAACGTTATTTAACGTGCTGTGTTATGTATGAAATTGAATTAAGAGTGATTTAAGCAGGAAGTTCCACGTTGAAATTGGACTTATAAAGAGGTGAAGGAAAATAGAGTGAGAAACGGCTGGGGAAAGTAGAAATATTTGAATTTGGGTACTACCAGATACAAATGATGTCAAGGTTTGGAATTATTTTAAAAATGAGTTTGAGCATTTCCTTTTGTTGTTTTTAAACTCCTACTAGCAGAAAGACTATAAAATACTAATCAGCATCATATCCAAGATCCAGAATAGCTTTCCAGAGTCATCACGGTATCATTCTGGGCCTTCTACTGTAAAGTCTGAGGGGGAACTATAACAGGGGTACTGGTACATCACTGCTTTGAAATTTCACTATTAATCTTTTTTTTGAATCTCAAAAACTTTCGTTTTCAAGGGCCCTATAGCAAACTACAGCTAACAGTTGAATTGCCCTGCAAAATAGGCCAGAGTCTAGCTGCCTGTAGGAAAGGTAAGCAGGAGAGCCAGTGTGGATGGTACCTGGAGAGAAGGCATTGAAAGGGCTGGTTCAGAAGTCCCAGAGAACAAACCTTGCTGTCTTCAGTTTCATTCGGGGCCCAGAGGGACCCCAACTTACTTAGCTCTGTCATTGCCACATGCTGTTGTTGACTGTATCCTAGCCTCTCAGTTCATTCCTTTTCTTTCTATCCAGTACCTCCATGATCTTCAAGATCCAGCCAAGTCAGAAATTTTCCTGGACAACATCTTTCCACCACCTCTGGTCACGTCTTTTCCACAGTTCCTTGGTATGTAACTGAATGTCTGTCTCATTTATTTTGGGACTGAACTTGTGCAGTAAATAATATGACTGGCTTCTAAGGGTATGTCTGGCTTCCTAGGCAGCCTATAAAGGGAGAGACCAAAGAACACTATTCTATATTCTTCTTGCATCCTTTACACTTTTAGCACAGTGCCTATCCCATGAGGAATATTGAGTTCTCAAGGTGAATTTTCTATGCTTCACATTTCTCAGAATGGATAGTCAAATGGATAAAATACTTGACTCTATGTTGTATCTCTTTGGCCTATTATCTTTAGTTTTGTTGTTTAAATACTTTTAAACAACGAAGAATTTTTTAGGGTAATGAACCACATTTTATATTTAAAAACCCAGCCACCAGGACCTCCCTGGCGGTCCAGTGATTAAGACTCTGCGTTTCCAGAGCAGGGGGCACCAGTTCCACCTCTGACTGAGGAGCTAAGATCCAACATGATGCATGGCATGGCCAAAAAGAAAAAAAAAAAAAAAAAACCCAACCAAGTCAAATAATAAAGGGGGGAAAATGCCAGCAGATCCTACAGGACTGAGTGACTTCACTTTCACTTTTCACCTTCATGCATTGGAGAAGGAAATGGCAGTCCACTCCAGTGTTCTTGCCTGGAGAATCCCAGGGACGGGGAGCCTGGTGGGCTGCTGTCTATGGGGTCGCACAGAGTCGGACATGACTGAATCGACTTAGCAGCAGCAGCAAGCTTAGAATAACATTAGATAATAGCTTTAGTGCAACAATTCTTGAATTTCTAATTACACAATCATGTTTTCTTCTACATGATGATTTTTAACCTAAAACACTGAGGGTACAGAAGTAATAGAGAAGGAAATCCTTGTAACAGGAGCTATTTTGAAAAGTAATGACTTATAATTGTATTCTCAACTTTGAGATTTTACAAAATTTACTGTGTTTCATTTATGAGGAGAGTCCATCTGTTTGCTTGCTTCTTCAAGGATTTTTCTTTTTTCCAAACAGCTACTATATTGTAGACCATCTGCCACTACACTTTGCAGAAGTTCTACATAAAGAATAATGTTTGAGTTACTAATCCCCATGGACTTCCCAAGTGGCACTAGTGATAAGTCCGTTCAGTCATTCAAGTGACCTCACGGACTGCAGCACACCAGGCCTCCCTGTCCATCACCAACTCCCGGAGTTTACTCAAACTCATATCCATTGAGTTAGTGATGCTATCCAACCAACTCATCCTCTGTCGTCCCCTTCTCCTCCCACCCTCAATCTGGGTCTTTTGCAATGAGTCAGTTCTTCCCATCGGGTGGCCAAAGTATTGGAGTTTCAGCTTCAATGTCAGTCCTTCCGATGGATATTCAGAACTGATTTCCTTTAGGATTGACTGGTTGGATCTTCTTGCAGTCCAAGGGACTCTCAAGAGTCATCTCTAACACCACAATTCAAAAGCATCAATTCTTTGGTGCTTAGCTTTCTTTATAGTCCAACTCTCACATCCATACATGACCACTGGAAAAACCATAGCTTTGACTAGATGGACCTTTGTTGGCATAGTAATATCTCTGCTTTTTAATATGCTATCTAGGTTGGTCATAACTTTTCTTCCAAGGAGCAAGCATCTTTTAACTTCATGGCTGCAATCACCATCTGCAATGATTTTGGAGCCCCCTCAAATAAAATCTGTCACTGTTTCCACTGCTTCCCCATCTATTTCCCATGAAGTGATGGGACCGGATGCCATGATCTTAGTTTTCTGAATGTTGAGTCTTAAGCCAACTGTTTCACTCTCCTCTTTCACTTTCATCAAGAGGCTCTTTAGTTCTTTTTCACTTTCTGCCATAAGGGTGGTGTCATCTGCATATCTGAGGTTATTGATATTTCTCCTGGCAATCTTGATTCCAGCTATGCTTCATCTAGCCCAGCGTTTCTCATGATATACTCTGCATCTAAGTTAAATAAGCAGGGTGACAATATACAGCCTTGACGTACTCCTTTCCCTATTTGGTGGTAAAGAAACTGCCTGCCAGTATGGGAGACTTAAGAGACAACAGGTTCAATCCCTAGATCAGGAAGATGCCCTGGAGGAGGAAGTAGTAACCCACTCCAGTATTCTTGCCTGGAGAATCCCATGGACAGAGGAGCATGACAGGCTACAGTCCATAGGGTCACACACAGTTGGACACAACTGAAGTGACTACTAATGCCTACAAGGTGGAGGAAGAAAAATATTTATACTAGATGCAGATAATCCCATCCAGCATGCTATAGTGGAAACAGTAGAGTCTTTGGTGTCAGACTGAAGTTTGAAATCTGTTCCTGTCTCCTTCTGTCTCTTGTATGGCCCGGGGGTAAAGCAGCTGATATCTCTAGCTATTACATTCCTCATCTATGAAATAGTGGTCATGATAACTGCCTGCCCAAAGGTGAAGTGAGGATTACAGGAAGCAAAGTAGATGTTCAGTGAAAGTGAAAGAAAGTGAAATCGCTTAGTCGTGTCTGACTCTTTACGACCCAGTGGACTGTAGCCCACCAGGCTCCTCCATCCATGGGATTCTCCAGGCAAGAATACTGGAGTGGGTTGCCATTTCCTTCTCCAGGGAATCTTCCCGACCCAGGGATCAAACCCAGGTCTCTCCCATTACAGGCAGACACTTTAACCTCTGAGCAACCAGGGAAGCCCACAGATGTTCAGTATCACTACTGAAATTGGCATATTGCACAAGACAAAAATACAATCTCATGTGGGGATTTATTCTTATAGTAAATGACATCTACATGCTTTTGCAGCTGAAATTTTTAAACATTATAAAGTCAGGCTAGGACAGAAAACCAACTCCAGTTAATTTAGCCAATTTTAAATGGAAAAGCATATATCAAAAGTGAAACATTATGCTCAGTATAATTCATTACTGATAAAGAAGGCTGAGTGCCAAAGAATTGATGCTTTTGAATTGTGGTGCTGCAGAAGACTCTTGAGAGTCCCTTGGACTTCAAGGAGATCAAACCAGTCAATCCTAAAGGAAATCAACCCTGAATATTCATTGAAAGGACTGATACTGAAGCTGAAGCTCCAATATTTTGGCCACCTGATGGGAAGAGCTGACTCATTGCAAAAGACCCTAATGCTGGGAAAGATTGAGGGCGGAAGGAGAAGGGGACGACAGAGGATGAGATGGTTGGATGGCATCATCAACTCAATGAACATGAGTCTGAGCAAACTCCTGGAGATAGTGAAGGACAGGGAATCCTGGTGTGCTGTAGTTCATGGGGTTGCATACAGTCAGATATGATTTAGCGACTGAACAACAACAGGGCCTTAACATATTCCTCCAAATTACAAAACAAGATTTGCTAGTGGGAAAACTGGCTCGTAGCTCAGTTGGTAAAGAATCTGCCTGCAATGCAGGAGACCCGGCTTCAATCCCTGGGTTGGGAAGATCCCCTGGAGAAGGAAATGGCCACACACTCCGGTATTCTTGCCTGGAGAATCCCATGGACAGAGGATCCTGGCAGGCCACAGTCCTTGGGGTCACGAGACTCAGACACGACTTAGCGACTAAGCCATCAGCCACCATACTAAGGCAATTTGGTTCTAGTTAAGGTATTGTTTCTTTAGTATTTACATAATTAAAAATTTTATTTTGTGCATCAAAATCTTAATAATTCAAAATCTGATCAGAACATGGTATAGTGTTGCAGTTTACCAAATTGAAATATAAAATGCTACACTTTTTATTTAATCTGCCACTCTATTTACTTAACACCTTCCAGATCCCTTTGTCATAATAATAGAATTATCTGGAGGAAAGAATTCTGTATAAAGTAAGTTTGGTAAACTCTGCTTATTCTCTCGTCTCCCCCAATCCCAACCCAGTCACAATGAACATTAAAGACCTGAGAAGTCCTCAAGTTTTTTTTTTTTTTTTTTTAAATAAAACTGTTTAACTTTGTTTAACCCAGCATTTCTAAAGTTCATTTCAACATGTAATCTTTTGGGCCCCCTCAATATAACTGTTAACATTTCCAGGGATACTAGTTTAATGAACTACCGCACAATTGCACTCATCTCACATACTAGTAAAGTAATGCTCAAAATTCTCCAAGCCAGGCTTCAGCAATATATGAACCGTGAACTTCCTGATGTTCAAGCTGGTTTTAGAAAAGGCAGAGGAACCAGAGATCAAATTGCCAACATCCACTGGATCATAGAAAAAGCAAGAGAGTTCCAGAAAAACATCTATTTCTGCTTTATTGACTATGCCAAAGCCTTTGACTGTGTGGATCACAATAAACTGTGGAAAATTCTGAAAGAGATGGGAATACCAGACCACCTGATCTGCCTCTTGAGAAATTTGTATGCAGGTCAGGAAGCAACAGTTCGAACTGGACATGGAACAACAGACTCGTTCCAAATAGGAAAAGGAGTACGTCAAGGCTGTATATTGTCACCCTGCTTATTTAACTTAGATGCAGAGTACATCATGAGAAATGCTGGACTGGAAGAAACACAAGCTCTAA
>NW_011494518.1:911154-918650 GCF_000754665.1 Bison bison bison
CAAGATTGCCAGGAGAAATATCAATAACCTCAGATATGCAGATGACACCACCCTTATGGCAGAAAGTGAAGAGGACCTCAAAAGCCTCTTGATGAAAGTGAAAGTGGAGAGTGAAAAAGTTGGCTTAAAGCTCAACATTCAGAAAAAGAAGATCATGGCATCCGGTCCCACCACTTCATGGGAAATAGATGGGGAAATAGTGGAAACAGTGTCAGACTTTATTTTGGGGGGCTCCAAAATCACTACAGATGGTGACTGCAGCCATGAAATTAAAAGAGGCTTACTCCTTGGAAGGAAAGTTATGACCAACCTAGATAGCATATTCAAAAGCAGAGACATTACTTTGCCAACAAAGGTTCGTCTAGTCAAGGCTATGGTTTTTCCTGTGGTCATGTATGGATGTGAGAGTTGGACTGTGAAGAAGGCTGAGCGCCGAAGAATTGATCCTTTTGAACTGTGGTGTTAGAGAAGACTCTTGAGAGTCCCTTGAACTGCAAGGAGATCCAGCCAGTCCATTCTGAAGGAGATCAGCCCTGGGATTTCTTTGGAAGGAATGATGCTAAAGCTGAAGCTCCAGTACTTTGGCCACCTCATGCAAAGAGCTGACTCATTGGAAAAGACTCTGATGCTGGGAGGGATTGGGGGCAGGAGAAGGGGACACAGAGGATGAGATGGCTGGATGGCGTCACTAACTCAATGGATGTGAGTCTGAGTGAACTCTGGGAGTTGGTGATGGACAGGGACGCCTGGTGTGCTGCGATTCATGGGGTCGCAAAGAGTTGGACACGACTGAGTGACTGATCTGATCTGAAAAGAGGATGAATGGAAAAATGTTTCTGAACCAGTGAATTCTTCAAAAACTTTCAAAGATTTGTTTACAAATCATATAATTAAACTATGCAGAAAGGTGGTTAGTTTGCCTTAGGCTGTTTTTTTTTTTATATATTTTAAAGTCATATTAGCCATTAAAGTATTTCTGTTTATTGTATATATTTTAAAGTAATAAAATTGAATATTTAAGGTCTATGATTTAAACCTATTACCTATTGTCTGGTTTTTTCCACATTAGCAAAAACTGTTACTATACTAGTTCACTGTCCTCATAAATAAGTATTAACATAACAAAATAATCTTCTATTTTGATTTGCCTCATTTTCCCGAGTATACATCAGAAGATACAGGTGTTAATACCACTGGAACTTTGCCTTACAAATTATTTATATAATCTGAGTGAATTTATATACTTTCTAATTTTGTGCAAATTAAAAACTTGTCATTTATCTCTCATTTCACCATTCCTAGGTCACAAGGTCTTCAGTTTGCCACACAGTGCTAAATTTACCCTCTCCATGGTAAAAGCTTTTAGTCTTCGTGCTTTCCTTTTAGTGGCTCAATTTTCTGGTGTTTCTGAGCAACAGGTAAAAATGGCTCATCTGTTCTTCATCAACAATGACATGAAGCAACATTATATAACAGAGTAAGTTTTATTTGTTAAACTCATTAAGGAACTCAAAGAAGGTTTTGAAAATCCTCATAACTGGACATAGTAACACATGGGAAAGCCAAAATGTATTTAATTCATTTGTGAAGGTTTAAGATCAGTCCTTTTCTTCATTTTCTTTTCAGTCCTGCCTTAAAATATTGCCTTTAAAAGACTCTGATGTTTTGAATCATGAAAGCTTTGGAAAAGGTATATTTATTGATATCAAATGCTCAGTCTTTGCCACTTGAATTAAACATTTTTCTATGGTACACAACAAAACAGGAGGACGTCATTATTGCATTTTGCAGTTTTCACAGTTCTTTTATGTGATCAATGTAGTGATACGTATTTTCTTCCTAATTTAAGATTAATTCCTAGCTCTTATGTTACCTATATGATTCTTCCTATTTAAAGGCATTTAAAACTTAAAAAAAATTATTTCACTATGCATATATTTGGAATTATATGTTTAATATAATTGTAACCTCTCCTTCCACCACATTTTATGAGGATCAGAAAAACAGGTTGGTAACTAGATGAGCCATGTATCTATATAATACTGATAATCTATAAAAGCTTTAAATGGTACAGACCTCACAAATGGTTCTTTAAAATATACACCACCGCCCCCCCCCCCACACACACACACATACAGTCCTTTTAAGAAGTAATTCTGATGTGTTCCTGAACCTGAATAAACTATAAACTGCACTGGCCTCTCCTACCACATTTCCCCTCTCTAATCTCCCTTTTGCAGCCCCTTCATGCCCATCTCAGAACAAACAATCTGCATTCAGAACAGGACCGTTTACAAGTTGAATGGAGTTATTTTGGGTGAGTCATTGAAAACACAGTACAAAACCTTTCCTCACTCACCAGAAATGCATTTTTAAAATAAAGCCAAAGAGAACAAGGCTTGGCAAGTTTGAGGACAAAATGGGGAGAGAGCGGGGTTTCTGCCAGACTCAGCCAGGATTCTACTCAACCATTTTTGGCTATTCTTTACATTCAGTTCCACCAACTTTCCTTACCATCATTAACCAAAATGTACAAGATTGAGCAGGTAAGCCATCAAAACTAGGGCATTCAGTTTCAACCAGCTCTGCACTGGTAGGTAGGGTCAGTAGATCCTTGAGAATTTAGTGACAGTTTTAAATACCCACTTTTGTCCCCCTGAATTCAGAAGTTACATACTTACTTAATAATTTCTTTTCTCTGATTAAATCATTTTGACAAATAATGATTATAGGCAATTTTTAAAAAGTTGTGTATAAATTCAGTATGCAATCTTTTAAAGTAAGAGAAGTTTTATGAGAGTTAATCCAACAATAAGATATTAAAGGAAATAGAGCTATAGAGACAGAAAATAATAATCTAGTTCCTAAGAACTTTTAAAATTGAATCAATATAAGTCTATACAATGGCTTGATAAATTTGGGGGTTTTAATATGCAGGTATTCAAGATTCATGCAACAATGTAAGGTCTTCTTTATTTATCTATCTATAAAACATGTCACTCACCTTTTATCCTACAGAGTGCTTTCTAGCTGAAATACAAGTGATTACTCTTCTACAACCTATTACAAATCAGCTGAAGCTCACATCTCATAAATGAAGAAAAACCTAGAATCTGCAAGGAGACATCCTTAACATAAAATGGTAATTTAGAACTCTTTCACTGTAAAATTTGATAGTTCCTGAAAATCATGTTTGACTAATTAGCACATTACTGTGTGCTAATTAGTACATCCTGTAGAGGAAACTACTCTTAAAAGGGGTCCCTGTTCACAAAGAGTCTATCCCCAAGTGGTGGGGACAAGCCAGGCTCTAGTGCCTGGAAAATCCCATGGGCGGAGAAGCCTGGTAGGCTGCAGTCCATGGGGTCGCTAAGAGTCGGACACAACTGAGTGACTTCACTTTCACTTTTCACTTTCATACATTGGAGAAGGAAATGGCAACCCACTCCAGTATTCTTGCCTGGAGAATCCCAGGGACGGGAGAGCCTGGTGGGCTGCCGTCTATGGGGTCGCACAGAGTTGGACAAGACTGAAGCGACTTAGCAGCAGCAGCAGCAGTGGATATAATTATGCAAGTATTCTTGAACTCCCTGCAAATTATCAGTTTCCACAGTCAAGGTGAAAATTATTGGTTAGGCAGAATGAAAACTCTGTGTTTGAAAGTTAATCTGGCTATGGAAGCATGAGGGTCATAATAAACAAACACATATTTCCTGCTGTAGTTAAAATACAGTAAAGAACTCTGGTTTCCCACAATTTTTTCCTTTTGTGATTAAACAATTGCTTTAAAGTTATAAAATAAGTACTTACATGACCTTCAAAGCTTATCTCTCCTATCTAAGAATGAGTTTATTGTATTTAATTGTATTGAAATATGACCTACATATGATCAAAGGTTAAAGGACCAAATATCTATTGGTGGGAACCTCAAACTAAGAACTTCTTCACAATCTTATTTCAAAACAGAAAAATAAAGCAAACCTCCACTAAAATTTCTTTGAGGCAAGAAAGTTCATTACTGATGTTTCAGTGGCTTTTGGCCTGGATTCCATTAGTATTAATCAAACAGCTTAAAGTTGTGTTTGTTAATAGATTGTTATTAAATGAAAGAACTACAGGGTAAAGGTCAACACACAGGTTGTTTTGCTTAATTTTTTAAAATTCCCCTGAGCCTATGTCTTTCCAATATTTTTAAAAACAACTCAGCCCAAGTTGGCACCTTAAAACCTTTAAACACTGTAACTACACTAGTGGATAATCAACTTGAAGAAATGCTGTTAGAGAGCATTTATTTCAGTAAACCCAAGGAAATAACAGTGTTAAAAATGGGTACTTTTGATTGAGCACTTGCCTTGTTTCAGACACTGTATTTATACCTGGATTTACAGTGTCTGGTTTAATACAACTCTATACAAGTTTGTCCCTGGAGAAGGAAATGGCAACCCACTCCAGTATTCTGGCCTGAAGAATTCCTTGCACAGAGGAGCCTGGCAGGCTACAGTCCATGGGGTCACAAAGAGTTAGACATGACTAAGCGACTAACGCACACAAGCGAGTTTGTAATACTTTGACTTTACAGATAAGGAAATTGAGCTTCAGAGGGGTTAGTGCTTGCCCCAGGCCACATACTAGTAAGGGGCAGAGTGGAACCAGGACTTTCCCCCTGCAGAGCCAGTGCTCCTACACAAGATGTGTGGATGTCTTAGATTCTCCAAGTCTAGTTAGAGAAACCTTGGCAACCATTTATTCTCGTCAAACCGAGGGCACTTTGCACTTACAGTTGATGGGCAGAGGAAATCAGTAACCTGCTACCACTCCTTAACTTTATGAAGGAGGAAACTGAGCTGCGAAATTTGCCTGCCTAAGGTCAGCCATCTTAGTTAGTGACAGAATTAATTACGGCTAAAAATCCATATCTTAGCAGTCCTACAAACATAAAGGCAGAGATTTTGTTTTAAAAAAATTGTTTTTAATCTCATCAATCTTCTGAAAAACTCAGAGAATGTAAAAACAAAGATTTGCGTATCCAGGCTCCTTAGCAGCATGTAACAGTACACAAGTAAAGTTGATACTTCAGGCCCCAAATCTGTAGCTCCACCTAGCCATATTTCTAGAGAGGACTTCAGGTTGGAGACAGTGAAAACAAGTATGTTCTCTGCAAACAAGTATGTTCTTCAGCTTATGTTTGAGTCCTTTCTTCTAGGATAACATCCTGTTCTCTATTAGATGCAAGACTAACCCAAGACAAGCCCAAGACTGTAATACCCTTGGCCCAGCCGCTTTTTTGCTCTCAGAGGACTTTCTCAAAGGGAACAATGTTCATGATCAAACCGAGGGGGTTTTTTCTTCTCAACCTAAAATCTGGTCTTCCCAGTAAGCTTTGACTGCCCAGTATTGGACATGACATTTTAAGACTTCGCCTATGACAGTTGCTTAGTCGTGTCCAACTGTTTGCAACCCCATAGACTATACAGTCCATGGAATTCTCCAGGCTAGAATATTGGAGTGGGTAGCCATTCCCTTCTCTAGGGGATCTTCCCAACCCAGGGATTGAACCCAGGTCTCCTGCATTGCAGGTGGATTCTTTACCAGCTGAACCATAAGGGAAGTCTTTGCCTAAGAACTATTATAAACTCTTTTATGAAAAGAAACAACTTTCAGAAGGATTTTCTAAAGAAACTTCAGTCACTACTGTGACTAACATATGATATGTGGGCATTTTAATATATTTACTCATGATTTAAATACATGCATGCATGCTAAGTCACTTCAGCCGTGTCCAATTCCTTGTGATCCTATGAACTGTAGCCCGCCAGGCTCCTCTGTCCATGGGATTTTCCAGGAAAGAAGTGGAGTGGGTTGCCATGCCCTCCTCCAGGGGATCTTCCCAACCCAGGGATTGAACCCGCTTCTCTTGAATTGGTAGGCAGGTTCTTTACCACTAGTGCCACTCAAGCAGACCAGCAAAGAGCTGGGTGCCTTGTTAGTATCAAATTATTTTCAAGAAGATGGTTTTTACAAAATCACTCTATGATTTGTGCAATGGCATCTGCCTATATTGATTCTCAATTTGAACAGTGACATGGAATGAAATGTGCCATCTCTAATAAGAATCTTGTTAAGTATATCGCCCTGTATTCTTTATAGGAGAACCTCAGGATAAATATCCTTTTACAATATTTGTTCCAAGAAGAGTTAAAATTACCAGGACATTTTTGTTTAATCTCACAGGCACTGGGAGTTGGATAACTGACAAAGTGTCTGTTTTCACACTGGCAGCTAGAAAATTGAAAGCCAAATGTGTGGCTCACTCATGGTAGATGAGTAGGTCATCATGGTATGCATCTTAAATCTTATTCATGGATCTATTCTGTCCCCACCCTTTTTTTTTCTCTTTCGTCTTTATTTCTTTTCCTTATAATAAATTGTATAATTTTTGTTATTTCTTTTCTGCAACATGACAAGGACTAGCTAAGGAAAATATGTGAGAAAATATTATGCAAAATTGTTTGTTTCCTACACAAATGTTTACATTCTTAGAGGGACATTAGGAGGGATGTAAACAAAGATGTTCTGTTAAATGACAATATTATGGCTAATATTTTTCCAGCCTTTTAGAAATTGTATTTACAATTTAAGGATAAAAACTTATTTGAACTTTAAAAGCTCTAAGTATTCCAGAGATACAAATGTGGGAAGTATGTGCTGACCCCATGCAGTGTACTTCAGTGTGATTATGTTAAGGCAAGTGGAAAACTGTCATCAACTAAGGTTGAAATGGTAGATGAGAGCTAAATGTTAAGGGCCCTGATGTGCTATTCCAAGGGAGTGTGTAAATGCCAGTGTGAAGTTAGAAGCAGCTTTCAGTTTTTAACTGAAGTGTTTTACTGAAAGCTATATAACTATAACTATATAGTTGGAAGAATAGGGCATGAGAAAGCCTCAGGCAAGAGACCCAGTTAGGAGGCTAATTAGTGGCAGGGGTTGGAGGATGGAGGTTTATAAAAACTAGAGTTAGACAGTGGAGATGGGGCTGCAATCAGATTTGACAGAATCAGAAGCAAAGTTATGACCAACCTAGATAGCATATTGAAAAGCAGAGATATTACTTTGCCAACAAAGGTCCATCTAGTCAAGGTTATGGTTTTTCCAGTGGTCATGTGTGGATGTGAGAGGTGGACTGTGAAGAAAGCTGAGCGCCGAAAAATTGATGCTTTTGAACTGTGGTGTTGGAGAAGACTCTTGAGAGTCCCTTAGACTGCAAGGAGATCCAACCAGTCCATTCTAAAGGAGATCAGGCCTGGGTGTTCATTGGAAGGACTGATACTAAAGCTGAAACTCCAATACTTTGGCCACCTCATGAGAAGAGTTGACTCACTGGAAAAGACTCTGATGCTGGGAGGGATTGGGGGCAAGAGGAGAAGGGGACCACAGAGGATGAGATGGCTGGATGGCATCACCAACTTGATGGATGTGAGTTTGAGTAAACTCTGGGA
>NW_011494518.1:918750-933200 GCF_000754665.1 Bison bison bison
TTCTAAAGGAGATCAGGCCTGGGTGTTCATTGGAAGGACTGATACTAAAGCTGAAACTCCAATACTTTGGCCACCTCATGAGAAGAGTTGACTCACTGGAAAAGACTCTGATGCTGGGAGGGATTGGGGGCAAGAGGAGAAGGGGACGACAGAGGATGAGATGGCTGGATGGCATCACCAACTTGATGGATGTGAGTTTGAGTAAACTCTGGGAGTTGGTGATGGACAGGGGGCCTGACGTGTTGTGATTCATGGGGTCGCAAAGAGTCGGACATGACTGAGCGACTGAACTGAACTAATGGGTGGGGAGGAAGAAATAGAATGACCTCCAAGTTTGCTTTCTACTTTAGGTAAACGGATAAGTATTGGTGTCATTTAACATGACAGAGAATTTAGAATGATTAGTCTTGTGGAATTAATTTGTTTGAGAATAAAGAGAATAGAGAAGAAAGGAAATGAGTTCATTATTGGACATATTGGATGCAAGGTTAGAAACATAGTACAAAGTTGGAACTATGGATGAAAAGATTGTAAAGGTTAATGTGTGTCTATGTATACGTGTGTCTGTGTGTGTTCGGAATCATTATATCAGACAGCCAGTTTTTCTTCCATATCATTCTGATCAGCCTTCTTCCTATTTCCTGGGTAAGCAACTCCAAGCCTACTGAGGCAGTAGTCATTAATGACTTCTGAAATATCAAATCTAGTGGATCCTTTCAGCCCTCATTTTCTAGATTTCTTTATAGCTTTTGTCAGGATTGACTATTCCTCACATTTCTTTCCTGATCTTACATTTGCATACTTTATTACTTCCCAGTCTCCTTTACTAACTTTCATCCTTTTCCTAGTATAAACTATTAAGTTCTTATACTCTCTTTGACTGAAATGGAGAAGACTAAAGACGGAGGAGTTCTGGGAGAAATAAAAGTTTGTTCAGTGTGTTAAGTTTGAAAACCCATTAGACATCCAAGTGGATATATTGAGTAGGTATTTGGGTATTATGAGGGTTTACCTGGTGGCCCAGATGGTAGAGAATCCACCTGCAGTTCCGGAGACTCGGGTTCAATCCTTGGGTCAGGAAGATCCCCTGGAGAAGGGAATGGCAACCCACTTCAGTATTCTTACCTGGAGAATTCCATGGATAGAGGAGCCTGGCGGGCTACAGTCCGTGGGGTCATAGAGTTGGACATGACTGAGCAACTAACTCTAACACTTGGGTAAATGAGTATAGAGTTCAAGGGGAAAATCTGGACTAGAACCTCAGTTTCGGCATCATCAGCATATAAATGGTATCTGAAGCTACAAATTTAGTTGGGGCCACCAGAAGGGAATTGGTGGAGAATGTTAAGATGAGGTATTTAAGGATACTGTCTTGGGGTGCTTCACATTTTCAAGGCAGATAAATGAGAAGCATCCATCAAAGGAGGCTAAGAAAGATCAGCTAGCAAGGTAGGAAGAGAACTGAAAGTGGTATTCAGAAGGCAACTGGGAGAAAAAAGGTTTTAAAGAAGAGGAAATAGTAAACTCTACCAACTTCCTGAGAAGTTGATTAAGATGAAAACTGAGAATTGACCTCTGGATTTGGAAGTTGAGATGTTATTGCTGACCTTGACAAATAATTGTGGTGGGATAGTGAAGAATGAAGTCTTGATTGTAGTGGGAGTCTCTAGGGCTAATTCCTTTTAAAAGAGGGAAACAGGAAATAGCTGGGGTAGTCAAATGATAACAATTAATTGGTTATGCCAGAACAAAAGAGCAGGAAAGCCATTACATATAAATATACAAGCATTCAAAATCATGAATATCTATGTCTGCTAAGGTTGGAGAAAAGCCAGTTCTAAAGTTTTGATCCCTTGGAGTTTATTCCCACTTGATTTTAATATTAGACCTTCTTATAATTATTATACTATCATTTCCCAATAGCGTAGTCATGAGAAAAGTAAAGGTAGGAAATTTCCATGTACATGGTTGTTGGCTCTTTCTTCTTCCTTTATATTAGTTCACATTACCCATGGTAATGTGAAATACAGACATCTGATGAAGAGAAGGATGAAGATAGGAAAATAGTTAAAAGGAGATGTTGAAGGATTTTTTTTTTTTATAGTACTGCATGGGAATTAAAACATGTTTACTGGTGAGAAACAGGAACAAGTAGACAGAAAGGTTAACTATACACAGAAAATGTTAGGTATTTGAAGGGATAAGATCGTGAGAAGAGGATAAAAATTAATTTTAGAAGGTGATTTCTTTCTTTTAAATGGGAAGGAGATATAAATGCACCAGTGTAGTTAAATTTCCAGAGAAAGATAATTTAAAGAAATTCACACCAACTGTCCTATGTGTACTCTGAGAATATGGCCAGATCATCTGCTGAAGTGATGGAGTGTGAGCCATAAGAGAGTAAAGGTTTGGAATAGTTGCTATTAACAATGGAATAAAACTGCAAGAGAAGTAGAAACTTCTATAAGCACCTTATAAATATTGCCTCATTTATTCATCATAGTATCTCTATGAGATGTGTTCAGTTATTATTTCCTTCTTACAGATGAAAAAAAGGAGTCACACAGAGATGGTGCTATTTTGCTATGGGTACCCAGCTGGTAAGTGGAGGAGCCAAGAACTCGGCTTTGGTGGTCAGGCTCCAGAGTCTATGCTTTTAACCACTTTACAATGCTGATGACAGTGATGTAACTTCCTTTAGCAGGCTTAGGTACATTGAAGTGGAATTTCAAGAGACAAAATTTTGGATTCCTCCAGGAGAGGATTTCAGTGCTTAAGTGTGATGACAATAGAGAGATTAGTTGATGAGATAAACCACAGAAAGAAGGTTGGATAGAAGAGGTAGGGCAGGGGATGAAGAAGCAGGGTCATAGAAGGACTTAAAGATGTGAATCTTTGCTGTTTTCTTAAGGTTTTGGATTATTTATGAAGCCTAACTGTTAGTTTGCTAGAAGTAAAGAAGAGGGATAGTTGAAAGGAGCAGGAACTCAGATTAAGATAGTATGATTGTGAAATGTAATTAAGAGAGGTGAGGAGTTTCCGGGAAAGACTGGGTAGCATTGGCAGTAGATCACTGAAGTCCAAAGGAGTTAAAGGCCTGGGCAATAGAGGCGGTCAAGAAATGATGAGTCCAGGGTGTTGGGTGGGGCACCTCTGTAAATACTGAAGTCACGTATGAATCACTCCAGATGAGACAGGAAACTGGGTGGAGAAAATGGCTGCAGAAACCAGCAGATGACAATGTGAGTTTGATGAGGGAATGAGAAGTGGCCTAGGATGAGAGAGCAGGCTGACGACACAAACAAACTCCAGACGGTGGAGTCATACGGGCCAACCAAACTTTCTTGTAGCCACCTGCCTCTGTGAGTATGACAGGAAAGCCAAAACGGCCATTACCCCAAGATGTGTAAACTGGCAGCATTCCTGAAGAGCTTTTTAAAGGAGTTGAACTTTTGAAATGATTAAAGCCTTAAATTACCTCAGAGGCTCAACACATTAGCAAAGTAAATATTAGCACAGTTAATCTAGCCCATATAAAACCATTATCATGTAAGTACAAATAGGGCCCTAAGGATATGAATATGTTTTAAAAGGTGGGAGAGTGGAAGGAGGAAGAGAACACAGGAAATTGAGGTTTTGGCCATGGGTAATGTGAACTAATATAAAGGAAGAAGAAAGAGCCAGCAACCATGTACATGGAAAACCTCTAACACATGCCCTAGGAATGATGTAGAAAAGGGGAAGAATGCAAATGAGCCATTTCCTTCTCTTACTTCAGAATACTCATTAGAATTTTTTTACTCATTTTACATACAGTGATATGGGCCTTCCTTGTTCTAATGAAGTTAAAAGCCTCAGAAAACAAAAAATAAATTTTTATAGAAAAAGATCCCACCCCTGAATCAGAAGGCAGGCTAAATTACATAGTTACAGAACTAACTACCTAATATTAGAAGAAATTGTGTTTCAGTCAACAAAAATTCAGATTTGCTTTGGTGGCCTGCCAAACCATCACTGCTCCACTTTCTTCCTTACCAACAGAATCCTTTTTATTCCACTGGATATTGGCATCTACATATAATACTAAATGGTATATTAACCATCTTATACCATGAGTAGAGAGCTTGCAAAGAAAAACCAAGATTCTGATAAGTTTCCCAGATTTAGGAAATAATAATGCAAGGTCTCCATTAAATTTGAAATTTCAGTTAACAATATCTCATGGGCTATACATTATTTAACTAAAAGTCAACTTGTTGATTCTGACAACTTGTTGATTCTCTGACAGAATCAGAGGTATGCAATCTGACAACTTGTTGATTCTCAGGATGAAAACATGGAAAGTTGGATAGATCCTAAGTCACGGATGAAGTAATTGAGTGGCTGAATAGCCAACTCTGCATGAATGCTAAGCCGCTTCAGTTATGTCCAATTCTTTGCAACCCTATGGACTATAGCCCACCAAGCTCCTCCTCTTGTCCATGGGATTCTCCAGGCAAGAATATTGGAGTGGGATGCCACGCCCTCCTCCAGGGGATTTTCCCGACCAGGGATTGAACCCGTGTCTCCTGCATTGGCAGGTGAGTTCATTACCACTAGCACCACCTGGGAAGAATGTTTTCATACTGGGCATATCTTCCTTACTGTTAAGCCAATTCTTGTTGTGTTTTCTGTTACTCACAGCCCAAAGCATCCTAACTAATGCAGTTTTATCAGCCCTCTCATTTAGTAAGTCAGTAATACATATCATTCATCCGTAAGTATCAACTTACAAATTCTAATTAATAGTGTCAAATGGGTTCTTTGTGAAAGTTCTTCATTATGAAGCCCAGGTATATTTTCTGAATGTATAGTTTTACATCTTTGTGTAGTTCTCCATAAAAATTATTTATGTGTAATGCATAACATGTAATGTTTCCCTCTGCACAGTTTAGCTGGATTGGATGTTCTCTAAGATCTATTCTAGTTCAGAAAATGTTAATTATTATGGGACAAATGAAAGAAACATGGGCAGATATTTTCTTACTTGGTAAAGCACCTAACAATAAAGATTATTCAGTGTTGCTGCTGCTGCTGCTAAGTCGCTTCAGTCGTGTCCGACTCTGTACGACCCCATAGACGGCAGCCCACCAGGCTCCCCCATCTCTGGGATTCTCCAGGCAAGAGTACTGGAGTGGGTTGTCATTTCCTTCTCCAATGCATGAAAGTGAAAAAGTGAAAGTAAAGTGGCTCAGTCGTGTCCGACTCTTAGCGACCCCATGGACTGCAGCCTACCAGGCTCCTCCATCCATGGGATTTTCCAGGCAAGAGTACTGGAGTGGGGTGCCATTGCCTTATCCATATTCAGTGTTAAAAGGAATTATATAACAAAGGGCTTCTTTTGACAGTAGTCACTTATTTTAAGAGTTAACAGGGCTATATTTATAATATTTGATGAAAAGCAGTAATTCAACAACTCTGACATGGAGTTTCTTGAGTTATGAAAAGAGATTAGAATGAAGTCCTTTATGTAATTACATAGTTTTGATTCTTAATATCCCAGAGTACAATATAACTTGTGGCAAAATAAAACAAGATAAACAACGAAAGATTTCTAAATTATTATAATCACAGGCTAGGTGGCTCTGAAAGCACCAAAAATTCTGAATTTTCTATCCATTTCCAAAGATTTACCAAAGGGCCAAATCAGTTTGTAAATGCTCTTCAAGTTCTATTTTCTACCATGAGTACAACCACAGTGTTTTATAAACAGTACAAGTTTTGCTTTAACTGACCTCCTTCAGTCAGTTTGGAAATGGCTTAAGCTGACAGGTGCTTTTTATGTGGCGATATGTATCTGTGTGCGTATGCACAGGGCTGTGTGCGTGTATGTCTGTGAGTGTATTGTGCACTACTTATGCTTGTGAGCCGTCCAGAGGTTATTACAACAAGAAGCCTCTGCTCTAGCCCCCATGTTCATCCTCAAGGCAGATCCAGCTGCACAATACCAGAGCAGGTGAAGTCGGTTTTCCCAAGATCTACAGGCCTGGGTAATGGAGGGGGGCTACCAAGGAGATTGTAATCAACACCTTTATCTGGCACAGCAGCACTCTTAAAAATTATGCTCTTATCTGAAACTAGTCATCTCATCTCTCTCCCCTCCCTTTCTTTACACAGTTCTATTTAAATGTAATTCTGCTCTCTTTCCAAGCTTGCCTTCTAAGAAAAACTAAAACAATGCAGTTATAGACACCATTTATTTTAGAAAACTGTCCAATTACCACTGCTGTCACTCATACACACATTTTGATGGACTTCCCTTGCACACCCCTCAACAAGTATATCAAAGTATCCAGCAAAACCGAGTAATTCCTAAGAAAGAATTTTTTTTTCTCCTTAGAAAAATAATTTTATCCATATTGAATTTTAGAAAGAAGAACCATGGTACATGCATGCATAGCCACACACCTCTGCAACAGACTTGAGGGGAAAAAAAGAAAGAAAGAATAGAAACATTTAGCATTCAGTGGGTTGGTTCAAAAACACTGGAGATTGAAGAAATATATTTAGAAGTTAAAAATATTTTCATAAAATAATTTTCATTTGAGATTGATTTTAACCTATATAGCAGGATGTGTTGTTTTGCTGCTTCCCCCTAAAAATTAATAATCATACAATATAGGGACCATTCATTGAATTGACCTTAGAAGGATATTTCTAGCTTACTGTTTCCTTCTTTATATTATTTATTTATACTAGGTAAAATTTTGTCTCCATGTCTCACATAAAGAAGAAACAGAAATATAAACTATCAATGGAAAAGAACACTTCTCCAGGGTCATTTATTTGAAATATTTTTTAAGGGAATTTCCTTCCTCAATTTTAATTATCTAGTAATAGCCTTTAGTTTTCTACTGTATCCAAGTATTGCTACTCTCAGAGGTACAAGTTGAATTCAAATATCATTTCTCAAATAAATAGTGCTAACCATTAAATAAAATTTCTTAATTTATTTTCCAAATTATTTTTAAAAGATGATAAAAATTTAAAACTATTGCATAAATATGACATGAAAGATATGGGTTAGGTCATGGTGTATGCTTCCTAAATAGCCATATAGAGTATTCATTTGGGTCTACTATTGCATATGTGATTTTATTTTAAATTTTTTTTAATTGGAGGATAATTGCTTTACAAACGTTGATTTCTGCTGTACAACAATACAAATAAGATACAACTATATATATATAACCCCTCTCTCATGAGTCTCCTTCCTCCATCCCATCCCACTCCTCCAGGTCATCAGAGTGCCAGGCTGGGCTCTCTGTGTTATATAGCAGCTTCTCACCAGCTATCTGTTTTACACATGATAGTGTATATATGTCAGTGCTACTTTCTCAGGTCGTCCTCATGCATCAGTACAGTTCAGTTCAGTTACTCAGTTGTGTCCAACTCTTTGTGACCCCATGGACTGCAGCATGCCAGGCCTCCCTGTCCATTACCAGCTCCTGGAGCTTGCTCAAACCCATGTCCATCGAGTCAATGATGCCATCCAACCATCTCATCCTCTGTTGTCCCCTTCTCCTCCTGCCCTCAATCTTCCCTCAATCTTTCCCAGCATCAGAGTCTTTTCCAGTGAGTCAGCTCTTCACATCAGGTGGCCAAAGTATTGAAGTTTCAGCTTCAGCATCAGTCCTTCCAATGAATATTCAGAACTGATTTACTTTAGGATGGACTGGTTGGATCTCCTTGCAGTCCAAGGGACTCTCAAGAGTCTTCTCCAATTCCACAGTTCAAAGGCATCTATTCTTTGGCGCTCAGCTTTCTTTATAGTCCAACTCTCACATCCATACACGACCACTGGAAAAACCATATTTTTGACTATATGGACCTTTGTTGGCAAAGTAATGTCTCTGCTTTTTAAGATGCTGTCTAGGTTGGTCATAGCTTTTCTTCCAAGGAGTAAGCGTCTTTTAATTTCATGGCTGCAGTCATCATCTGCAGTGATTTTGGAGCCCAAGAAAATAAAGTCTGTCACTATTTCCATTGTTTCCCCATCTATTTGTCACAAAGTGATGGGACCAGATGCCATGATCTTCGTTTTTTGAATGTTGAGCTTTAAGCCAGCTTTTTCAATCTCTTCTTTTACTTTCATCAAGAGGCTCTTTAGTTCTTCTTCACTTTCTGCCATAAGGGTGGTGTTATCTGCATATCTGAGGTAATTGATATTTCTCCCAGCAATCTTGATTCCAGCTTGTGCTTCATCCAGTCTGGCATTTTGCATATTGTACTCTGCATCTAAGTTAAATAAGCAGGGTGACAATATACAGCCTTAATGTACTCCTTTCCTGATTTGGAACCAGTCTATTGTTCCATGTCCAGTTCTAGCTATTGCTTCTTGACCTGCATACAGGTTTCTCAGGAGGCAGGTAAGGTGGTCTTTAAGAATTTTCCACAGTTTGTTGTGATCCACAGTCAAAGGCTTTAGCGTAGTCAATGAAGCAGAAATAGGTATTTTTGTGGAGCTCTCTTGCTTTTTCTATGATCCAACAGATACTGGCAATATTATGTCTGGCTCCTCTACCTTTTCTAAACCCAGTGTGAACGTCTGGAAGTTCTTGGTTCACATACTGTTGAAGCCTGGCTTGGAGAACTTTGAGCATTACTTTGCTAGCGTCTGAGATGTGTACAATTGTGCAATAGTTTGAACATTCTTTGGCATTGCCTTTCTTTGGGACTAGAATGAGAACTGACCTTTTCCGACTAGAATGAAAACTGACCTTTTCCAGTCCTGTGGCCACTGCTGAGTTTTCCAAATTTGCCGGCATATTGAGTGCAACACTTTCACAGCTGTATCATCTTTGAGGATTTGAAATAGCTCAGCTGGAATTCCATCACCTCCACTAGCTTTGTTCATAGTGATGCTTCCTAAGGCCCACTTGACTTCAGTCTCCAGAATGTCTGGCTATAGGTGAGTGATCATACCATTGTGGTTATCTGGGTCATGAAGATCTTTTTTGTATAGTGCTTCTGTGTATTCTTGCCACCTATTTTTAGTATCTTCTGCTTCTGTTAGGTCCACACTGTTTCTGTCCTTTATTGTGCCCATCTTTGCATGAAATGTTCCGTTGGTGTCTCTAATTTTCTTCAAGCGATCTCTAGTCTTTCCCATTCTGTTGTTTTCCTCTATTTCTTTGCACTGATCACCTAGGAAGGCTCTCTCACCTCTGCTTGCTATTCTTTGGAACTCTGCATTCAGATGGATATATCTTTCCTTTTCTCCTTTGCCTTTACCTTCTCTTCTTTACTGCATATGTGATTTTAAATCTCTACCAACAATCTAGCATCTTTGAAAGAACCATGTACATATTTTCTACCACCAGTAATTTAACACAGTAACAGAAATGTCCTTGAATATTCAGAACACACTGCCTGCAAGCCTCTAGTACTTCTTTTGTTGAGTACCAAAGGTATACCATTTTATTATCCTTATGCCTACTTTAAATGCTGCTCAAATGCCTTCAGCGTGCTTCTTCAATTCAATCCTGTTTTACCAATTCAAGCTCGTATCCCACTGACACAAACAATCTTCTCCATGTGGTTGTATCTTCTTCCTCTTCAGTAAATGTGCTCCCCCACTCACCACCCCCCCCACTTCATTTCCTTGTTCTTGCCACCAGGAATGCCTTCTCCTTTACCTTCTACTTTTATTTGAGTGCATCTTTTCCAAAAAACTCTTCCTTAGTGTTGTTGTCCATATGGTGCTCTTGCTGTCATTTAATATTCATTGTTCTAATTCCTGTTAACTAGTTTATTCTTATGCTTTTTTGTAAGCTCCACCGCTTCTTGCATTCTGAAACACATTGGAAGTTTCTGTACCAAACTTTGTTTATTCATTGTTCATTTTTGTACAATTCAAATTTCTAGAAATGCTAAGTTAACAAGTAAAAGAAAAAAAATAAGGGGTTTACTTGTATGAAAACTACATTCGGGATCCCTTTCCCTTATTTTGGAATGTAGTTTCTAAATCTTTCTCCTGCGGGCTACTAACAGGAATATCATTTCAAGTTTAGATCTGCTATTCCCCCTCTTTCTTCCTTATGGTGCACAAGGTAATACTGCTACTCCTAAATCACTTCAGTCGTGTCCGACTCTGTGCGACCCCATAGACAGTAGCCCACCAGGCTCCTCCATCCATGGGATTTTCCAGGCAAGAGTACTGGAGTGGGGTGCCATTGCCTTCTCCAACAAGGTAATACAGTGGTTTTCAAATTTGTTTTTTTAGGACGAGTTTTTTGTTACACTCATTCTTACCCAGAATTTCAAATATGTGAAAGAGTTTCAGCAGAATAACTTTCATTAAAGAATGTAGTGTGTGAGGGGGAAAGTGAAGTCCTGCCTGCTTGACCCTTCCACAGCCCCACCAGTGGCTCCTGTGGCTCCTTGGAATTCTGGAGGCACCGTGTAGAAACAGCAGAAATCTTGTCTTGGCTCTGCTCTCTTTTCTTTGTTCAGGCTTGTGCAAGTCTCCTCAACCTTAAAAGCAATGATCTTGATCTTCAGAGACCATTCCTACGAACTGCAAAGTCTCACAATGCCAGCAGTACTCAAAACAAATGAAAGATTCAAGCCTAGTCTATTTTGTATTCTATTAGTGTTTTCAGTCAACATTTTTAGATACTTTATTATAAAAAAATTGGTTGATATTTGATAAAAGTTAGTATCAAGGATTGATTAAAGATTTGAACAATTCAGGGGGTATTTAGATTCTGGTTTGTACGTACCTTTCATTATCAGTAAATTTCAAAAATTCTACTTTGAGGTAGCATTTCAAAAAAGAAACCAAAGTGTGTATTCAACATTCACAACGTCTAACAGTCTGTATTCCTTCAAGGAAGCAAGCAGTGTAACACAGTGTTCCTACATAGAAACAATCTGGTATGAACATCAGTCAGATACTTGCTTTGGCGGGTGTTTTCACTTAACAGAATGTGTGAAGAAATACACAAACCTGGTGTCAGGCAAAGGCCACTGAAGAGCACTATCGTTCCAGGTAATAAAATATACGGGTGAAATTAGGCCATTTCATTTTGGCTGTATTTAAAAAACTGTCTCTACAGGGCACTGATTGATTTGTAAATGGAAAAAAAGTCAGGCAAAATACCAAAACAGTAAGTTCCATTTGATTCCGAGCAACCTGTTAAATAAACCATCTTTGCTTTTAACTGCAGAGGACTTAAATGTGCCTGCCAATGTCTGTAATTCCTTTTTAGAATTCCTGGTTTCCCCATCAGATAAACTTGATTCAACTATCAATATAAAAGTCCTTTAGCTTTCAGTTTGGCTTGATCAAAACAACTTTTGAGACTACTAAATCTTTTTACCAAAACTTTTCATTTTACAAAATAGATTTATAATGTGAAAATCTAAATGAAAAACCCAACTCATCCAAATGTGTATATATATGAATATATATATATACACAATTTTAGAAATATTTATTGCTAAATATAGTTATTTCTAATGAGTTAAACTTTGCAAATAAAAGTAATACAATTATAAAACTTACTGAAAATTTAATTTTTTACCATATAACCCTTATTACTGACAGGTTAAATAAAAATTTAAAAACACTTAAATTAATCAGTCTATGTACATTTTTATTCATTCAGTAAGTAGTCATGTCATGCGTTTTGTACAAGAAGATACACCCAGATAGGAACTGAGTACTAAGATTTTGTTTCTGATACCCAGAAACTTGCAAACTACTGAGAATCATAATGAGGAACGTCAGTATCAGGTAATTATCATCTTAATTGTATGCTGCTGCTGCTGCTGCCAAGTCCCTTCAGTCAAGTCCAACTCTGTGCGACCCCATATACGGCAGCCTACCAGGCTTCCCTGTCCCTGGGATTCTCCAGGCAAGAACACTGGAGTGGGTTGCCATTTCCTACTCCAATGCATGAAAGTGAAAAGTGAAAGTGAAGTCGCTCAGTCATGTCCGACTCTTTGCGACCCCATGGACTGCAGCCCATTAGGCTCCTCCTTCCATGGGATTTTCCAGGCAAGAGTACTGGAGTGGGGTGCCATTGCCTTCTCCGCTTAATTGTATAGGCAAATATTTTAAATTATCACTTTAAAAAAATGTTGAAAAGCAAGTAAGTTCTGAAAATGAATCAAAGGGGAACATTTTTGCCTGGAGAAGCAGTGAGAGATTCCTGGTCATACTTTCTTTCCCTTTTCCTGTAGAACCAACATTAACCAGCTTTAAAAGCTATAGGTTATAAACAAAGAAACAAAGTTTCTGGTGAGGGTGAGGAGAATGATTTTGACTTGGGAAAGCCCGATGGAGAAGGGAAGAGTAAAGATACAAGAAAGAAATGGAACTAATATACACTGAGTACTTACTTAGCAATTGAACGTTTGAGTCTATTAAGACACTTGTTTCTGCTTAAAGGGAACCAGTTAGAAAGCTATTGAAACCACTGAGGTAGGAATAGTAGATGAGCAAATAGGATTTCTTATCTTGCTCTATTTAACTCTGTCCCAATTGGCCAGTCCTTGAGGGAAGAATAAAACTAGTAGAAAATGTTAAATAAGATTTTCTTTCATGTATTAGTGCCTTGAATTTAGTGATCATCAATGTTTGTATTTGGTTTAATTAAGCTATAAGTTACAAGGGAAATGGGTAAATAAAGGTAATGCTCAGAAGAGATATTATGAAATGAGTTTTGGAATAGATGCTACCCATGAATATAACTGCTACTGATAAGGCCCATCAGAAGTGTAATATAACCATGAAAAGACACTTGAAAGTAAAAAGATGTTGAGTTTGGGGTCTTTAAGGGAAAGATCCCATTATTTTTCAATAGCTGAAATACATCAAAATAAAATCCCAAAGCAAAGCATTCTGACAGTTAAAATGTTGTAGTTTCATTTTTATTTAAAAGCAATCTCTAACTATACATTTGTGTTTCATTTATCTACATCAGTTCTTTATTTTATGTTCCAAATAAATTTCCCTCAAATTTCTAGCAATAGTAAATGGGAATCTGGTTCTTCCTATTTCTCCAAAGTTAAATATCTTAAGAGTAGAAAGACAGGCAATAATTTGAAGTTATGTATGCCTTCCAGAGACTCTATACTTAGTTCATTTTTATATTTAACTAGTGAGAATCTATTATCATTGGTACATTTTTACATCACATATCATAGAATTAGAGTGCATCTTGTCTGAAGACAAAGTTTCTGAGAAAAGAGCCAGATATTTGTGCTCAAGTATAAAACTCTCTGGTAGGAAATGATGACCAAAAGTAAATCAGCCTTAGTGCATATTTTAAAAATAAGAATTATTTGATAATTGCTTCTGTTAAGAGCTAGTTACATACCAGCTAACCTAAAATATTGATAGGAAAGGACTTGCGTGTCATACTAAATTACAATTGTATTAATTTCACTTTAAGAGGAAACATTTTTTGAACTTCTCTGGTTCAGGCTAGTCACTGCAATATCAGTAAATCAAAATTCCCATAGTTATTTTATTGTCCACATGCCTATCTCGGTATGCTGCTTCCTATATTATAAAGTAATAGTGTTAAATGCTGTGAAATTCCATATTTTACTTCTTGTGGTATGCAAATTCCTCACAGAAAAGGTACATATAATGTTCAGACATTATTAATTTTGACAATAATCAAAAGTTTTAATTTGGCTATTTAAATATGGTTCTTAAGGAAAAATTGCTATAGCACAGGATCTCAAAAAATTTTTTTTTTCATTGAGAGGCCAGATAGTAAATGTTTTAGGAATTTATGAGCCTAATTGTCTCTTGTCACTAGTCAGTCCTGCCATTGCACCATAAGCAGTATCTAAGTGACTGAGCAGGGCTGCCTTCCAATAAAGCTGTGTTTTCAAAAGCAAGTGGTGGGTCAGATTTGGCCTCTGGGCCATAGTCCACTGACCACTGTTATAGGACATATAAACATTTTGTATTTTCTCTGTTTAACAAAGATGATTGCTGCTGCTTGCTGCTAAGTCACTTCAGTCGTGTCCAACTCTGTGTGACCCCATAGACGGCAGCCCACTATGCTCCTCTGTCCCTGGGATTCTCCAGGCAAGAATACTGGAGTGGGTTGCCATTTCCTTATATTTAATATATATTGTATATTATTAAATATATTGAGATTTGTGAGGATCAAACAAACCCATGGGGAAGGACTTTAAACACTAAAAGTATTGATCAAATGGTACAAATGCCTAGTTTAAGATAAGTAAGTCCTAGGGACCTAATGTATAATATGGTGATTATAGTTAATAATACTGTATTATATACTTGCAAATTGCTAATTGAGTAGATCTTAAATGTACTGTGGTGTTGGAGAAGACTCTTGAGAGTCCCTTAGACTGCAAGGAGATCCACCCAGTCCATTCTAAAGGAGATCAGTCCTGGGTGTTCTTTGGAAGGACTGATG
>NW_011494518.1:933300-971419 GCF_000754665.1 Bison bison bison
GGGAGGGATTGGGGGCAGGAGGAGAAGAGGACGACAGAGGATGAGATGGCTGGATGGCATCACTGACTCGATGGACGTGAGTTTGAGTGAACTCCGGGAGTTGGTGATGGACAGGGAGGCCTGGCGTGCTGCAATTCATGGAGTCACAAAGAGTTGGACACGACTGAGCGACTGAACTGAACTGAACTAAATGTACTTACCACAAAAAATGGTAATTATGTGCTATGCTAGAGGTATGAACCACCAGGAAAGCCCATCTAGCTGTAAACATATCAGGACACTTTTTCTAATAGTATAGTCAGTGAGAATTATTTCATGTTTCTAACACTTGGGAAGATTTGGAAATATGTATTATTTATGATCCTCTATTATGTTTAATTCTATTATAAATAGGAATTATGTTTGAAACCAATTTGGCATTTTTGGACTTTGTATTTCAAATACATAGAACCAGCAATATTTCTTTTTTTCTACACCTAAAAACTAAGGTACTGATTTTTTTAATGAAATATAGCCTCATTAATATAAAATTAGTATCATTGCCATATGATTATTCGGTATGAGGAAATTAGGAAAAAAAGAAATGAGCTAAAGAAGTTACAGTATTAGCACTGTTGCCAAGGGAAGCTGATGTCACTGTCCTATGGAAAAGTAGAGAAAATATTGAATCTGAAATTCTCCATGTAAAGTGGGAAATATAAATTCTGACCTAGCTAGACAAAGATACTCCTTTAAATTATTTTAATGTAAAGACTGTTTAGATGAAAAATTGTGATTTATCCATAATAAATTATCAATAATAGATTGAGGACAATTTATTATGGATTGAAGAGGGGTCCCCTGGTGACTCAGATGGTAGACTCTGCCTGCAATGCTAGAAGACCCAGTTCAACCCCTGGGTCAGGAAGATTCCCTAGAAAAGGAAATGGCAGCCCACTTCAGTATTCTTGCCTGGAGAATTCCATGGGCGGAGGAGCCTGGTGGGCTATAGTCACAAGAGTCGGACACAATTGAGCGACTAACACTTTCACGCATTCAATAGACTGAAATATTCAGATTGCAGTGACAGATGACTCACAGATTTATTACATTAAAATGTTTCTGCTTCAAAGACAACCAAAAAATTGCTTCAGAGTTTTAGAGAAATATGTTTTGGTGTTTTCAGAGTCTCAAAAGAATCTTAATTGCATAAATTATAATACCACATTAAGTGTTCTTAGGAATAACTATCACAATTTAGAGAGTTATGACTTTAAAAATATCTTGTAATAATATTACATAATCTAAGGAAACATTTCCAGTTAAGCAGGTGGATATTACATAATTTGCATTTTTAGAGCATATAAGGGGAGACAAGAGTGTTTCAAAAGATAAGGGAACTAACAATTCCAGTAACATCATCACTCATTTGAATTAAGATCAAACACGAGACAAGTTAGTGCTAATCAGATGTTTTTCTGACCTATATAAAATGATTCAGCTCTCCCACATCTAGTTACTAGTGAAAAAATTAATGAATTATTTAATTGTTTGCTCCAGGTTTGGGAATGTTCTCTCTAGATTCTCAAGCAGATATGAATTTGATGCATACTTCTATATTAGTACTTACCCTATTACATCATAGATATTTTATATTTGTGCACATAGACATTCCTAGTGCTTAACACAGAGTTGGGCACTCAGTCACATTTTATTGCTTAAATTGAATTAAAGACTACACCACAGGAGTTCTGCTGTCACTGATATTAACAGTATTAACAATGTGAAGATGGATGATTTCTCAATTTGCTGGCACCATGCAAATCACTTTTCTACAGACTATCCGGGGAGTCATTAGATGGACAAAGTTGTCTTTCAGAGTAAGGAAGGTACTGTGTTAAAATTTCCTAAAGTGCCCAAGTACCTCAGATTTTAATTCTTAATAAATGGTTTCAATAGTAAACTTGTGCTATTAGGACCCACTATTATTTTGAGATAGTCTACTGTTAGGAGTAACAGAGAAGAAAATGGCAACTCACTCCAGGATTCTTGCCTGGGAAATCCCATGGACAGAGGAGCCTGTCCTCTGGCTAAAGTCCATGGGGTTGTAAAAGAGGTGGACCTGACCTAGTGATTAAACAACAAAGACTGTTAGGAGTAAAGATTAAAGAGGCCCTAAGCCAACACTTTTCTGTAGCCCATCTGTAGGAACAAAGATGCTCTAGAGATGATGTACTGCTGTAAGAATGGTTAGATTGAAACACCAAAATTAGTATATTTTCTTCACACAAGAAGTCAGGAAGATGTTTTTCCTTTAGAAACAAAGAAATTGTAACATATAATTCTAATGCAGATAAGTTTCCTCAGGGAAGAATACCTAGAAGAGGGAAGTGGCAATTTCTCTCAGTCATTCATGAGGTCATTTTCCCTGTAAAATATACACTACCTGTAGACAGATCTGCCCTCCGCAGGCCTGAGGCATACATTATATTTAAAAGTATTTTGACTTACGCCTCAAAATGAATGAGTACTAACCTGTCCATCTAAGGGTACTGAATGGGGCCTGTGCATCGCATACAAGCATTTGCGCGGCCTCTTCGTGACGCGTATTTTCGTGACTAGTAGAAAAGAACCACTTCAACTTCTTCCCCTTAAAACCAGGCCCCAACCCTACCCCAAACTCCACATTCCAGATGAGCTGATCTGTTGTAAATCCTGAATGTTTTGTGTCTTCTCTCATAGCCTTGTGGTACCTTCTCATGCTAAGCATCCTCTCCACTGCGTTGTTTGCTGTTGCCTCTGCTTAGGACGCTCTCCACCCCACCAAAGCCCATGATCTAATTCCTGTCCACACTTCAAGGCCCGATTTAGCTGTAAACTGCTGTAGATGCCATCCCCAGTCCTTCCAGATGAGTTCAGCATCCTTTTACCTGTGCTCCTGCAGCACTTGTGCAGAACTGTCCATTCATTGTGTGTTTTTCTCTCTTTCAATAGTTAACCCTGATGACAACGTCTGCTCCATTAGCTTGTCTCTAGTAACACAAAAGCAAGGAGGCAGCATGGAGAAAGAGCTAAGATTTTGGAGTTTGTTGAGGCTGTGGATCTTAGTGTTACTTTAGGCAAATTGCAATCTCTCTGTGGCTTGATTTCATAATCTGTAAAACAGATATAATACTGTCTACTTTGCAGCATTCTTAATAAGCTTTCAAATACATACTTGCTGCCGTTTTTTAAGCACTTTGCCTGCCTTATCCCATTTATTCCCCAGCACAACTCTATGAGGTAGGTAGTTTCATTATTTATCTTCTATAGTTAACAAAACTGAAACATAGAAAAATTAAGTAACTTACCCACAAATACCTGGCTAATAAAGGCATAACCAGGATTTGAACCTGGGCGGTCTGACTCCAGAGCACTTATAAGTTCTGTACTGTATTTCCCTTTACATTAAAATTCTAGAGTGTGGTTCAATTAATTGGTTTGAGTTGCCAGTTCTACTGGATATCATACAGATATTGTATTTGAGGATCTTTATCTTCATGTATTTTCAGCTTTTAGGAAGTCTCACACATCCCACAGGTTCGATCCCTGGGTCGGGAAGATCCTGTGCAGAAGGGCACAGCAACCCACTCCAGTATTCTTGCCTGAAGGATCTCATGGACAGAGGATCCTGGCAGGCAACGCTCTACAGGGTTGCAAAGAGTTGGATACTACTGAAGCAACTTGGCATGCACACATCTCACAAGGCTTTCTATTTAAAGTATACTTAAAGTAAATTGTATAGATTGAAAAAAGATTATAATAAGGACAAGTCCTTCTTAAAACATGTTTTTAAGATATGTTATTCCAATTTAAGGAGCAGTATCAAATATTGAATATTTACAGTTTCTTGCGTTAACTCTTAAGTCTTTTCTCATAGGCTTTAATACATAAACACATCAGATTCTTGCTTCATTTCTATCTGACCTTGATATTAAATGCTCTCTTGTGAGATATTACCTCCTTAGGCTTCCAGAGTATCCTAGTGTGTCTGGGAGGCCCCAGCCTCACTCAGACAGGAGGCCAAATCCCTCTGCTTTCTGCCCTTTTTATTCCCTTTGTCAATGTATTTTTTCTAAAAATCTGTTTCCACAGTTGTTTATTCTTATTCCTGTTTGCAGAAAAAGATGATCTCCCAACAGATCTACAGATATGAGATTAAACAAACTCTGTTAAGAATCAAAACTCTCCTTACATTAAAAGTCTCAGTTCTAAACTGTCCCTCTTCTATTTCAAAACACAGCAATTTAACTTTTCTTGATGGGATCAGAGAGTTGTGGTGGGTCTTGAATGTGCAGGGTTTAGACTTCATCCTGTATTCCTTGAAAAACTACTTATGATACAGAAGCATGGTATAAAATACTTTACAGAGATTCAGCGGGCAGGTTTCATGGGGAGCTTGTTAGAGAATTGAGACTGTAAGTGAACAGATAGTTGCAATATTGCAAATGCAGGATGTTTTCACTTGGGGAGGGGCAGAGAAAAGTCAGAGGGTTACTTTTGAAAAAGAATGTGAGGCAAGAATCCACGTACTATCTGAGAGGAGAAAGGAATGCAGGAAAAGAGGGAACAGGAAGAGCAAGGGGTTTCTCTGTTGTATTAATAAAACTGGGTGACCAAACAAAGGATGCTATAAACAGAGATGGAGAAAGCTGATTCTGGCAGCAGGTGTAGGAAATTGTTTAGGATGGTAGACAGGAGACAAGAAAAGGGATGAGTAATTCAGCTACAGGCTGTTTCATGAAAGGCAGTACAAATGCATCTTACATGTCACATACAAGATTCTTTGCGCTGAAATGAATATATTCTAAGAACCCCAAAGACTTCTTCTTAAATTCTATTTCTCTTAAGTAATTTCTAAATCATTAAAAACATGTCATTAATTTAAAAAATAGGACATTTAATTTAGACATATAAAAAACTGACAGTGCTTTCTGAGTGTCCAGCAAATATTGAGACACTTCACATAATACTTCTTTCTAGAAATGACATGTTTTAAAAATGATTTCTCAAATATTCCACTGACCTAAAATAGTCCTTTCATAGTATGTTCTCTGCCCAGTGAATGAATGAATGAATGAATGAATAAGAGTATATAACCAATGGGGAGTTATTTTTAAACTGTATGTTGTTGTTCAGTCGTTAAGTCACGTCCGACTCTTTGCAGCCCCATGGACTGCAGCATGCCAGGCTGCTGTATAAAGGAGATCAAAAATAAAGCTGTCAGTTTGGAGCTATCCCTAAAGCAGTGACAGTTAGTCAAGACAACTCTAAGGGAGTGAGAGCCAGTGAGAAAAAGGCACAGGGTATAGGAATATATCTTGTATTAAAGCCAAATTTGAGATATAGAGAGAAGAGTGAGAGCCAAGCCAGAAGGTTGAGTAGGGTCACAGAAATGAGAGGGTACACAGAATAAAGGATGGACTCTGGTGATAAATGCAATTGAAGATCTAGGAGGGGGAGGGCTAGAAAAAGTTGTTGTGTGTGCATTCCAGTGGAGAAGCCAGTGAGTAGGAGAGCATGGAAATTATGCTACAATAACAACACTGGATATCGACGTAAAGAAACTGCATTACACAGTCAGGCTTTTGGCATTTGTCCCACACCCACAATTTACAACATTGGTTTGGTTTGCAAATGCAGGTAATTACAGATCAGTGCTCACCTTCATTCTGCACCCTGATGATTACATATGTATGTGTATATATATATAGAGAGAGAGAGAGAGAAAGAGAGAGAGAGAGTTTGCTGAAATGCTCAGTGCAGCTGACCATGTATCATTGTGCCAATCACAATTCAGGATCTTTTCTTTATTTGCCAGGTATTGTTTGAGCGTGAAAAAATAAAAGCAAGTGACGCAAGTAGCTTTTCAGTGGCTGTATTATTTGCCAAAGCTATGATTGGATAAGGTCCAATACCTTTAGGATAGGCCCAGACATAAATTAAAAAAGCAGTGTGTATTTTGAAAGAAACTTCTAGAAAAAAAATCACATGATTTCATCATTTTAATTGACTTTATAAGTCAGAGCCCAGCCCTTCATTTACAGTGAGAAACACTGAATGCCAAAGGAGATCGAATGGCTTGTCCAAGTTCAGCAGACTGGTTATTGGCAAAGTTAGGAACAAAGTCAAATGTAGTTCTTGTTCCCAGGGCTCTGCTCATTTTATAAGCCGTGCTGCCTTCATGTGAATTCACAAACTCTCTGTTGCCAACAGTTTTAGCTCTGACATAGTCTAAAAATACCTTTTTTCTGTATAAAGCAATCTAGTTACAACACAAGCAAGTACATTTAGTGTCTGAGACACTCTGAAATTAACATCTACTATTCGAAACTGAGTCTTGGTAGGGAAAATTTTAACCAAATATTTAATATCAGGTGTTTAAAACAAATTAGTTCAGTTGAAACACTTCCCATATTTTATCTGCCTGTTGTTAGGTTTCACAGGTTAGAAACTAGAAAACACTTTATCTTTTTCATGAGGGCTTGAAAATGGCTTTAATGATTAATACAATTCATATTTAAGAATGAATATCTTTTTAATACACGTCATTTTGCAGTGAGGTAACATTAGCTCAAGTTCCTGTTAGAGAAATCCAGTTACCATTTTCTCTCTCTCTCATCCTCTTGATCTTTGTCCTTGACAAGGAAAACAGTTCCCTAAAGACATTAATAACGTGTGATTTTTTTTTTTAAACTGTGCTCTCTAAACTGTGTGTGAAAATGAAAGTGGGGCTTCCCTGGTGGCTTAGATGGTAAAGAATCTGCCTGCAATGCAGGAGCCACAGGAGACAAAGGTTCGATCCCTGGGTTGGAAGAACCCCAGGAGAAAGGAATGGCGACCCACTCCAGTATTTTTGCCTGGAGGATTCCATGGACAGAGAAGCCTGGCAGGCTATATAGTCCATAGGGTCACAAAGACTCAGAAACAACTGAGCAACTAACACTTTCACTTTCTAAAGTGCCTGTGGAAGGCACTACATCATCCCAAGCAAAAATGCTTATTGCCAGTGGCAAGAACACTATCTGATGTGGGTTTGTTTGGTTTTCATCAGTATTTACAGTTTATATTTAATTTCATTTTTCACAAGACCCCCTCATTTCAGTTCAAACTAACATTTAGCAGTACCTTAGCAAAACAACCCAAAGTCGATCCAGTATACACACACAGACACTCTATAGTCCTTTTGCAAATGTCAGATACCTGCGATACCTGCAGTGAGAGAAAACCTGATATTCATATTCTTAAAGATTCACCTCTAGAGCCTATCTGAACAAAGGGAAGACCCACAGAAGTACTATAATACAGTAACATAAAAGACAGTTTAAAGTAAGAGCTAACTTATTTTTCAGTTGTTTTTTTAGGACTCCTAAGGTTTTCCGCAGTTCACTGCTTAGGTGGTCATGAGGTTACGTAGGCTAAGTGAACATGCAGAGGAGTGTAATGAGCCAGATAGGTTCTGGCAGAAACCATCCTTTGAGAGCCTCGGGAAGGCCAGGGGAGGTAGACGCAAGGCTGGGAGGGGCATGAGATTGTTGTACTTTAGGCTGGCATCCAGGGAAGCCAGATGAGGGCAGGCACAGCTGACTAGAGCTGTGGTTCCAGGTAATCAAGGCCCAGAGCCCAGGAAATCAGAGCATGTTGAAAAGAAAGGTTCTGGAGAACACATGAAGCTTTGTTCTTTCTGCTGTGTGTGGCCATCACAGGTCCCTGATTACTGATCACCACCAGAAGGAGGTTAGAAGTCTGTTCAGCAATTGTGCCTCTCCCTAAAGCAGAGGAGCCAGGATTACAAGTGCATATCACAGGTTACTGGCTTCCCTCTTTCAAATATACTGGTAGCCTTGAAAGGAAGTTACTATGTATAACTATTACATTCTTTATATGCCAATCACAGCTAATATTTAAATCTGTGATATATATATAAATATGAGGAAATAAAAATATCAATAAAATGATAGTGTAGTTGGTAGGTGGGTCCATCATTTCACAAATTGTATTCTCTTGGGCAGGTTATATAACCATGTTGATTTTCATTTTCTTCACTTTGAAGACTTAATTCCATATAGTATACCAAACACTAATCAAATAAAACACTCATCTCTGGGCCATAGTGAGTACTTGATTAAATTACTTCCATTAATTCACTTATTCTTTTGTTAGCCATCAAATGCTTCTAAGGACCCTACCATGGGCCTCTCTAGATTCTAGATTCTGGAAAGAGGGTGGTCAGCCAGTGAGATGTCCTTGTTCTCAGGCAGCGTATACACTTGCTCACTTCCTCTGTTTATTCACGTAGGCCAGTTACCCACTTTCTTCTTCACATAGTAACAACATATTTGAGAACATGATTATGTGTAAGGAAACCTACAGATAGTCATAATGATCATGATCCAGGGTGTGGATCACTTAAAATATCAGGAATATACCTTGTCTCATTTCAAATTCTGGCAAATCAGATCATAGCAGATTAAATTCAGTAGTTCAAGTTGTCCAAGATTAAATACAATGTTAACCTGAGTGGTTCACATATGTGTATTTGCAATATCTGCTCAAACATCTGATTCATTTTACTAAGGATTACTTAACTGCATCTTATATAACTTAGTGGCTTCTCCTATTATCTAGACACAAGTCTTTGACTTTTCCACTTCTGAAATAGACTCTAGCTGAAACATCATCTTTCAAAAAAGTAAAAAACCACGTTCACACACAAAAAAATGGTCTTATTCACGTGCTTCATTTTATTGATCATCTCCTTTCATGTTACCATTCCACTAAAGTAAATATAGTTAGGGCCTTTTTCCTTCAAAAGACTAAAGATTGCGCTTTTGTTCTCTCTATTGGTTAAAATATTCAGCAGCTCATGAGATGAAAGGCTGTGAAATTTTAAGAAAATCTCTTCCAGAGTGCATACAAGAGAGCAAGGGCATTCAAGGTAAGATTGTGAAGATACCAAAACCTAGCTGAAGGGAACCTCGCTAAAGGAGGATCCACACCTAGAGGAGGTTCCTGCAGGACTCTGCAGAAAATAATCCTCCTCATTTTCCCTCAGACAGAGCAGTGCATTAAGAAGTGAGATGAAATTGATCCTTCTGTAGGTGGATGAGAGAAAGCTTTCTAGGCCTTTCTAAAAGGAGCTTCAATCTCATTCTTTTATAATAGATCATTATTCAAAGTATTTCGATGTCCACAGTCAGTTAATTGTTGAGTGCACCTAATGACAAATCTGTTGTATTGCTCATCCTTTCAGATCATCCATAAGGTTATACCCTCCCTTAATACATGAGTATATTTCAAATGTGTTTTCAAATATTTATTTTCAAATATTTAAAAAAATAAATTTTTTTTTTTAATATTTTAAAAGATACATAGGCACCAGAGCTTGGCATGCATGCACACACACATATATATACACACAGTATTGCTCTTTGATTCAGCAAGAAGGGCATCTGTTCTGGGCCTTCTACTTTGGAAAATCTCTCTGCCCTTCCTCTGACTACCGCCCTTTGCACAAGACAAAGAATCAGGAACTAAAGGGGATGGTGCCTACCCTGTAAAGACTGAACGTGTCTCTCGGCCTTCTCTGGTTACTGGAATTCCAGACTACCCCACCCAAAAGGCCCCAGCCTGCTTAGTTTCTTCCCCAGTCCCCAGGCATGGGTTGTTCCATTTGCATGAAACATCCCTAAGCCTGAGGGAGGCCCAAGAGGCAGCTGTCTACAGGGGCTATGATATGCATATGTGAGTAGATGTGGCCACCTGCTACTCTTGAGACCTCTCATCTTATAAGGTGGCGCTGGGGATGGGAAGAGAAGGGTGGGGGCCCTGGGCTGTGGGCTGTTAGGCAGGCTCTTCCAGGATCTCCACTCTTTAAACAGGAAGCTCCAAGGTTATCAAAGAATTTTAGAAAGTTTTAAAAAATATTTATTTATTTGACTGCACCAGGTCTTGGTTGCAGCAGGTGGGACCTTTTTAGTTGCAACGTATGAACTTTTAGTTGTGACATGTGAGATCTACTTCCCTGACAGGGATTGAACCTGGCCCCCGGCATTGAAAGTATGGAGTCTTAGCCACTGGACCACCAGGGAAGCCCCTTCAAAGAATTTTAAATTTTAACTTGGGGCTTCCCTGGTGTTTAGTAATAAAGAATCTGCCTTCAGTGCAGGAGATGGAGGAGACTTGGGTTCAATTCCTTGGTGGGGAAGATCCCCTGGAGAAGGAAATGGCAACCCACTCCAGTATTCTTGCCAGGAGAATCCTATGGACAGAGGAGCCTGGCGGGCTACAGTCCATGTGAACATGGCACAGCAAAGATTTATTTTTAAGGTAGGAGGAAAGAGCATACTTTATTTGAAGATACTAACCATGGCCACTCAGCAGTGGCCACAGGACTGGAAAAGGTCAGTTTTCATTCTAATCCCAAAGAAAGTCAATGCCAAAGAATGCTTAAACTACTGCACAATTGCACTCATCTCACACGCTAGTAAAGTAATGCTCAAAATTCTCCAAGCCAGGCTTAAGCAGTATGTGAACCGTGAACTTCCAGATGTTGGAGCTGGTTTTAGAAAAGGCAGAGGAACCAGAGATCAAATTACCAACTTCTGGATCATCCAAAAAGGCAAGAGAGTTCCAGAAAAACATCTATTTCTGCTTTATTGACTATGCCAAAGCATTTGACTGTGTGGATCACAATAAACTGTGGAAAATTCTGAAAGAGATGGGCATACCAGACCACCTGATCTGCCTCTTGAGAAACCTATATGCAAGTAAGGAAGCAACAGTTAGAACTGGACATGGAACAACAGACTGGTTCCAAACAGGAAAAGGAGTACGTCAAGGTTGTATATTGTCACTCTGCTTATTTAACTTATATGCAGAGTACATCATGAGAAATGCTGGACTGGAAGAAGCACAAACTGGAATCAAGATTGCCAGGAGAAATACCAGTAACCTTATATATGCAGATGACACCACCCTTATGGCAGATGAAAGTGAAAGAGGAGAGTGAAAAGTTGGCTTAAAGCTCAACATTCAGGAAACTAAGATCATGGCATCTAGTCCCATCACTTCATGGCAAATAGATGGGGAAGCAGGGGAAACAGTGGCTGACTTTATTTTTGGGGGCTCTAAAATCACTGCAGATGTGATTGCAGCCATGAAATAAAAAGACGCTTACTCCTTGGAAGGAAAGTTATGACCAACCTAGACAGCATATTCAAAAGCAGAGACATTACTTTGCCAACAAAGGTCTGTCTAGTCAAGGCTATGGTTTTTCCAGTAGTCATGTATGGATGTGAGAGTTGGACTGTGAAGAAAGCTGAGTGCCAAAGAATTGATGCTTTTGAACTGTGTTGTTGGAGAAGACTCTTGAGAGTCCCTTGGACTGCAAGGAGATCCAACCAGTCCATTCTGAAGGAGATCAGTCCTAGGTGTTCTTTGGAAGGAATGATGCTAAAGCTGAAACTCCAGTACTTTGGCCACCTCATGCGAAGAACTGACTCATTGGAAAAGACTCTGATGCTGGGAGGGATTGGGGGCAGGAGGAGAAGAGGACGACAGAGGATGAGATGGCTGGATGACATCACCGACTCAATGGACGTGAGTTTGAGTGAACTCCAGGAGTTGGTGATGGACTTGGAGGCCTAGCATGGTGCAATTCATGGGGTTGCAAAGAGTCGGACACGACTGAGCGACTGAATTGAACTGAATTGAACCATGTTTTATATTAATGTTTTTATATGTGGCATTTATGTGTACTGTTTTTCAAGTCCCACAAATGTTTCAAGTCCCACACAAAGGGACTGTTTGTGAGTGTGTGTGTGTGTGTGTGTGTGTGTATGAGTTAATTTTCCTTAACATTTCTGGTATGTGAATTTCCAAGAGGATAACAAAACAATCTCTAAGTTTTATAAGGTATGCTTCAGACTGATTTCATAGTGAGTCCACATTACTTTGGATTGCTTTTCCCAACATGTCTCAGCAAAACATTATACAGCCTGACTAAACAAAGCTTCATTCCCACACAGCTCCACCTTCCTTTCTTGGCAAATATGTAATCTGGTAACACCCTTTCAAGACTACCATTCCAGCCACATTCAAAGGAAATAACCATTAGGACTCAATACAATATTTGTTTTGTTTTTAAGGTGAATTCTGTTTGTAACCATAGGGCAGGTAAAACCAAAGGAAAAAAGAAATCCCTAAAGAAATAACATACTTTAAACTTTTCTTCCCACTTATTTTCTTCTTTTTTTTTTTTTTAACCAAAGCTGTTTGAATTAAAGAAACAAAACTAAGAAGCCAAACAAAACTGAACTCCATGGGATCATTCTGATATTTATCTCCCTTGTACTTCCAGGCCATAATAATAATTCATCAGTAAATATTTACTGAGAACCCTCCAGCCCAAGGATATGCTCTTAGGTGTTGGCATTCAGCAGATGTATAACCCAGTGAGGAAAATAAGGCAAAAGAAGTGCTAGGCAAGAGGAAAGTGTTTTAATGTGAGTTTGAGGGAAGGAAGGATTATTTTCGGTGGTGGGTAGGAATGAATAAGGGCTTCCCTGGTGGTTCAGATGGTAAAGAATCCACCTGCAGTGCAGGTCTCCTGGGTTTGATCCTGGGTAGGGAATATCTCCTGGATAAGGGAATGGCAACCCACTCCAGTATTTTTGCCTGGGAAATCCCATAGATAGAGGAGCCTGGTGGGCTACAGTTCATGGGATCACAAAGAGTTGGACATGATGAGTGGCTAACACTGTAGGAATGAATAGATTTGGTGAAAAGGCAAAAAGGCATCTCATAATTGCATTTTAATTTAGGGCATTCTGGAATGTTCCAAGTTTAAATATTGAAAATATCAAAACACCTTACTTTCACATATCCAGGCCACTTAAGGTTTGCCAACTGCCTCAAGTAACCCAAAACAGAAATCACAAACATGGTAAGAGGGAATAGAGAAATGTTGGGCCATTGATTTTCAGGGCATTACTGTCAAAAATATGACTTTTAAAGAAAAGTATTAACAATGTCTATAACTTTATAGACATTGACATTGTGCATTGAAAATTTCATAGCAAATATAAGTTCTCTTTGGTTATTGTTATTCAGTGGGAACATAGCATATAGGCAACAATGATTTGCTAACATTAACTCCAGTGAGTCATTAAATTAGCACAGCCATATGTGGCATAGATGACAAATTGAGCTCATGATACACACCCGGTGTGGCATAGCCTATGACGCTCAACGTAGGCTGTTCATAAGCCACCCATTTTCCTCAACATACAGCTCCTTGGAATTCAGTCACTGTGGTGACATTCACTACATTCCGTATTGTCAGAACACAAGCATACAAGCATAGTTATAAACTACTGAGGCCTGACTAACTATCTTTAATCACTCAAACCATTGCCAAGTCCCTGTTAAAAGTTCTGAGCCATAAATATGGTCCGTAAATTACAATTTAGGAAACATCACCAAGGCATTCAGTTATGTTTGCTCAATTGGATTGAAGTTGCAATATTAGAAACTGGGCTTCATCGGATGTGAAATGTAATATAGGAAAAGTTTGGGAGTGTTTTGTTGTTTTTGTCTTAGTTTTAAATTTATCTAGTTTTGAAACATCCAAACAGAATCTTCTTAGATATGGTACAATATATAATCAATTATGGAAAAATGTTTTTAGAAAAGAAACTGTATTGAAATAGGGATGTATATAGAAATTATGCTCTTGGCATTAGAATTACAGAGGGAGGGAGAAAATTTGAACTCAGTTCCAGGCTTCTCAACTAGTAAAGAATCCACCTGCAATGTGGGAGACCTGGGTTTGATCCCTGGGTTGGGAAGATCTCCTGGAGAAGGGAAAGGCTACCCACTCCAGTATTCTGGCCTTGAGAATTCTATGGACTATTTAGTCCATGGAGTCTCAGAGTCAAACATGACTGAGTGAATTTCACTTCACTTCACTTCACTTCTGGAGAAGGCAGTGGCAACCCACTCCAGTAGTCTTGCCTGGAAAATCCCATGGATGGAGGAGCCTGGTAGGCTGCAGTCCATGGGGTTGCTAAGAGTCGGACACGACTGAGCGACTTCACTTTCACTTTTCACTTTCATGCATTGGAGTAGGAAATGGCAAACCCACTCCAGCGTTCTTCCCTGGAGAATCCCAGCCTGGTGGGCTGCTGTCTCTGGGGTCACACAGAGTCGGACACTGAGTCACTTCACTTCAAGCATATCCCATCTCAGGTCACTCACTTGCTTCTCCTGCTGCATGGAACACTCTACCTTAGCACATCTGCATTGATAGTTCCCTGGAGACTTCCAGTTTCTGGCTAAATATTGCCTTAACCAAAGAGATTGCTCACTCTTTCTGCCTTACTCTCTACTCTCTTCCTCTGGCTTTCATTTTTTTTTCTTAATATATATCAACATTAATACTTCACATATTATACATTTACTTCTGGGCATTTTGTTTTTGTTATTGCTGCTTCTCTCTAGAATGTATTTTTTGTTTATTACTGTAAGCTCAGCATTATATCCATAACCACATAGTAGACACTCAATACGTTTTTCTGGAGGAAATAAATGGATGAATTGCTGACATAATGTAGGTCAAGAATAATTACTTGTGGCAGCTCCCACCCATAATAACCTTATATACATTAAGTTATATATTTACTTTGGGGAAGAGAAATGCATCCAAACATCTGAGGTACTCAACGGAACAAAAGTCATAAAATATTCAAAATCGAGAAGAGACACAGTATATACAAATCTACAGAACCAAGCGCTGATACCTAAAGTCTCTCAGAGTTGAATTTGCTTACTAGGTTACTCAGTAACAGATAGCTAACATACCTGCTAACTTAACAGCTTCCCAGTGCATGGTTTAAAAGCATATGCAGTTTCAAAAAAGTGTGTTGGGATAACTGGATACCCACATGAAACAGAATGAAGTTAGATACCCGCTTTACACCATATACAAAACTTAATCAAAAGTTAATTTAATCTTAGACCTTAAGAGCTAAAATTATTAAACTATTAGGGAAAAAAACGTGAAAGCAAACCTTTGTGACTGTAGCTTAGGCAATATTTTCTTGGATATGACTCCAAAGGAATAAGCAAGAAAAACAAAACAGAAAAACCAGACTTTTTCAAAATTAAAAAATTTTCTACTTCAAAAGAAATTGACCAAAAAAAAAAAAAAGGAAGAGATAACTCACAAAATGGGAGACTATATTGTAAATCATGTATCTGAAAGTTAGGGTTAGGGTTATAAATAAATCTTATAACTTAATAATTAGAAAAAACAACAATAAAAATGGGCAATGGATGTGAATAGACATTTTTCCAAGGAAGATATACAAATGGCCAGTAAGCACATGTAAAGATGATCAACATCATTAGTTGTTAGGGAAAGGCAAGTCAAAGCCATAATGAGATGCTGCTTCACTCCCACTAGGATGGCGGTAATGAGGGTTGGCAAAGGTGTGGAGGCTTCCCCGGTGGCTCAGATGGTAAAGCGTCTGCCTGCAACGCGGGAGACCCAGGTTCAGTCCCTGGGTTGGGAAGATCTCCTGGAGAAGGCAATGGCACCCCACTCCAGTACTCTTGCCTGGAAAATCCCATGAACAGAGGAGCCTGGTAGGCTGCAGTCCATGGGGTCTCGAAGAGTCAGACACGACTGAGCGGCTTCATTTTCACTTTTCACTTTCATGCATTGGAGAAGGAAATGGCAACCCACTCCAGTGTTCTTGCCTGGAGAATCCCAGGGACGGGGGAGCCTGGTGGGCTACAGTCCATGGGGTCGCAAAGAGTCGGACATGGCTGAGCGACTTCACTTTCACTTTCAAAGGTGTGGAGAAATCAGAATACTCATACCTTGCTGATGGGAATATAAACTGGTGTAGCCACTTTGGAAACAGTTTGGCCTTTTCTCAAAAAGTTAAATGTAGAATTACCATACCAATAATTCTACAACAAGGTACACAAGCAAGAGAATTGGAAACATATGTTTGCATCAACATGTGTACTAATGTTCATAGCAGCAATATCCACAATAGACAAAAAGTGGAAACAACCCAAATATCCATGAACTCGTTTATGGATAAACAATGGTGGCACATTCGTGCAATGGAATATTATTTGGCGACAAAAAGGAATGAAGTACTGATATATGCTACAACATGAAGGAAGCTTGGAAACATTATGCTTAGGTGAAGGATACCACTCACAAAAGGTCACATGTTGTATGATTCCATTTGTACAAAAAGGTCAGAATAAGCAAATCTATAGAATCAGAAAATAGATGATTTGTTACTTAGTGCTGGGTTGGGGTAGAGGGAGTGGGGACAGGGAATGACTACTGATAGTTCTTTTGGGGGTTCTTTTGAGGATGATGAGAATGTTTGAAAATTAGATAGTGGTAACAGTTGCACAGTTCTGAAAATATACTAAAACTCACTCAACTCTACCCTTCAAATAAGGGTGAATTTTGTAGCATGTAAATTATATCTGAATAAAGCTATTTAAAAAGCATATGGACAGTTCAAGTATGTGGGAATCACAGCTGGATGGCAAAATATCCCTGTTGGTACACCGAGGTTGTGCTACATAATAGAGGAATATACAGCAGCATGAAACCCTGTCCTGAGGAATGCAGATTATACAAAAGCAATAGAATTCTTCCCTTCAGGGTCAGTTCTATTCACAGGCAGGGCAAGAACCTTGGGTTTAAGAGGTGTTCAAAGCCCATTTGCTTACATTTTCCCCTCAGTTTATTGCTTCAAGGTCTGAAATGCCTTTTTATAGGTCATCCTGTGGAATAAGTCACGAATAACTTTATTAAAATAGAAATGCTGTATGTGGAAATGCATAGTACATTAACTTATTAACACTAATAAGAATAAGCTTATTATGAACTTACTTAGCCATGCGTTTCAGTAAGGCCCTAAAGGAATGAAGTGTTAATTAAAATTGAAGAGAAAAAATCTGGTACCTGGAACACTGCCCCAAGTATGAATTTTAGAAGTAAAATCTGAAAGACATAGATTCAAAACGTGGCATGGCACAAAAGACTATTTTTTTATATATATATCATAATTTACCTACCTTGCCTTACCTTTCTTGCTATGTAAATCAAAATGTAGGCTAGATTTATACAATTTTATTCTTTGGTTCTTTAAGCTTTAGCAGGCAAGTGGGAAATCTAGGATTATAAATCATAATCCTTGGCAGTGAAAAGTTACAGAAGTGTTTTTAAGAAAGCAAGTGTCGTGATCAGGTGTTTTAGAAATATCATTCTGTCTGCAATGTGAACAGATTTGTGGAAACAAGACTGATTGTGGGGAGATAGTATAGGGATCATCAACCCACCAAGAGGGAATGTCGATTACTTCAAAATGAAAACATCTGCAGAAAGTAATCTTATCAGAACTTCCCTTATCTGACTAAAGCAGTGCCTTATGGGAGCCAGCTGCCACAAACCCAGTCTCTGGGGAAGTCTCTAGTCAGAGAGGTGGCTGGCCTTGGGCACTGGGGCATTCCAGAAAATTTTATGCACAAACCTCATCAGAACCTTCCATCTTTTGAATCCCTTATCTCCCCCACCCCTCTTCATTAAAACTGTATACAAACCCTTACTCCTAGATGTTTGGGGAGTCACTTCTTATGAGGTATTCTCACTTGCATGTGAAAATTAACTTTTCTTCTGTCAATCCGTCTGTCATCAATTAATTTTCAGGCCCCTAACCACTTGGACATAAGTTGGTAGAGCATGTTTTTTTCCTTCCAACAATAGGTTAGGAGGCTGTTTAACTAACACTGGTGAAAAGACAGTGGTGGTTTGTACTAGGGTAACAGTAGAAGGAAGAGAGGGGTTCCCTGGTGGCTCAGATGGTAAAGAATCTACCTTTATTGCAGGAGACCCAAGTTCGATCCCTGGGTTGGTAAGACCCCTGGGGAAGGAAATGGCAACCCACTCCAGTATTGTTGCCTGGGAAATCGTATGGATAGAGGAACCTGGGGGGCTACAGTCTGTGGGGTTACAAAGAGTCAGACATGACTTAGTGACTAACACACCAAGAAGGAAGAGAGATGTTTCCAGCAGAATTAACAGGGCTTGGGGTTTGGTTATGGTCAGGAGGGAATAGGGAGAACATGGGAATGTATCCTAGGTCTCTTCCCTAGGACTCTTCAAAAACTTAATATCCTGCTGGTATTAAGCAGGGTGAATGGCCTTGAATGGCCTTCAAGATGTGAGTATGCTGAAAAAAAAAAAACCTGTCTGTGTGTGTGGGTGGGGGGACAGGTGGGCAGCTCAAGAGCAGATAACGGAATTTCTCATGGAAAAAAAAATGTCTTATTTAGCAAAAACATTTTAGTGAACCATCTTTGATCTGCATTTGGAGATTGTCTAAATGAACTAAAAAGTGGACAAAGAAGACATTGCCTGCATCATGAAGAAGAATGTTTTGCTTCAGCCAGAGGTGGATGAATCAAGTGTTGCAAGACCAGGAAAAGCAGTGAAGAATAACAGGAGGTAGGGGAGATGGCCCTGCAAGACATCAGGGGCTAGATCCTAAGCACAGGTCCTGCCTAGTAGCAAGTACTGCCAATGGACAGAGACATCTGATATTCACTTTCATAGTATGTGCCATGCTGTGCTGTGATACAATGCTCTTGCATCCCAAGATACACACCCAAATATTTAACCCAACTGCCTGGTGTGATTGTGTTTCAGGGAAATACATGAATACACTTGTGTTTTATATTTGCATTTGTGCAGAATGGATGGTCAGGAAGCGACAGTTAGAACTGGACATGGAACAACAGACTGGTTCCAAATAGGACAAGGAGTACATCAAGGCTGTATATTGTCACCCCGCTTATTTAACTTATATGCAGAGTACATTATGAGAAACGCTGGGCTGAATGAAGCACGAGCTGGAATCAAGATTGCTGGGAGAAATATCAATAACCTCAGATATGCAGATTACACCACCCTTATGGCAGAAAGCAAAGAAGAACTAAAGAGCCTCTTGATGAAAGTGAAAGTGGAGAGTGAAAAAGTTGGCTTAAAGCTCAACATTCAGAAAACTAAAATCATGGCATCTGGTCCCATCACTTCATGTTAAATAGATGGAGAAATGGTGGAAACAGTGGCTGATTTTATTTTTTCTGGGCTCCAAAATCACTGCAGATGGTGATTGCAGCCATAAAATAAAAAGATGCTTACTCCTTGGAAGGAAGTTATGACCAACCTAGACAGCATATTCAAAAGCAGAGACATTACTTTGCCAACAAAGGTTCATCTAGTCAAGGCTATGGTTTTTCCAGTAGTCATGTATGGATGTGAGAGTTGGACTATAAAGAAAGCTGAGCACCAAAGAATTGATGCTTTTGAACTGTGTTGTTGGAGAAGACTCTTGAGAGTCCCTTGGACCTGCAAGGAGATCCAACCCTTCCATCCTAAAGGAGATCAGTCCTGCGTGTTCATTCGAAGGACTGATGTTGAAGCTGAAACTCCAATACTTTGGCCACCTGATACGAAGAGCTGACTCATTGGAAAAGACCCTGATGGTGGGAACAGTTGAAGACGAGAGGAGAAGGGGATGACAGAGGATGAGATGGTTGGATAGCATCACCAGCTCAATGGACATGAGTTTGAGTAAACTCCGGGAGTTGGTGTTGGACAGGGAGGCCTGGTGTGCTGCAGTCCATGGGGTTGCAAATTGTTGGACATGACTGAGTGACTAAACTGAACTGAACTGATGCAGAATGGATAGAAGAGGAAGGATGTGAAAGAGATAATTCAGCAGTAGTAGGAACTGAAAGAGTAAAGTGGGGAGGATGAACCCCCTGACCTTTACCACATCTATTGGGAAGTAGGGTAGCAGGCGGGGTAGCAGCAGAAAAACCCCAAGAAAATTATGTTTCACACTATATGTGAGACCCAGGGTAGGGGCAGAAGCAGTGCCATTTCCAGTCAACTATTGTAGGCTACTCTGAGTGAAGGGAGTGACCAGGACCTCCATGCTGCTGATACATGTATAAATAGCTAAATGAGAATCTTTTAAATTATCTATTCATAAATCTAATTGCTGAATTTCCTCATTTTTCGTTTCTATGCAAAAATGTGAGTATTTCTCTATTTGTGAACATAAGTTATCTTGGACACACGGCTAATGGTTCAGAGTACTAAAGAACCTATTTCACATGTGTGATGTACCAGTTAGGTGGATGAGTTGAGCGTTGGGAACACAAAAGATAATATTGTCTGGAATAGAAAATAATATTGGACCATTTTTAATCTTATGACTCAGTGCTTCAACAAGACACAGGTTTTTCTTAATGAAGACTTCTGAACTAATGAAAATGTCTAAATTCCAGTATAAAACCAGTGCTTTCCTACCTGGAATATCTATTAAGTCAGTGAAATATATTTTGAAGGAAAATACACTGAATGTCTTATATAACATTTAAAGTTTATTTTCTTATTGTTTCAACTATTCTCTGCAGAGGCATCCTTGAAACAGAGCAATTTAGAAGTTAAATTATGTACCTGCAAATTATCCTCAGGAGTTATTTTTTAAAAATCATGTCCTTCATTCATGATTTGCATGGAGACATGATTATACTAGCAAATTACTGGCGGTCTCTGTTGTTAGCACCAGGAACTCTGTTGAAAAATAATTGTTTTCTCCTCCTGTTGAGATCACCGCAATGTGTAGCACAGTACTTTTAATTTTTTAAAGAGGATCTAATAGAATACACCAGGAAAAGAAACTGTAAAATGAAGGTTTTTTAAAGTTGTAAGTTGCAGGTGTTTGGTCTTCTGAGTTGTATATTGTACCAATAAAAGGTATAAAACTACACTATTTTGGTTCTATGATAATGGATCAATTTAAAAACTTTTAGTAAATCAAGTTTTTTAGATTCTGTGGAAAATTTTAAATTAAATTTATTTACTTTTTCAGCAGTGAAAGAAAAGTACAAACATAAGCATTGTAGTTGGTCACTGTTATCTGTGTTATCTTTCTATGCAGACATGTGCAATGGTTAGTTATGGTCAGTGTATCACCGAGCTAGCCTAACCTTAATTAGCCTGACGTACTAACCAGAGATAGTTAAAATGAAGTTACTTTTTTATCTTTGAAAGATTTAGCTTGTCACCAAGGCTGGTTCCTAACATCATCTTATAGAAAAGATATGTTCCTAGATCTTTCACATGAAACAAGTCTACTTTGGCCATAGACTTTCCACATACAACTTTTAAGTAAGAGTCACTATCTCTAAGATGTAGATGTATAGTGGCAGAACATTTTTGCAATAGCTCCACAAAATGAGAAGTGAACAAAATGTCTCTGTTTTTGGAAATAACAATTCAGGAAATGAAACATAACTAGTCCTTTTATTTTAGCTCCTTTCCCCAGTCTGTTAATTACATTGTCTAACCAAAATTGGATGTTTTATTATTATAATTAGACCTCTCCAGTAGTTTTCTCATAGTTTTAGTTCTCTCTGCCATTTGAAGAAATCTCAAGAAGAGTAATAGATGGTTCACTAATAACATATTCTCCTCCTCTCAGACCCTTAATGCTGTAGATAAAGAGTTAGACTCTATAAGAGTCTATTTGCATGTATGGAATGAAATCATTAAAAGTAAATTTTTAGCAATATTTTTTCCCTAGAGTATAAGTATTCTGGACTTTTTGGGAAAATTTCAGCAAAGGAAATCCCTTCTTTCTAATGAAAGAAATATTGGGCATTTGTAGGAGTAACCACGTTTATCACAAAGAAAAATGGGAGGATAATGAAAAGTTTTATTTTACTAATTAGAAAGAAGATGTCAATATTAATGTTAACTATTATTTTCAATTAGCCATTATTTCCCAAGAAATTAACACCTGCTATGTTATTCCGTATTCTAAAATACAACAGGTTTCAAGTCTTGAAGTCAGTCAAAAATGAGAATAATAAAAGATTGTAGCTTAAACTCTCTCACCCCTTCAGCTTCAAAAGATTTGTACACATTTTACCCAGATGATTAACATACCTAGTAAAGTTTTGAGTCTCCATCATCAGCCATTTGCAGCATTTGTGGGAGTGGGAGAAATGAGAGAAAATTCCTCTCGCGTTTCCCTCCCACTGTCCTTTCTTCATGATAAAGGTCACAGTTTTGCTTAAAGATTGGCTTATAGACTGTTGTAGCTAAAAGAGACTCTTTCAGTCATCTAGGTTCATGTTCTTATTTTACACAGAAGAGGAAACTAAGATCCAGAGAATTTAAATGACTTGCCCAAGGTCACAAAGCTAAAAATAATGGGATAGGAGCTAGAAAATACCGAGCAGGAAGAGTTTTCCCTGTAAATTATTTTTGTGTGTGTGGTTGTTAGTTCAAATATGTTGGCCCTATAAAATGTTAATTCAGGTGAGCCTGCTAAAAATACTTATTGTTTCTTGATATAATAAAGATAGGGAAAAAAATCCAGAGGAATGAAAAGGGAAGTGGTCCACAGATCAAGTGAGACACAGCATATGTGCTTTGATTTTAACGCTTTGGGTCAAAATCACACTTACAATCTTGGTAACCAAACAGAATCTTGTTCTTGGAATGCTGGTAGGGACCTGAATTACTCATAAGCCTCTTAGGAAAGAATTCACCATTCATTTGATATTGCAGTGATTCTTGATCAGAATCAAGAAAGGCAAGCAAGTCTTGATCAGAAAGACAAGCAAGCCTCTTTTACTGTTATGAGCCTAGTCATACATAACAAATCCCTCAGAAACCTTCGATTGAAGGACCATCTATTTTGAATGATTTTAGTATGGACTAGATGCTCTACCATTCTTTCCCTGTTGGTGCCTGCACAGCAAACCTCACGTACTTGTATCAGGGAGTCAGAGCATCCAAAAATGATAGCATTTCTAATTGTAGACGTACTCAACTGACAACCATTTCCGAAGTATTGCCGAATCATTATTCTAAAAGGTTTAACTGAGGAGTACTCAAACACCAATATTCAGAGTAAAGTAACTCCAATGAAGTCATCGGCTTTGGACCAAATATTTGGATCATTTGATAACTTAAGTGACAAGCCTAGCTTCTGGTTTTCCTTCTACTCAATTCCTCCTCCTCCTCCCCCTCCCACAAAGTATGTCTGTTACTGCCAGAGGATTAAAAATTCCTTTCTAATCTACTTTCACGGGTAGGAGACTGACCAAAAGCTCCATGGGGTCTTAATTTAAGTTTTCCATTTTGCTAAAAGATAAGAAAGAAGCACTCTACCTTTATTTCTGAAGTCTCTAGGAACAAGTTTAGCCTAATATGATATTAAAATACAACATTCAAAATAATATCTGGCATTTTCTTGACATTCCAGAGGCATGCTTGAAATAAATGATGACAAAAGGAGCTAAAAATGGTGAAGGAAATTACAGAAGTGTTTGACTATCATCCAAAAGATTCTAACAGAGGAAAATCTCCCCCCATCCCACAGTCATCTTAAGGCTTTGTACCAAAGACTGCTAAAGATTTTAACTGGTTGGCAAAATACATAGCACGTGACAAAATATTTTTGACGTGGTAGCTAAAAAATCTTCTTTTTCATTACATACTTGACCATTTTATAAACAAACATAATAATTAGGAAACAATAAAAAATCAGGAGTAGGAAACTATATTCGATATCCTACAATAAACCATAATGGAAAAGAATATGATGGAGAACATACATGTACATACATGTATATAGGCTTTCCAGGTGGCACTAGTGGTAAAGAACCTGCCTACTGAGTCAGGAGACACAGATTCAATCCCTGGATCAGGAAGATCCCCTGGAGGAGGGCCTGGCAACCCACGCTAGTATCCGTGCCTGGAGAATCCCATGGACAGAGCAGCTTCGTGGGCTACGGTCCATAGGGTGACAAAGAATTGGACATGACTGAAGTGACTGAGCACGCATGCACATACACGTACACACACACACACACACACACACATATATAAAACTGAATTACTTTGCTGTACAGCAAAAATTAACAGAACATTGTAAATCAACTATATCACAATAAATTTTTTAAAAATTCAAGAATAATTTATATATGATAGAGTCCTCGATTTGGAAACAGCGAGGCTCCTCAATCTTTTATAGCAAATAGAAACTCTTCAGTGCTCAAGTATTTGATTCTCTGGACTCCCTCTGTGTCTCCCTGCCCCCATTGAAATACTGTGAACAACTTTTCATGCTTACTCTTATGAATCAATGTGAAATTTGACACTTTCCCTTCCTCATTTCAGATGACTCATTACTCTTGGTGTAATCTCCAAGGACCAGAAGCTCTACTTAAAAGTGAGTAACAAAAGAAGCATCTATAATTCAACCTGGTTTACCTAGAGAACTCTAATAGTTATTGTTCACTGCCTTCTTAAGTATGCGTTATAAAGCTGAGCAAATGTAGAGAAGCTGGAGAGGTAAACTGACTGTTACACCCTAGACCTGAAGTTTATCAGCAGTTCTACCTAACCATCCATTATCTCTAGGATGCTATTGGATTTTAGCTTTGGGAGCATTTTATTTATTTTCAAGATTTTGGATCATCTTTCTTTCAGACCTCTCTAACTGTGCATATGGAAAGTAATAGATCTGAGCTACTTCTTAAAAATCTTTCTCATTTAAAGCTTGACCTCTTTTCTGCTGTGTGATAACCACTACCCCACCCCTGAGTCTCTCTCAGACTTAGAAAGTACTGTGGAGCTCAATCCACTACAGAAATCTTAAATCATCTAGAAAAGCCTGTGGTCTTTTAAACAAGAAGGAAGCATGAATATGGTGCTCTAAGTAAAATTCTGCTTACCCTTACTTGAAAATGAGGGGATGGGGAAACTGAGGCCCCTTTACTTTTCCAAATCCTAGAAACATCTAGTCCTGAGAGAAATTGTTTCTTGGTCTAGAAGCTGAGAAGGATTTAAGTTAAACGATGATCCTTTTTCCATTTCTTAAAAAAAAAAAAAAGGCCAGCAGAGGCAAATGTTCTGTTGGACAAATTGTTTCAGCAGATGTTCATTGTCCCAGGGAGAAAACAGCCCCTACTTTGCAGCTTAGCATTTGCAAATTTAGAAACTTAAAATATTTTTAACTTGAAATGATCCATGTGGTATGAGTGAGATGTAAATATTAAAATCATTTCTGTGGCTACATTAGATATATCTGATACAGTGATGCAACAATTGTCATCTGTCTGTGCTTTTCAAGTTTCTATAGATTGTTTGTTTTGTTTTTTTTTTCCCCTCAATCATTTATAGTTTTTCACCTGGAAGAATATTAATAATGTACTAACATTTTGAGAATACTTATGATGTACTAAGTACTAGTAATTATCCTATGACGTAAGTGCTGTAAGGATGGCTATTTTAAAATGTGGAAACCAAGGCTCACAAAGATTAAATAACTTATCTAAATCACAGAGCCAAGGAGTGAAAATGGAATTTGAATGTAGGCAGCTGGACTCTAAGACAGGGATAATCTAACTTTTTTCTGTAAAGGGCCAGATAATAAATATTGGATGCTTTTTAAGCCATAACACCTATATTGCAAATATTCGACTGTGTCTTTGCAGAACAATAGCAGCCTAAGACAATATGTAAATGAGTGAGCATGGGTTGTTCCAAGAAAACTTTATTTATGGACCCTGAAATTTGAATTTCATTTAATTTTCATATGTCACAAAGTATTATCTTTCTTTGAATTTTTTTTCAACTGTTTAAAAATGTAAAAACAATTCTTAGCGCATGGGCTGCACAAAACCACAGGACAGGCTGAATTTGGCCCACAGACTAGTCTGGCAGTCCTGGCTCAAAGTTCTTAAGGATTGAATTATATTTTTAGTAGTGTCTTTTAATAATTTTTTTAAAAGGCAGTTTATAAAACTATATTTACATTCTAGCGTTTTTAAGTCAGACTTTATCATAGAAAACTGTATTTTGGGAAAAAAGATTTGCTTTTTATATTATATGTATTAGGTTGGAACATATGATTTTTGCCAATTTTGATTGGGCTGCTTGACCTATAAAAGTGACAATGTTTCAATATTAATATTTATAAATGTCTGTTGTCTCAGAAGGTAACTCTTATTTTATTAGAGTAATAAAACGTAGGCTAGTGACCAGGGAAACATAAGCAATTTAAGAATCAGATGTGTAACAAACTAGATGATCCTTAAGTTCCCTTTACAATCTTTTCTATGAAATATGATAGTCTAGGAGTTATAAAGAAAGGCGAACATCATATTATCACTTAATTTCTCTTTGATAAATACTAAACTGTAATATCTCATTTAGTTTCCATAATGACACTATGCTACTGCTGCTGCTGCTGCTAAGTCGCGTCAGTCGTATCCGACTCTGTGTGACCCCATAGACGGCAGCCCACCAGGCTTCCCCGTCCCTGGGATTCTCCAGGCAAGAACACTGTAGTGAGTTGCCATTTCCTTCTCCAATGCATGAAAGTGAAAAGTGAAAATGAAGCCTCTCAGTCGTGTCTGACTCTTCGAGACCCCATGGACTGCAGCGTACCAGGCTCCTCCGCCCATGGGATTTTCCAGGCAAGAGTACTGGAGTGGGGTGCCATTGCCTTCTCTGAATGACACTATAAGATAAGTGTTTTTATTGAGTTTATATTGAGACAGTCTAGATTCTTGCCCAATTCAGTGCCTTAATCAATGTCAGTACCACTACGACTTTTAACGTAAAAATTTTAAAAATATATTCTTTTCAAATTCATTGCTAGAAAACCAATTGTAAAGGCATAGTATTCGAATTGCTCTCATTTTCAGTAAACTCTAGAAAACATACTCACATAATTGTTAAACATTTTTGTAGCCGCATTTATATTGTTTCTTTGGAATTTTTACACTAATAATCTCTGACTTGGGTATGATCTCAGTTTATTTTTAAACGGACGAGTGGAAGAAAATGAGAATCATAGCTTTTGGTAAACAGAAACTTCACAAGCTAAATGATTACTTGAAACTGATTGATAGGTTTAAAAAGTGAGAATTTTAGAGTATCAAATCTCTTTTTTCACTTATTAATATATTAGCAGAACTTTTAACTCCTATATGTACTAAGAAAACAACTATGCATACACTGAGAAAAAAAGCATTTGAAAAGGAAAGAAGCTACAAAATAAAATCAAAAGAAATATCTAGATTAGATCATTAAAATTATTAATACCTTTTTTCATTTATACTTCTCATTCCCTCTCTAAAGAAGAAACCAATAATTTCATCAGTGGCTACTAAGGAATAAACTATGACATTGGTAAGAAATTCTGAAGAATTCCTCAGGGATAAAAATATCCTCACAAGGAAATGAATTACTCTGGGATACAGTTACCCTGGAACTTTTTTCTTCTTTTCTTTTCCCTTTCTTTTATTTCCTTTTCCCTTTTTTTTGGGCATAGCGAATAAAATAAATTTCAGGCACAGTTGGCTTCCTTCCACTCACAACTTTCCATCCTTACTTTTATGTCTTTTTTTCCTAAATGCCATATTGACTTCTCCTGCTAACATTATTTCAACTCATCAAACTATATTTTCCTTCATTCAAAATTTACTTCAAAAGTCAGTCTTCTCTAGGATGCACATCAAGCAAGTTGAAAATAGAGACATCGGCCAGAAAGTGAAATTCAAAAATTAGTAAAAAGGTTCTTGGCAATTCCAAAGAAACAGAGGGTTTACGTGAAAAAAATGTATGAACAGACTTTTGCAACGTGGTTGAAGAAAGGGAGATTTTTGATCTTCTGATTTCCACTAGAATGTAATCACAGCAAAAATATGATTTTTATCTTATTTACCACTGAATTTTCAACAAAAAGTGTTTCTGGAACATGATAGGTGCTCAGTAAATATCTACAGAATGAATGAATGGCTATTGAAAAGTAACTTCAGACATGAAATCAGGAGCACAACAATTAAGCAGATGATATTATATTATTGTCTTGCTTTAATGAGTCTTCTTTATTCTTTATTCCCTCATTCACAACGAGGGAAATATTGTACAAGTCACTTGGACACAGCACTATTTAGTAATATGATATGACATGAGTTTAAAGATAATGTGACCATTGTCATATTTGTTTTGTAATAATCAGATTCCAAAAAGCAGACTAGCAGATTATAAGCAGTTTCCAAAAAGTTCAATTAAAAATTAGGTGTGATCCTAGAGGCCAATATTATAAATAAAAGGAATGAAGGCACATGAGATTTCAGATTTTAGAAAACAACTCTAACCCATAATTATATATTTAGCCAGGGTAAGATTTGTGAAGCCTGAAAAGCCATGTTTCTCAGTCTCAGCATTATTGACATTTGGAATCTGATACTTCTTTGCAGTAGGGATTGTCCTGTATGTAATGAGATGTTTAGCAGCTTCCCTGATCTCTATCCACTAAATGTAGGTAATACCACACCTCCTTTCTTGGGAAACCAAAAAATATCTTCAGATATTGCCAAATTGAGAACAACTGCTCTGAAGGAAAGAAGAGAGACAATATTCTCAGGTTTTAGAAATACTTATAAGCAAACGTGGAAAAAGGAATTTATAAGAGTGATTCAAAAATCACATCACTGCAGCTGAGAAATTTAAAATGCCAGTTTAAAAAACTATATTAAGAATAAAAGAAAGGAATATCTCCTGTGGCTTATCACAGCAAGATAAACTTTGGTGCTCATTGTGTATAGATAAACAATAGGACCATTAACATTATGAAAATATTTTGCATAATCTTCTCCATTCAGACAAATAATCTTCTAATATTACAGACCATTTTTAGGTAAGAGAGAAAGAAAGTACTTTATTCCTTTAGACATTATTGTGATTTCTAAAATTTGGTAAATTTCATATCACAAGAGTAGGGGAAATTATCAAAGGCACAATAATGTTTTTAGAAACATTTGAAATTGTTTTAAAAGTTATACCATAAAGTAAACAATCCAGATTTTTATAAAAATAATTTAAAATAGGTGGTGTTAAAAAGTTGCTAAGCTACTTAGTAAGGATCCCTGAAATGATTCTAGAATGATCAAAGACATACTGAGTGCCTGTAATAGAAGAATTGACTGTCAAAAACCTTGATTGCACTGTATATGTCAAATTACTCTCCTACTTGACTGGGTTTCTTGAATTGTAGATCAGTGTGATACTAAAAATACAGTGAATTTTGATTTCCACAAAGGGTTTGTGAAATATTCTTAGGCTATCTGTGTTCTTGCAGACAGACTTGAAGAGCATGGGCAGATTGAGAGTTCAGTTTGTTTTCCCTACACCACCAGATGAGTATTCCCCCTACCTTCAGAAGGCTCCTTGTTATAATGCTTTTTGGCAATCTCTAGGAGCCTGGTGGGCTGCTGTCTATGGGGTCGCACAGAGTCGGACACGACTGAAACGACTAAGCAGCAGCAGCAGCAGGACTCCTCAAAATGAATGTTCAAAGTCATTAGACTCAATAATCAATAAGTGGCCTTCAAAGTCTATCATCTTATGGTATTTCAACCACTGTGATCTACAAACTGTCAGTGCCATTCAGTCTGTCTTTAATTAAGGTTGAACAAAAATTTTATAGATTTATTCCCATCCCATCTTAGGTGGACATCATACTTTTTGTAAAATTCTTAATCCACAAAGAAGCAAATCAGTATCAGTTAGTATTTGTTTAGTTTAAAAAATAACACTCAAATAAAAACAGGATTTATTGTTACACTATTAAGTATATTTAATAGTTTACTAATGTCACAATCATTTGGTTATACTGACAGAGAAGAAATGGTATGCTAGATGAGAAAAAAAATCTGCCTATCAGATACTGTATCAGTCTGAGTTTTGCTCTACTCCACCCATTCCACATGTTCACCTGTCACCTTGCTCCAATAAATACAAAATGACTAGGCAAAAACTTTACTAGCATAGATATTTTAAGCACCATGTCTTAGCTGCTTCAGTTGTGTTCAACTCTTTGTGATCCCATGTACTTTAGACCACAAAGCTCCTCTGTCCATGGGATTTTTCAGGCTAGAATAGTGGAGTGGGTTGCTCTGCCTTCCTCCAGGGGATCTTCTTGACCCAGGGATCAAACCTTGTCTCCTGCATTGCAGGCAGGTTCTTCACCGCTGAGCCACTGGGGAAGTACATAGCTTAGAGTACTATGGTACTTTAAGCACCACAGTACTAATAATATCAAAAGTATATTTTCAGGCCAAAGAGAGCTTTTTAACAAGATAAAAAGGAATGTAAGCTCGAATGAAAAATTTAAATTTACATCTTACCTGGGAAGAAGTACACTGTTTCAAAAATGGTACCAAGTCACACCAAGTGTACATAACTATAGCCACGCAGTTATCTAAATGGGCTGCTTAATTTTACAATTACATAAATTAAAAAATACAGTGTAATGAATTGGTGATAACTGATAATACTGTGATTTATTGTTTTACTTTAAAAAGTATAGGAATTCTAGAAAGGAGATTCCAATTTGACAAGCTAAAAATAAATGGATGGTTTGCATGTCATATTCAATCATCACTTCATGATAATGATTCATATTATTTCACATAATAGTTTCCTAACCAGAGTATTGGTTCACTGCTGGAAAACCCAAATCATATTATCAGGTAAAGGCATGCTGCATTGCTTTCTCTCCAGCATCAGTGAGGGTCCTTATTGCACAGGTCATCTTTACCCTCAGGTGTCTTCAAACTCTGAACAAAAGGAAACTTACTTAATAAGACAACAAACATTTGACCTGACTTGTATCCATGATGATGATCTTCCTTGTAAAAGAAATATATCCCTAGGAAACCCAGAGCCATGGAGAAGAGGAGGCAAAGCATGACTTTGAAAGAGAGAATAACAGCACTCAGCTAGGATCCTCCGCAAATTTGACAAAACTTGTTTTCAACATATAGTCTATGTAAACTGTGTGATGCTGTAAGTTTAAGTTCACAGGGTTGCAGAGTTCAACCTGCAGGCTTGTGAAAGTGTGAACTCTTTAAGAGTGAGAAGGTAATTTGGCCTAACAAACTCAATACAGAGTCCTTGTCAAGCACTTACCCCAAATTATTACCCAAGGTAAGCGTTACATTGCCTGGGAGCAGCTAACTTTAAATCAAGAAATGCTATTTTCCTTCCTGAGAAATAAGAGTGAATTTTTTGTTTGTATCACATTTGGTCCATGTACTCACAATGAGTACAAGGACCCCTATTTTGTCTTCATCTTTAAGACATACTCATAAGGAAAATAGCCAACAGAAAACAGATAAGATAGAGATTTTGTTTTAAAAGAGAGACAAGTAACCAAGTTACTTGTTATGTACTTGATACATAAGATCAACAAGTCTTCCTTTTGAAGTTCACAAATATGAAGTCCATGTCTCAGCTGGAAACAGTCAGATTTGAAATCTTTTCTCCAAATAGAAATAATGATATTTGCTTTCATAACAATTATTTTAGAAATTTCGACCCTAAATACACTCACTTCTCCATTTACATGTATCCACTATTTGGAAATCAATGAGAAATGAACTCTAGAGCCTGTCTCACAGACCTCCATTATTAGGGCTACCTCTTAAAAAAATCTTTTTCCTCAGAACCTTTATCTGGAAGAAAAATCATTTTAGCATGCTTTTACTTGAAAACGATCCCAAGTAAAATCATCATTTCATATTCACTCATTCACTCATAAAAGCATTTAAGTGATTTAGGAAAAGTTAAGTATGGGAGAGGATAGCACTTTCAAATAAATCCAAATCTTACCTGGTGAATTGAAATGGAACAACACCCTGAAATCCTTCTTGACTTGCCTCCTCTCCTCAAGGGACGACTAAATCACAGCAGCCAATATTCTTAAACCCTGAAAGAAAAATCAGGAAGCTTGATCTGTGCACATAATGGCCTGCACAATGTAAGAAAGCGCCGTTTCTTGGCAACTAGGAAACAATCCTTTTCAATTAACTCAGAGCAATTGGCCCACGTTTGTTGTTAAACAGAGTAAAGAAAATGCTCTAAGAACTCAAAAGAACCTTGGTAATAGCTCACCAAGAAAGTCAGGGCAGTTTGCTCATTTTGAAAAGCATTTTTAATTAATTGACTGCCCATTCGACTCGCCTAACCCTTTCCTAATAATTTTTATTGACCTACCTGTTTCACTTCCCTGTTGCATATTATTTACTTAAAACCTCAGTCCTGAAGAGTTGGATTCGTTGTTGCAAAAACACAGTGAAAAGGTGAAAGATAATTCTAACAAATCAGGGATGTGTAATGTTATCCTGCATACTATTTGCACACTATATTTTGCTTTCTAAATCATCAGCTTGAATGTAGCCCTGAGTGCTCACATAATTCAAAACAGTTGTATCTTCTATTCGTTTCATTGTTAAAGACCACCTCCAGCAGGCACTAATTTCAGGTGATATGTAGGAAGTGTAGTTGGGCTAGGTTGACTTGTGTTGATTTAACTATCTGGGGGGATATGAATCATATATGAATACATAATTATCCTTGGGAAGATTGGTTCCAGCTCCCTAACCCCCACCAAGAGTAACAAACTCCATGGATGCTTAAATACTCTATGCAAAATGGAATAGTATTTACACATAACCTGTGCACATCTTCCCCTGTACTTTAAATCTTCTCTAGATTACTTCTAATATCTAATACACTATAAATATTATGGAAACTGTTTCCAGGCAGGTAACAAAGTCAAGTTTTGCCTTTTTGGAACTTTCTAAAATTTTTTTCTTCAAATATTTTTGATCTGTGGTTGATCTATGAATGTAGAACCTACAGATATGGAGAACCAACTGTACTTGTGAGAATTTGATGAACTCTTTGGGTGCTTTGCATTCTCCTGTACATATTTGAAATTTAATGTATTAATTGGGGTCCATATGTGGGACCCTTACTTAAGAATTTCTATTCCAAAAGGCAAGTGGTGAGGAAAATACGTTATGTATAGATAATTTTTGTTGCTAATCAAATTTTACCATCACAAATGGTAAAGCTTTAACTATCAAGTATGTTTGTATCTCCAAAGAGAGAAGACATTTTAAGATAGATAATCTCCATATTCAACCAATGTCAAATTGGATAAATTTTGTCTTCACACAACCCCCCTCCCATTTTGCCAAGGTTGATCAAGAGTATATGTTATGGTGTTTACTGTCAACAGCTCTTTTGTTTTCTTTTTTTCCTTTTATCATCCAGAACTCCCTAAAATATGTGTCATTCTTGTTGTGCTATCATTAATGGGCAATTCTTCTTAGGTAATATTTTTAAAAACTATAACCTTTTGGAGGGATTGTCTTCACACAAAGCACTTTCTCTGCGGGTGGGAATTTGAGGCAGTGTCGCACACTGTTGAAAGTGATGTGTTTAGGTAGACCTTCTGGCACCTTCAAATCACATTCTCAACAGCTGTATACACTTTCCATGGATAGAACTGGCCGGGATAATTTTATAAGTGTTTCTTCAACCTTTGTACTGACTCTTGTGCTTGTTTGCTCCATGACCTCAGGTAGATTTGTTAAACATTTTGTGTCTCAGTTCCCTTATCTGTCAAATGAAGTTAATAATATTTACATCATAGGGTTATTTTGAGGATTGATTAAGATTGCATATGTAAAGCTTAAAACAGGGCCCAGCAAATGGTATGTGCTCAAAGGTTAGCTATATTGTTAACATTGTTGTGCTTCTTTGCGTTTCTGAACTGACTAACTTTCAAGCTCCTTTTCAGATTCCCCAAATCCTATATAATCCTGAAGTAAAAATCTAAAGTTATGTAAACAAAGGCTTTGAGATATATAAAATGACTCTTCCTTTTTTTATAGATAAATCCTCATTCATCATCTAATATGTCTAATATTTAGAGCTTTTATATGCCCTTTCACTAACAGAGAAAAATGAAAATTGTTTTGAAAAGTTAAAAATGTCTTATTCTTTCTGAAAAATGCATTATTGTTAAATAGATTCACTTCATTTAACCAAATGCAGAGAGAAGCAGAAATTCTGCAAGAATCTTTTCTCACAAGACATTTTATCACATGCAATACAATTATTTGAAAAATTACTAGCTTTTCTTCTTATATTCTTAAAATGTATGGACCTTACTTCAGTTTTTGGCATCCATTTAGAAGTATTTCTAACCAGCAGCTTCAGATCCTAATATTTGAGAGGTAATGCATGCTTTTGAGTATTTGCTGTAAAAACAGTCCAGCCAGAGTAGGCCATAAAGACTCCATCTGATCCTCTCCAGCTTAAAAGGCAGGTTTAACCCTAGGTCTTAGCTAAATGCATTGTGCAGCTTCCTCAATCAAATACAAAGCCATGTCTCTGCTGGGAGAAAATTCAAAATTATTTTGAGAGACCAAATAAACCAGCCTTCTTGGAAAGACTGGATTCAGCTACTCAAGTAGATATTAATTATCATATACTTGGTACATAACAATGCCTCTCTTGTTCTTTATTTCTAGAAGTCTTATTTGCCTCAGTATCTTGAAATAACAAATTATGGAACAGGGGAAATTACCTATGAAATGTGCAAAAAAACTGAAAGGACAATATTTGTTTAAAAGTACTGAACTCTGGAGATTTTAACAGAAATACTCTGGAAAATTTCAATCTAATGTCTCTCTTTGCAGAAGATTGGGTGTAATGTGAAAACAGTGCTGCATAAGCTACTGGGAAATGTGAATTCCTCATCAGAAATTCTGTAATAGCCTAAGTCTCAGTGTTATTTCCCTCCTATACTCTGAGAGGAGCTCTCCCAAGCCCGAGGTCAGGGGCAGCAGCCGAGAGGAGCTACCCAACGTCTGAGGTCAGGGGTGGCGGCCGAGAGAAGCAAACCCATGTCCAAGGAGCAGAGGCTGCGCGGGCACAAGAGGGCTGAGAGAGCTACTCCACGTTCAAGGTCAGGAGGGGCGACTTCGTCCAAGGTAAGGAGAAGCTGCTGCGCTTTGCTGGAACAGCCGTGAAGAGATACCCCACGTCCAAAGTAAGAGAAACTCAAGTAAGATGGTAGGTGTTGTGAGAGGGCATCAGAGGGTAGACACACTGAAACCATAATCACAGAAAACTGGCCAATCTGATCACATGGACCACAGCCTTGTCTAACTCAATGAAACTAAGCCATGCTGTGTGGGGCCACCCAAGACTGGCAGGTCATGGTGGAGAGGTCTGACAGAATGTGGTCCACTGGAGAAGGGAATGGCAAATAACTTCAGTATTCTTGCCTTGAGAGCCCCATGAACAGTATGAAAAGGCAAAATGATGGGATACTGAAAGAGGAACTCCCCATGTCAGTAAGTGCCCAGTATGCTACTGGAGATCAGTGAAGAAATAACTCCAGAAAGAATGAAGGGATGGAGCCAAATCAAAAACAATACTCAATTGTGGATGTGACTGGTGATAGAAGCAAGGTCTGATGCTATAAAGAGCAATATTGCAAAGGAACCTGGAATGTTAGGTCCACGAATCAAGGCAAATTGGAAGTAGTCAAACAGGAGATGGCAAGAGTGAACGTTGACATTCTAGGAATCAGCAAAATAAGATGGACTGGAATGGGTGAATTTAACTCAGATGACTGTTATATCTACTATTGTGGGCAGGAATCCCTTAGAAGAAATGGAATAACCATCATGGTCAACAAAAGAGTCCAAAATGCAGTACTTGGATGCAATCTCAAAAATGACAGAATGATCTCTGTTCGTTTCCAAGGCAAACCATTCAATATGGTAATCCAAGCCTTTGCCCCAACCAGTAACACTGAAGTTCAACGGCTCTATGAAGACCTACAAGACCTTTTAGAACTAATATCCAAAAAAGTTGTCCTTTTCATTATAGGGGACTGGAATGCAAAAGTAGGAAGTCAAGAAACACAGGGCAAAGACTAATAGAGTTTTGCCAAGAGAACGCATTGGTCATAGCAAACACCCTCTTCCAACAACACAAGAGAAGACTCTACACATGGACATCACCAGATGGTCAACACTGAAATCAGATTGATTATATTCTTTTCAGCCAAAGATGGAGAAGCTCAATACAGTCAGCAAAAACAAGACCAGAAGCTAACTGTGGCTCAGATCATGAACTCCTTATTGCCAAATTCAGACTTAAATTGAAGAAAGTAGGGAAAACCACTAGACCATTCAATATGACCTAAATCAAATCCCTTATGATGATACAGTAGAAGTGAGAAATAGATTTAAAGGACTAGATCTGATAGACAGAATGCCTAATAAACTATGGAATGAGGTTCGTTAAATTGTACAGGAGACAGGGATCAAGACCATCCCCATGGAAAAGAAATGCAAAAAAGCAAAATGGCTGACTGAGGAGGCCTTACAAATAGCTGTGAAAAGAAGAGAAGCAAAAAGCATAGGAGTAAAGGAAAGATATAAGCATCTGAATGCAGAATTCCAAACAATAGCAAGAAGAGATAAGAAAGCCTTCCTCAGTGATCAGTGCAAAGAAATAGAGGAAAACAATAGAATGGGAAAGACTAAAGGTCTCTTCAAGAAAATCAGAGATACCAAGGGAACATTTCATGCAAAGATGGGCTCATTAAAGGACAGAAATGGTATGGACCTAACAGAAGCAGAAGATATTAAGAAGAGATGGCAAGAATACACAAAAGAACTATACAAAAAAGATCTTCACGACCCAGATGATCACGATGGTGTGATCACTGACCTAGAATCAGACATCCTGGAATGTAGAGTCAAGTGGGCCATAGAAAGCATCACTATGAACAAAGCTAGTGGAGGTGATGGAATTCCAGTTGAGCTATTTCAAATCCTGAAAGATGATGCTGTGAAAGTGCTGCACTCAATATGCCAGCAAATTTGGAAAACTCAGCAGTGGTCACAGGACTGGAAAAGGTCAGTTTTCATTCCAATCCCAAAGAAAGGCAATGCCAAGAATGCTCAAACTACCGTACAATTGCACTCATCTCACATGCTAGTGAAGTAATCCTCAAAATTTTCCAAGCCAAGCTTCAGCAATACGTGAACCGTGAACTTCCAGATGTTCGAGCTTGTTTTAGAAAAGGCAGAAGAACCAGAGATCAAATTGCCAACATCCGCTGGATCATCAAAAAAGCAAGAGAGTTCCAGAAAAACATCTATTTCTGCTTTATTGACTATGCCAAGCCTTTGACTCTGTGGTCACAATAAACTGTGGAAAATTCTGAAAGAGATGGGAATACCAGAGCACCTGACCTGCTTCTTGAGAAACCTATATGCAAGTCAGGAAGTTACAGTTAGAACTGGAAATGGAACAACAGACTGGTTCCAAATAGGAAAAGGAGTACATCAAGGCTGCATATTGTCACCCTGCTTATTTAACTTATATGCAGAGTACATCATGAGAAATGCTGGGCTGGAAGAAGCACCAGCTGGAATCAAGATTGCTGGGAAAAAATATCAATAACCTCAGATATGCAGATGATACCACCCTTATGGCAGAAAGTGAAGGGGAACTAAAAAGCCTCTTGGTGAAAGTGAAAGAGGAGAGTGAAAAAGTTAGCTTAAAGCTCAACATTCAGAAAACGAAGATCATGGCATCTGGTCCCATCACTTCATGGGAAATAGATGGGGAAACAGTGGAAACAGTGTCAGACTTTATTTTTGGGGGCTCCAAAATCACAGCAGATGGTGATTGCAGCCATGCAATTAAAAGATGCTTACCCCTAGAAGGAAAATTATGACCAACCTAGATAGCATATTAAAAAGCAAAGACATTACTTTGCCAACAAAGGTCTGTCTAGTCAAGGCTACGGTTTTTACTGTGGTCACATATGGATGTGAGAGTTGGACTGTAAAGAAAGCTGAGCGCCGAAGAATTGATGCTTTTGAACTGTGGTGTTGGAGAAGACTCTTGAGGGTCCCTTGGACTGCAGGGAGGTCCAACCAGTCCATCATAAAGGAGATCAGTCCTGGGTGTTCATTGGAAGGCCTGATGCTGAAGCTGAAACTCCAATACTTTGGCCACCTCATGCAAAGAGTTGACTCATTGGAAAAGACTCTGATGCTGGGAGGGATTGGGGGC
>NW_011494518.1:971519-987277 GCF_000754665.1 Bison bison bison
GTGGGGAGGGATTTCCCTCCTACCCCACCCACTCCATCCGCCATCCGCCCCCAAGAGTTACTGACTGAATGTCTTGAAAGAGGTCAGGAGATATGTATTTTAGTTCCCAGCACTGGCACCAGTGAGCTTAGGGCTACTGTTGAGAAATACAGGCAGTTGGGGACTCTGCTTCTCTGACAGAGGGAACACTTGGATAATTGAAAGGGGAGGAAAGTAACCAAAAGGGAAAAATGTGATTGGTCATGAGGAAAAAGAGGAAAATACAACTCAGCTTCCCTGAGCCAGAGAATAGGGTAGAGAAGGGTGAAGCGTGAATCTTGAGAGGCAGAAGATGTAGACTTACCTGTAATGGGCTCCCATTTCCTACTTGTAATGACATGTAATAAAAGCCAAATGTCCTTACAATAGACTAGCAGACCTGACCTCTCTCACTTCTCATTTCTCAGTATTCTGCCCTTATTGATGACTTGGCTGCCAACTGTTCTTTAAAACACAGCATCCTCCTCTGCTTTCTTCACATTGTTTCTTAAATGTCATCTTCTCAAGAACCTTTCTCTGATTACTCTATCTGAAAGCACAACCCCCACCCGACCCCACTGACACTTCCTATTCCCTTCTGCCTTCACTGTCTCTCATTTATTACCACATGTGAAGAAGGCTGAGCACCAAAGAATTGAGGCTTTTGAACTGTGGTGTTGGAGAAGACTCTTGAGAGTCCCTTGGACTGCAGGGAGATCCAACCAGTCCATTCTGAAGGAGATCAGCCCTGGGATTTCTTTGGAAGGAATGATGCTAAAGCTGAAACTCCAGTACTTTGGCCACCTCATGCGAAGAGTTGACTCATTGGAAAAGACTCTGATGCTGGGAGGGATTGGGGGCAAGAGGAGAAGAGGACGACAGAGGATGAGATGGCTGGATGGCATCACCGACTCGATGGACATGAGTTTGAGTAAACTCCAGGAGTTGGTGATGGACAGGGAGGCCTGGCGTGCTGCGATTCATGGGGTTGCAAAGAGTCAGACACAACTGAGCGACTGATCTGATCTGATCTTGATACTTATTTTATTTTCTGTCTGCCTCCACTAGATCATAGACTCTGTGATAGAAGGGATTTTTATCTGTTTTGTTTACTGGTATATCCCCAGCATCTAGGCACATTAAATCTACTACTACACAGGATTAAAGAGGGTCCCCATTAAAAAATACTGTGTTGTTAACATTTAGAGACAGGAATTTTACTTAGCATGAGAAGTAGAGAAAAAATTATTTAGAAGATTCATTTTAAATTTCCCTGGGCTCTTCTAGGAAAAAGAAAAGTAAGAAGGAACTAAGTATGGGAATCTTTTCAACTGTTATAGTGCTTCAAGGCATATTTATTTTCCATTCTTTCACAAAGGTAAGCCTGGGTAGTTATTGTTTAACCCTATCAAAAGCTAATAATTGTGTCACTTTAGCCTTGGGGAATAGAAAAACAGGAAACATTTTATCAAGGTGCATAGATTCATAGGTAATATTTTAAAAGGTTATTTGAAGGGTGTTAACAGAATTGCCTTTGAACAGACCTGTATTAAGGTAAAATTAAAAGTCTATTTTTTTTAAACCTAGAAATTGGCCACTGATACCCTATTTATTTTTTACGTATGTAGCTAAGCTGAAGGCTTCCCTAGTGGCTTAGTGGTAAAGAATCCGCCTGCCAGTGCAGAAGACACGGGCTTGATCCCTGGGTTGGGAAGATCCTCTGGAGAAGGAAATGGCCTCCCACTCTAGTATTCTTGCCTGGGAAATCCTCTGGACAGAGGAGTCTGGTGGGCTGCAGTCCGTGGGGTCACAGATGAGTTGGATACGACTTAGTGACTAAACAGCAACAAAGCTAAGCCGAATAGTATTTTTTCCCGTTATGGAAATAAGCCTTAAGCATTGGAACTTATTAAATTAATAATGGCAAGATTATTCCATCATATTGCTGAATACATTTCTTCCAAATAGCCTAATTCTACAGATTAAAACAGGAGTGGCCTCACCAGTTCATCTGAAAAACAAGGAAAGGCCTTGCCCACCTCAAAATCTTTCTTTCACTCCTTCCCCAACTCTTCTTCCTTAGGAAAATTAACTTTTATTTTCATATAAAATTAGGCTTTCCTCCCATAATAATATGAATATACTTCTAAATTATTTGCAGTAACATTGTAATGGCCTGGTGGCTTTTCAACTATTTTACCTAGTAGATAGCTGAGTCTTGTTCAAACTACAACCTCTGACCTCGGATGTGTCGAAGTGCCAGGGGAAGGGCTGAGTAGTGACATGAGAACAGAATAGGGAGCAGGAGGTGAGAAGTGATTTCAACTTCCTGCGTTGTCCTGTGTACAGGAGACAAGTGACTCTCTCAAAGTCACAGAAATCTCCAAACACCTCCTGACATTCCATTCCTTCTTTATTCTAATATCTTCAAAACTGAACGTACTTGCTTAACAAGTAAATTAGTATTGACAAATAACTATCACATTCATGTTTGTTGGTGTTTGTTGTTGAGTCACTAAGTCGTGTTCAACTCTCACATCTGCATGAACTGTATCCCACCAAGCTCCTTTGTCCGCAGGATTCTGCCTTCAAGAATACTGGAGTGGTTGCCATTTTCTTCTCCAGGGAATCTTCCTAATCCATTGATCAAACCTGCATATCCTACATTGGCAGGTGGATTCTTTACCAGTGAGCCATCAGGGAAGTGCCACCACATTCATACTACATTTTTAACTACGTTATCTATATGCTGCTGCTACTGCTGCTGCTAAGTCGCTTCAGTCTTGTCCGACTCTGTGCGACCCCATAGACGGCAGCCCACCAGGCTCCCCCATCCCTGGGACTCTCCAGGCAAGAACACTGGAGTGGGTTGCCATTTCCTTCTCCAATGCAGGAAAGTGAAAAGTGAAAGTGAAGTTGCTGAGTCTTGTCCCACTCTTAGCGACCCCGTGGACTGCAGCCCACCAGGCTCCTCTGTTCATGGGATTTTCCAGGCAAGAGTGCTGGAGTCGGGTGCCATTGCCTTCTCCAATGTTATCTATATATCCTTCCCCAAATCTTCCCTGTCCCTCTCCCTCAATTTCTATCCCTCAGTCTCTCTCTCTCTCCCACCCTCCCTCTCTCTTTTTCATACATACAGAGACACACACACACACTACCTATTAAAAGTATGTACACTCCCTCTTATCTGACTTGTTAACTGTACATGTACTTTGTGCCAAGCCCTGGTCAGTAAATTACATGTGTTATTTCATTTAACCCTTAAAACAACCTTCGAAGGCAAATACTTTTATTTGTATGTTACAAATGAGGAAAATGAGCCACAGAGAGTTTAAGTAAATTTCCTAGTCTTACTTATTAACCACAGAGGCTAAAGCCAGATCTGACTGACTCCAAAATGCTTGCTTTTAATCATTGTGCTATATGTCTTTCCTCAATCCCCTGTCATACCCAACAAATGATTATATTTGAAAATTCCCATGACTTTTGTGTGTTAAACAAATCATAGCATAAATTGGAATGCTGGCAAATCTACTGCTTATGACCTTCTGAATAGATTTCTTATTTCAATTAACTTTTTTTTTTTTTTGCTTTTCATAAAACACCACGAAGTACTTTTAAGGACAAAAGGAACAAACATTTTCATGTCGTCTTACGTAATGATGGGCAATTTAGACCTAATCCTTTTAGCCCAGAGATGGAAGACTGACACTCTAAACAAAGCTCATTGTGTTCTTTTGTGCTGCCATAACAAGGTATTTAAAGGATGAAATTCTGCCTGGCAGATGGACTTCTTGGCATAACTATACATGCATCACAGAAATTGTTTTGTTTCAGAGGATTCAAACAGTGTGCCTGACATTTCTCAGAAGATATTTCTACTTGTAAATATGGTAACTTGTTAGGTAGGGGTGTTAAGGAACAGTAATGGAGGCTTTTAAATCTCCTGTTTGGCCTGTTTTTATGGTCCTGTTTATAACTTTGCATGATATGTAAAAAGTGCATTTACTGAAACTGATTCAACCTAACCAAACACTCACACTCGAGGTCCTGAGTTACTGTGTTAAAATTCCAACCACCCAAAGCTTCGGAGATGTGAGGAGACTAAGCAGATGTAGGGGCCACATGTGTGTGCACGGGGAGACAGGTGGGCTGAGCTCTCAGTGGACAGTGAGCATCAACAGCCAACCATGAGAGTAGCCTTTTTGGACATTCAGCCCAACTGAGCCTTCAGAGAACTGCAGCCCTGGCCAACATTTGAACAACTGCATGAGAGACTCCAAGCAGGATCTACCCAGCTGAGCCCTTCCGCAGATTCCTGTCAGACAAAATCATGAGCAAAATCAAATGAATGTTGTTTTATATAAGTAGGTTTTAGGGAGATGTGCTATGTAGCAAAAGTTAGATTTTGTTACCTGGAAGTAGGGTGCTGCCAGGACCAGTGAGCACTAAAGTGGCATCAGTGAAGGCCTTCCTTAAGGAGAGTGAGTGAAACGTTACTGGGGGCTGAAGATAGATGGCCTTGGATATGCAGTGCTGGGAAGCTTCTGTCATTGCAGAAGACGGAACTGCACCTAGTGAACGGTTGATTTGCTAAGGATATTTCTAGGATAAACGTTAAAAGTGACAGCCAAGGTCTTCTAGCTGCTATCATAAAAATAAAGAGATATGAATTAAAATAGAAATTATTCCGTTTTCAAGCAGTATGTAGAACAAATAAAAATTGTCCTTGCTTTGCTAGGTTTAAAAAGAAAACAACAACAACAAAAAATCAATTCTCATCCCTAGTCTCTCCGAAAGGAAGACTCTCAAAAGTTAAAAAAAAAAAAAAAAAGCCTCAGGGCAAAGAGCAAATTCAGGGTGCTGTCTGGAAACATGATTTTTTACGGTAAATATGAAGCAAGCTGTATAACTATAAAATCCTTTCTTCAGACGTAGAAAGATTTCAGGTGATATCTCAGAGAATCTTTCAAACGCCTTGGATGGATTTTTAGGACGTGCCTCACAGAACCTCTATTTCTAATTGAACAACAGCCCTTCTAAGAACCTTAAGCAGTCTCATAGGGAACCCAAAGTAGAAATCTGAGATCAAATTTTCAGTTCTTGTACAGGGACACACTGCTCAAGACTGAATTTAAGCAAAATGCAAGATATCATACTATTATATAAGCCAAAACCAAACCAAGTCTCAAATGAGGATTTTTTTTTTTTTTTAAGAGTTTATCTCAACAGACTCTAAAATATAACATTCTGTCTGGAAGGGGAAGTGTGTTCATGGCCCCTGTGACTTTGCCTGACCAAAGGCCCCTACCAAGCTGCATTTGTTGACAGAGTGCCCCAGGGGCAGGACATCTACTATTGAATCTGTTATCAGCAAGCTTTGGAACTGTCATCAGAAGCTGCTAACCTCTTAACCATACGCCTAGCTTACATTCTCAGGCAGTCCAGTTTTAGGGAACAGACAGTGGGACTGTGAGTTTGAAAAGAGCATATTGTGTTGTGGTAGTGGCAGGTATCAGAGGCCGAGATGTGAAGGAGATTAAAAGAAAATTTACAAGCTTGGCATTAGGAGGTACACATGATCTCAGTCCCGCCAGAGCTTCACCTGTGACGAAATACTTGACCGTGTTGACAAGTGTACTCGAAAATGTTGGAAGCTGCAGAGACTCGAACATCTGCTCCCCTACCATGCACCAACAAGACAGAGAAAAGTTCCTTGGAAATGTGTTAATACTGGAGTCTTTTGCAATCAGCTGTATGACAAAGTGCTATTGAAGAGATTGAAAACTCAGATTCAGTCAAAGCATGTTATTACAAGAGCAACATATAGTAAGGTGTTATTGGAGAAGCATTCGAATGGAAGATCTAAATTCTCCCTGTTAGCAAAGATTTACTCTGGAGGAAAGGTGATAGATGCTGTTTTTATGAAACCCAACCAAATGGCAGACTTGAACTGGAGGCCTCAGTGGAGACATGGGGGCTTACAGTTGATGATGCTGGTATAACAGCCTTCCCAGTAAAATCAACTTCCCTACAAGTAAGGTCCCAAGGAGTGGTCTCCAACTTCCAGTTCTGGTGTGAAACTCAGAAAACCTGATGAGAGACTGTGTCATTTAACTTAATGTATGAAGTCTGAGCTCAGAGAGAACAGCTGGGACCATCCACTTTTAACCCAGGAGTTACTCATTTACCTGGTGTAATTTCAATGTCTAGAGTTGCCAGGTGAAAGTATCTTCCTTCCTCCTTTAAAAAATTTGCTTACAGGAAAGATGGGTATTTCCAAGCAAACAACACTTGCTATAGGAGACTTTCCTTAAGCCATCCAGAAACTAACAGCAGGAACCAAGGAGAAAACTAATCCCTACAAGCAAAATTGCCCAGTAGATATTCTGGCTCCTCCTTTTTATAGGAGGCAGAGATTATGTATGTAAGGGCTGAAAAGAGCAGAAGCTGATGTTCCTTCCTTGTATGTAGGAATCATTAAATGAAAGTCAGCCTTGATTCTGATAGTGGAAAAGATGACAGAGGCTGCTAGTGGGAATTTTTTTTTTCCAGACCCATATTCTCTAAAGCTGTGATCTTCGCAGAAATGTCTGCTGGTGCAGGAAGACTTCCTGGTTGGGCTGGGGCAGTGGTGGTGTTGGCGTGAGTGACTAGCACTGTGTAAGGTGAGTGTGAGAAACCTTCCTAGTATCCAAGTGACAGGGCAGAGTCAAAAATAAATAGCTCAGGTGCCAACTCAAATCCTCAAAGGAGAAAAAAAAGGAGTTATTTGGGCTCACAGAAGAGTTTGAATCTTGGGAGCCAAAAATGAATTCAGTCCTGTCTTTTCAGCCATACCTCAGGATGCTGTATTTGATGCTGCTGTGCACCACCAATGTTCGCTTCTAGAACCAACTTCTCTACACTGATTGGAATTTGGATGCTGATAGTTCACAGCTGCATCCTTTAGGCATTGCCCCTGGCTCTAGAAAGCTGCCTTACCCACAATGCTGGCCTCTTCCTGGGCTGCAGCACACATTCAGTGTCTGGGTCATGCAGAGTTCAAAGGCTTGTCTTGCTTACTTCATTTCAAGACATCTCTAAAGGGCCAGTCCACCTTCCCAAGTGGATTTGTGGAATCCACTGAGGCTGTACTTGTAATTCACAAATCACCTTCCCTTTTCACATGTCCTTGGTTAGTGATAATCCTCATAACCAATTAAATATTTTGCTGCTAAAACTCAGTGCAAAGACACTTTGCTACATGCTGCAAAAAGCAAAATTATGAACTGGTCTCTGACTTCAAAGATTGTAACTTACAGAAATGATAAATGATTACAAAGTATTTTACGAGGTTGTATGGCCTAAGTGTGAAGGTGCTGAGTCATTCAGTCATCAAACTTTAAACACCTGTAGGTACAACAGACTGGTTCCAAATAGGAAAAGGGGTACGTCAAGGCTGTATATTGTCACCCTGCTTATTTAACTTATATGCAGAGTACATCATGAGAAATGCTGGGCTGGAAGAAGCACCAGCTGGAATCAAGATTGCTGGGAGAAATCTCAATAACCTCAGATATGCAGATGACACCATCCTTATGGCAGAAAGTGAAGAGGAACTCAAAAGCCTCTTGCTCAAAGTGAAAGAGGAGAGTGAAAAAGTTGGCTTAAAGCTCAACATTCAGAAAACGAAGATCATGGCATCTGGTCCCATCACTTCATGGGAAATAGATGAGGAAACAGTGGAAAGAGTGTCAGACTTTATTTTGGGGGGTTCCAAAATCACTGCAGATGGCGACTGCAGCCATGAAATTAAAAGATGCTTACTTCTTGGAAGGAAAGTTATGACCAACCTAGAGAGCATATTGAAAGGCAGAGACGTTACTTTGCTAGCAAAGGTCCGTCTAGTCAAAGCTATGGTTTTTCCTGTGGTCATGTATGGATGTGAGAGTTGGACTGTGAAGAAGGCTGAGTGCCAAAGAATTGATGCTTTTGAACTGTGGTGTTGGAGAAGACTCTTGAGAGTCCCTTGGACTGCAAGGAGATCCAACCAGTCCATTCTGAAGATCAGCCCTGGTATTTCTTTGGAGGGAATGATGCTGAAGCTGAAACTCCAGTACTTTGGCCACCTCATGTGAAGAGTTGACTCATTGGAAAAGACTCTGATACTGGGAGGGATTGGGGGCAGGAGGAGAAGGGGACGACAGACGATGAGATGGCTGGATGGCATCACTGACTCGATGGACGTGAGTATGAGTGAACTCCGGGAGTTGGTGATGGACAGGGAGGCCTGGCATGCTGCGATTCATGGGGTCACAAAGAGTCGGACAGGACTGAGCAACTGAACTGAACTGAGGTACTTTGTACAGCCGCATGAAGGTCATTAAGCAGTGGGCCCTGCCGCTAAGGATTTCAGTGGGTTCAGGGGAAGAAAGTTTATTTATTTATTGGCTGCACTGGATCCTTATTGCTGTGCGCGGACTTTCTCTAGTTGTGGAGAGCAGGGGCCACACTGTAGTTGTGGTGTGCAGGCTTCTCGTTGCACTGGCTTCTCTGTTGCGGGGACTTTAGGGCATGCGGGCTTTAGTAGCTGCTGCACGTGTGCTCAGGAGTTGCGGCTCATGGGCTCCAGAGCGCAGGCGTACTTGCGCTGCACTGGCTTAGCTGTTCCAGTGGCATGTAGGATCTTGCCCAACCAGGGATGAAACGGTGTCCCCTGCATCACAAGGCTAATTCTTAATCACTGGACCACCAGGCTGGTGCTTCCCTCCTGCCCCTTTATGCCCTAGCTCTTTGTGAAATAATTAATTACCTTTTCTGATCCAACTCAAGTTCATTTTCTGCAGTGAGGATGTACATAAACAAATCGAGACTCCATGAGGAAACTTCGCAGAGAAACTACATGAGGCTTCGTTGTTGAAGGAGCAGCATAAAGACAGGGAGTGGAAGGACGGTTCCTCACAATTGTTTCTAATAGGGTCTTTTAAAATTAGCAGCACAAGAGAGTATTTAACAAGAAATCAGAGCCGAAAGTGAGAAGAAGCCTGAAGACAAAGGTAAGGAATTCTGGTTTTGTTTAGTAAGAAATATAAAGGCTGTTTCTAGTTTATCTCCTCTACTTATTTTAAGCTGTATTGTCTAGTTCAGTCTCTATTTCATGTCCTGCCTTGTTTGACAGTATCGTGATCGCATTCTAGACATCTTCATTTTATGACTCATCTTCATTCCACTTAATTTGTCTCCGTCCTTGGCCATGTTTGTCATCTCGTTTGAAGAAATAATAAGCTGCTGTTGTTTTAAACTACTTGGTTTTGGGGTGGATTGTTACACAACAGCAGACAACTGATACATAACTTGGACTCTTGCCCAAAAGCTTCACTCAGGGTGACCTTGAAAGACAGCAGTGAGAGAGAGTCTCACCATTAGCAGAGGTTTGCATGTGTGGGTGATTATCTGTTTTGTGTCAGAAGAGAAGTAGATTGTAAGATTACTCATGGGCTCATTAGCAGTGACATGGTTTGGCTAGCTGTTCAGGGGCTTGGAAGGATAAAGAGTGAGAAAAAGAGGTTTGAAGAAGAGGCATGTGAATTGACATACAAACATAGGCATGAAGTATGAATATCTTTGTTTCGCATCAAAGTATCCACCAGAGGGGACTTCCATGGGATCCAGTGGCTAAGACCCCATGTTCCCAATGCAAGGGGTCCAGGTTCAATCCCTGGTCAGGGAACTAGATCCCATCTGTCACAACTAACAATGCAACCAATTAAATATCCCACAAGCTGCAACTAAGAGAGCTGGAACAGCAAATAATTAATATATATTTTTAATGCCGACAGAGAGAAACCACTGCAGAAGGGACACTAACCATGTAGAACTTAGCCAGTCTTTGTTGAAAGTTACTGCAGTGTTACACAGAGGGTTTATACAGGAGAAGCTACAGAGACAGGCTACATCGCATGAGCCCAGCAACGTGTACCACCACTCACCAGGGCCGACCAATCATTTAACCAGCCAGCAGCAAGACTAAGCCTTCCCTCTAGTATGGCCCCATGCCTTAAGGGAACCAACTAGACAGAGTTGGTTACACTGTGTCCGTGAAATTTCAAGAGGAAGAAATTTTAGTTTGAGTGATGTTCTCTATGTGATTGCCTTTCCTGCTCATTAGGCTCATTGGCTGCACCATTATCCAAGAGCAAACAAAATGTTTGATCTACCAATATGTGATCCTACATAAATTGCATTGGACCAAGCCGTGCACTTTAAAGCAAATGAGGTGTGACAGTAGGCACCTAACCATGAGGTTCACTGGTCTGTCGCATTTTACCACTCTGATTCTGCCAGCCTGATAGACTGATAGAATGGCTGTTTGAAGGTATACACCAAAGGTGGGAAGTTGGAAATTATACTGTGCGAGAATGTGGTATATACCTTCATCCTCCAGAATAAAGAGCACACCCTATATCATCAACTGTTATGTGATACTGTGTTCCCCAAGGGAAATACATGGGTCTGGGAACTATGGGTTACAAGGAGAAGGGTCTGTGCTTATTATCACTTCCAGTGACCCATTTGGGAAAATTGTTCTTCCCATCCCCACAGTCCTGTAAAGGGTTAATGGACTTGATTCCCAGGGGATTCCTGGGCCTTCCTCCACAGGAGTCCCATTAAACTTCAGCTATGACTGTCACATGGTTACTTTGGGTTCTTTGTGCCAGTAAGCAAAAAAAGGATCAACAGTTCCGACAGGGGTAATTGAATCTGACCAAGAGTCACACACAACCGAGCACCTGAACAACACCAATAATCAGAAGGTAGGACTGCTGTTACATATTATATAATGTTGTTGTTTGGTTACTCAGTCATGCCCAACTCTTGCAACACCATGGACTGGAGCCTGCCATGTGCCTCTGTCCATGGGATTTCCCAGGCAAGAATACTTCCTTCTCCAGGGGATCTTCCCAACCCAGGGATCAAACCCACATCTCCTGCATTGCAGGCAGGTTCTTTACCATCTGATCCACCAGGGAAGCCCTAAGTTACATAGTAGGATCAGGGAAAAGTGGGTTTGGCACCCAAGTGATCTGCTTAGGAAAGGAGGTGAAGGGAAGTGGGCTTTTGGTATTCCTCTAACCAATTTTAATGGTAAATGCACTTGTGCAGAAGCCATATCCTGAAAAGGGCACAGCAACTATGAGCCCAGATCCCCCTCAGGAAATGGGGACTGGGTCATCCCACCAGGTAAATGCTTGAGACCAGCTGACTCCCAGTGGCAGTCAAGGGTGGGTGGATTCTAGTATACGAGGTTAAGAGATGAGGGAGACTATAAATATCAGTTTATGGTCTTGAATATAGTTGTAGGGCTGAGGGCAGGGGGGGAGGGAGAAAGGGAGAAGAAGGCTGACACTTAGCTTGTCCCACTAAACTTCTAAAAGTTTTCCCTGGAAAGGAGGTGAGTTGCATTCTTGGAGAAGTTGTTGTTCCCTTGTTGAGGGAATATACTACATGAAGCAAGTGGTACTAAATGATGCGGGAAGGATTGTAGTGGATGCGTTTGGACACCTCCTAGATTCCCCTTCCTGGTTAAGGCTTCCTGGTCCCCTGTGCTATTGGCTGCTGATTACTTACAGGTGCACCCAGCTCTGGGAATTGCCCTCAGCTGAAGGAAACTGCCTTGCTCAAGTCTCTGCTCCCCAGTTCCTGGGGGCAGCCATATACCATGACTGATTGTTGTGGGGGCACATTCCTTAATGTGGGATGTTCTAATTCCATTGTAGGATCATCTTGCGGGATCTCTGTGGCAGGGGCTGAGGCTGCTGTTTCAACCATTTCAAATCCTACCTCTGCACAATTCACTTCTCTTGCAATGAGCACTTCTGCTAAACCTCCTGCATGCAAATTCTGGGGGAATTTTACCTAGGAGAGTACTGTATATTTATAAACCTAACCTTCTAAGAAAGGCAGATCCTGATACCTCCTTTATTCTGATAACCTCCCTAAGGGGTTTTTATGTATTGAGTGCTGGGGGCAGGAGATCGTTATATTCTACACAAAATAAGAATTCAAAATTCACAGAAAGCAGTTTCATAGAGAGGGAACAAAGACCACTTGAGAAAGTGAATGAAAGGTGAGGAGACCTGGTGAACATGGAAGGAGTAGATTTCTTGTTGAAACTGGTAAAGGGATGTTTTGTTTTGTGAAGGGAAGACTGAGTTTTTCATCCAGGTTGACAAGGAGGGAAGAGTGTAGTATCTTTGGCCCCTCCTTGGGATTTCTACAGGTCTTTGAAACTGGAAGGATTCCCTGGTGGCTCAGAGGGTAAAGCGTCTACCTGCAATGTGGGAGACCTGGGTTCGACCCCTGGGCCAGGAAGATGCCCTGGAGAAGGAAATGGCCACCCACTCCAGTACTCTTGCCTAGAAAATTCCATGGATGGAGGAGCCTAGTGGGCTACAATCCATGAGGTCACCAAAAGTTGGACATGACTGAGCGACTTCACTTCACTTTGAAACTGGAACTTTGAGGGGCAGAAAAATCCATGCCACCTATCAGATTATAAAATCATACACTAGGTGTATCAAGTCGTAGTCTTTAGAGTTGAATTTTTTTTTCACCCTAGTATCTCTTCCTAAATGTATGCAAAAAATCATTTGGTGCTATTATTATTGTGATTTATCAGCATTGGGGTCATACTGGCTTTGCTTTCTCTCACGGGTACATCTAATATGTCTAGAAGTCTCAGTGACTCTGCCTTCAAAATATATACAAAATTCAGGAAGTTCCTCAGGCAAAAAGGAATTATGAGACCAACCATAAGCCTGTATCTACATCAAGAAGTGAAGAGTATGGGAAATGGACTAAGGCAGGGTAGTGTGAAGTTTTCTCATTTTAATTCCTCTAAGAGATAGCTGTCTGTTTTTTAACAGGGTATAGTTGCTTTACAATGCTGTGTCAGTTTATACTATTCAATAACATGAATCAGATATATGGATACATATATCCCCTCCTTGTTTCTTGAGTTAGGCTTGTATTGCTATAAACTTCCCTCTTAGAACCGCTTTTGTTGCATCCCATAGGTTTTGGGTCACTGTGTTTCCATTGTCATTTGTTTCTGTGTATTTTTTTTTTAATTTCCTCTTTGATTTCTTCAGTGATCTCTTGGTTATTTAGTAGTGTATGTTTTTGTTTATGATTTTTACAGGTTTTTTTTTTTTTTGTAATTGATTCCTAATCTTATAGTGTTGTGGTTGGAAAAGATGCTTGATTCAATTTCAAATTTCTTAAATTTGCCAAGGCTTGATTTGTGACTCAAGATGTGATCTGTCCTGGAGAATGTTCTTGAGCACTTGAAAAGTGTATTCTGCTGTTTTCAGATGGAACGTCCTATAAATGTCAGTTAAGTTTATCTGGTTTATTGTGTCATGTTAAAGCTTATGTTTCTTTATTAATGTTCTCTCTAGATGATCTATCCATTGGTATAAGTAGGGTATTAAAGTCCCCCACTATTACTGTGTTACTGTTGATTTCTGCTTTCATGGCTGTTAGCACTTGCTTTATGTATTGAGGTGCTGCTATGTTGGTTACATAAATATTTTAAATTGTTATATCTTCTTCATGGATTGATCCCTTGATCATTATGTAGTGTCCTTCCTTGTCTCTTGTAATAGTCCTTATTCTAAGGTCTATTTTTATCTGATATGAGTGTTGCTACTCTAGCTTTCATTTGATTTCCATTTGCAAGGAATACCTTTTGCCATCCCCTTACTTTCAGTCTGTGGGTGTCCCAAGGTCTGAGGTGGCTGTCTTAAAGACAGCATATACGAGGCTCTTGTTTTGCATCCATTCTATGTCTTTTGGCTTCCATTACCTCTCTGACCTCATCTCTTGGTTCTAGCCTTTCACTCATTCCGTTCAGCCACACAGCCTCCTTCCTTGCTTTCAGCTCATCAAACAGACTCCTGCCTTGTGCCTATCCACTGACTGACCCTCTGGCTACAACAGTCTCTCCTCTGAAAGTCACCTGGTTAACTCCTTCGCCTCCTTTAAAGCTTTGCTTAGATATGCTTTTCTCAATGAGGGCTATCCTGACCATCCCCTGACGAATAACTACTTGCCTCTGTCATTCCCATACCTCCAAACTTGCTGTATTTTTTTATATAGCATTTATCACTTTCTATTAGATCATTTTTATCATTTGTGTCCTCCCACTAGAATAAAGGCTCTTGGAAGACAGTGATTTTTGTTTCATCCTGGTGTTCTGTGTTTTGTTTTTCCTGGTATATCACAAACAGCCAAAACAGGGCATAATGTGCCAGTCACTAAATACGTACTCACGGTATTGAGGAAAGGAGATGAGGGGGAGGGATGAATATAGTGAGGTGGGAAGAGGAGGGGAGAAGATCAAAGGGAAGAGAAATTTTTGCAATATAATTTTGCTAATATTTAATGATAGATACTATATTTGAAGTTTTGTTGCAGTGGACACCAGACTTCTTATTATAGAATATATGATTACTTTCAAATGGCACCCCACTCCAGTACTCCTGCCTGGAAAATCCCATGGACGGAGGAGCCTGGTAGGCTGCAGTCCATGGGGTCACCAAGAGTCAGACATGACTGAGTGACTTCACTTTCACTTTTCACTTTCATGCATTGGAGAAAGAAATGGCAACCCACTCCAGTGTTCTTGCCTGGAGAATCCCAGGGACGGGGGAGCCTGGTGGGCTGCCGTCTATGGGGTCGCACAGAGTCGGACACGACTGAAGCGACTTAGCAGCAGCAGCATATATGTGATAGAAGTTTCTATTGCAATTTGCGTATTTCTCCCTAATTTTCTATAGTATTTCACAAATTTTCTGACCTAAGTCTAGCATTTATATGGGGATGGGGGTTGCCCCATGTATGTCTCCATGTTTTAGAAGTTACCTGTCAATGTACACATGCATATTTAGTCTCAGGAAGGGATCTATATTCTGAAAGGAGTTTGTGTCTCAAAGTTTACAATGTTCATTAGCTGTTCATAAGAAAATTTAGAGATTAAGATGGTATGCCTTAGAATCAGACTGATTGTGATTCCTGGTTCTGCCTTTTACTAGCTGTGTAGTTTTGAGCATGTGATTTAACATTCTGAGCCTTTGTTCCCTTTAGAAAATGGGTTGCTAAAACTAACCTTGTTGGTTCTTTGTAAGCACAAAAGAGATGATACATGTACAAGGCATGGCAGAGTACTAAAGTGACAGTTATTACAATGACTAATATTTATAAAATCCCATTTAAAATTGATTATTTAAAACTCAAAATGGCATTTCGTTTCAAAATGTTATCCATACTGGATGAATTAATTCCCAGACTATATTAGAAAACAGAAAGTTAATATAAATTACATTATATACCTAGATTGACTGTATAAAATTGTTTTCATAAAAAATAATTGATCTCTATGGAGGTTGGGGAAGTATCTTTCTTCATTTACTTACTCATTCACTGAACTTACTCATTCACAATTTTCCATCATCTTCTTTTTGGCAGGTACTAGGTGTGTATAGCAGAGAAGGCAATGGCACCCACTCCAGTACTCTTGCCTGGAAAATCCCATGGACGGAGGACCCTGGGGGGCTGCAGTCCATGGGGTCGCTAAGAGTCGGACACGACTGAGTGACTTCACTTCACTTTCACTTTTCACTTTCATGCATTGGAGAAGGAAAAGGCAACCCACTCCAGTGTTCTTGCCTGGAGAATCCCAGGGACGGGGGAGCCTG
>NW_011494518.1:987377-990380 GCF_000754665.1 Bison bison bison
TAGTAAAGAACCCACCTGCCAAAGCAGGCAGACATAAAAGATGCAGATTGGATTCCTGGATAAGGAAGATCCTCTGGAGGTGGAAATGGCAATCCACTCCAGTGGAGAATCCCATGGACAGAGGGGCCTGGCAGACTTCAGTCCATAGGCCACAAAGAGTCGAACATGACTAAAGCAACTTAGCATGTATGCACTATGGAATCTAGGTTCTGAAGTTCATGGTTCTTCTTAGATTTTAATTGGAGCTACACTTTGTTCTTGAAACTCCTCCAGAGTTTTCCATTTCTTAAGATTCCATTTCTTAAGGTTTGCCCACAAATTGGTTTAGTTATTAAACCTAGCAAAAACGATTGACTTTGAGACAAGATTAGGTTTTGATTAGGTTCTGATTTCCTTAAAAGGGCCAAATTGGCAGTTTTTCATTGGCTTTGCTTTCCAGACAATAATAAACTAGCATACTATTTAAGTCTGCCTCAAAAATGGAATGCCATATACAAGTATGTGTTTATCAGTGTGGGAAGGGATTTTGCTTATTCTTACAGTCTCAATCCAGTTGAAACTGTATTAGAATGCTGTTGGGATGCCGATCAGCATTTCATAATCTCTCAGCCACCTCATGTTTTTCTGTCTAAAGCATAGCACTCTTTCTTCTTTCAGATTTTGAAAATTTAATTCTGAATCACTTTTCTGGCTCCATGAAGAAGTTAAACAAAGCTGTGTTCAGCTTTTCATTATCTTTCAATTAATTATGATCCTCCAAACACGTTAAGCGTGAGAATTTAAACTGTCAAATTTGCCTTCTGGGATGCTTTTCTTTCACAAATTAGTGTTTCTCTGAAGCATCCCATAAAAATAATGATACTGACATTCTCAACAAACAAAGCAGCTGCTGTTCTTTCAACAGTTCTCTTTGAGCTAGGAGATATAATTTTATATCCATAATTACATCACAGGCTGCATTTAAAAAAATATTTAAAAACTTGCATCTGTGTCCTGCAGATGATGAAACTTAGGCTCCCTTGTTGAAGTGTATATACTTTGTCAATGATTTTTTTTTTAATTCAAAGAAACTTGGTTGGCCAGATATAAATAATGAATTTTTAGGCAGTTACTAATTTTTTTTTCAAAGCAATTCTTTGGAAATGGAAGCCATACCCCTCTGTACTGCTTGTCTAGTTTCTTACTATCTGCTGCCACGGCTGTCATTGATAACGTGTGAACAGAGCTTCATCTCCATGTAACAGTTGGAAAATCAACAGATAATATTCACTCACTAGAGTTTTTTGGTCTGTGTATGCAAAGCTGTATGCTGTGTATTACACAGATAGAAAATATAGACATGCCATCTATCCTCAAGGAGTTTGTAAGCAAATAAGGGAGAAGAGACATTAATATAAATATCTAAGTCGTTAAGGGAAGAAATGTCCCCTTAAAGATCCATTTTAACGTAGAAAACAGAAGTACAATCCAAGGTAATGTTTAAGAGGCTCACAAAATAAGAATCCTTGATATTTTTTGCTACTACTTTATTTCATTTAGTCCTGTTCCCATTTCCTGCACTCCTCCTCCCCCCTCTCCTGCATCTCCCACGAATAAATGTAGGCACCAAGCCTCAAGATTTACTTTTCTCGTGGAATATGCTTCACATAGGTGCCTTGTCTGAGGCTCTTTCTCTGCTTATCATAAAATAAGTTATCCAGCTCAAATACAGATATATGCCTTATTCCTCTCAAAGTGTCATGCATGCTTGATCTCATTTAGTATTAACAGCAGGGCATCAGTAGAGATTGATGTATTTACTAAAAGAGGCAATTGAGACGCACAGAGACTCTTATCTAGTATTTCACACATGCCATTACTTTTGAGGCTTACATTAGAATATGGTTTCTGGAAGCTCTGCCCAAAGGAATTCTTTATTAGGTTTTGATGTAGTTTACAATGATAATTAGCAATTTGTAGTAATCCTAGGAAAGCTAACCTTACCACAGAGATGGCCCCTCCACCGTACCAGAGACCAAAAAGTTTAGGGCTACAAGGTATCAGGATATGGTCACACCAGGTGACCCAGTTATTCAAGGTGAGGAAGTAATGGTTGGATGCCCTCAGGACCCTGTTCCCAGCCATGAGCTAGGAACACAGAACTGATACTGGAAAAGCCAATGGTGTATACAATCTGGATCCTTTTATCTAGGTTCCAGTTCTTCTTTCTTTATATCTTTTTTTTTTTTTGGTCTCACAGATTATGTGACTTTCCCCAAGTAGTTAACTGACAAAGTACACTTTGGCTTCCAATTCTGAGCCTCACTTCCACTTCAGATCTCATCTTTCTTTGCTGTTTTCCCATGCTCAGACTGTCCATTATTCCCTCCTGATGCCTCACCACACTGTAGGCCCTTAGAAAAACAAGCTGGGTCAGTGCTGACAGAGAAAGAATATTAAATGCTACAGCACAAGCGCTCTTTCAGACTTTGTTTACTTTTCACATCCTGTGTTCACCTCTGACTGTGAAGGGCAACCATGTCATCAACCAAAAATAATATGTCAAGCTCTAGCCCTGTTCCAGGAACTGTCTAATACATCATCTCTTTAATGTCTAGAGAAAATACCTACTGAATCACTGGGACATCCTTCTGCCTTGATATGTTTCTCCAATCTGTGTAGCTTTATACTTTTCAATAGAGAAATCTCTACTTAAGATAATAAAATGGAAAAAATAAACTTCAAACAACCTTGCATATTCATAAAACATAAGTATTCATAAAACAGCCAAGATATTAGATGTTAATACCTTTCATGGATTCATACAGTGAAATTTTCTTCAAAGCACCCTAAAGAACAATAGTGAACAAGATCCTAAATTCTCAACTAAGCATTAAATGAATACACATATTCAAAGCAAGAGTAGGTTAAAGAGTGTTTTCATAAAATCCCAAGTCCCAGTCAATTATATTAATACCAAAGCTTTCATAATAAAGGAGTTCTTAGTCAACGTAAGTTTTCATT
>NW_011494518.1:990480-1009354 GCF_000754665.1 Bison bison bison
AAACAAGCAATAACATCACGCCTTATTTACCTCCAAAGTTATAGTTGAAGATGACTCCCTATAAGCCAGTAAGTTATTTCCAAATCAAGTTTGTTCTTGTAGATGTCACTACAGCAGATGATTCTTCATTACAGTGAATCCAGAAGAAATCCAAAATTCTACATTAAACAGCAAAACAAAAAGTCACAGTTGAGAGGAGCGGCTTTGGTTCTTAAACTTTTTCAGTTTCTGCTACGAGGCTAATTTTTTTTTTTTTTTTTAATTAAGACTAGATTCGTCTACATGGCATTGTTGGCAATAACTTCTCAGAGAGAGAAAAAGGTCAAAATTCCCTGAGTCCTTTAGTTTTTATTCTTTTGAAATATTCCCTCTAACCAATTGTTAGTCCATATTGAATAATCTGGTTCTTTTGTAACATACATGCCATTGGCATTTATCTGTGAAATGTTTCCAAGAATAGAGTTGGCCTTTCCTCCTTAAAGTAGTATCTCTTCAGGATTCCAGTAGGCCAAACTCAAGATTTCCCACATCCCTAAATGCCACTCTGTTACCACCTCTTAGATATAGCTTGCTAAACTTTCTGCCAAGATTTGCTCAGGAAGTTTGCAAAGAGATAAAAACTTTGAGAAGGGCAAAAGACAAAGAAAAAGTCACTGAAAACAAATGTTTCAGCCACTCCTTTTCAGTTATAACAAAAATGTGCTGATGTTATTCTCATTATCAGTGTTTCCTTTGATTACAATTTAATAGTGTGATGATCCACAGGGCAAGAACAGTGTTGATGGGTTTCTATTAATTCAGTCCTTAATGCTATGCCAACAATGGCACTTAATATATACTTTTAGATAATACCCACTATAATTGAATGGAGTCAAACACAATGTAAATTAAGAGAGAAATAAGCAAATTCCATTTAATTTGCTTTTCCCAATGTAGAAATTGAATTACAGAGTATGTATGAGTCATGATTACACATGGATTCCAAGTCTCCCTTCTAAGATGTCCCCAACTCAGAGCCACTTTGTGTGGGAAATATTTTTGCCTGGTCTTTTCAGAACTGCTTCCGCACAACGCCTGTATCAGTGGAGCATGCTGTCAGTACCTTGCTATTTCCTTCTGTGACCACTCTCCTTACTCTTTACTCTCTTTCGTCTCTTTAATTCATCCTTATCATCTCTAGAGAATGCAGTTAATAATCTTAAAGTATTTAACGTGTCCCATCTTTGAGCACTAACAGTCGTGTCTATACAACGTAATATAGTAATTGTACACCATGTTCCACCTCACTTGTGTGGACTTAATCTCCCCTTTAGATGAAGTGTTTTAAGGCAGAATCTACATCTTATCATTTTTATTATCCCCTCAGTGCTTGTCCCAGTGATGGGCACATAGGGAAACAAATACATCTCCCAAGTTCCCATACCCTACAGCGCTCTGGACCTCCTCTGGACGGCCCTGCTTCTCTAAACTGTGCTGAACAAGGATCATGGCAAATCAGTGTTCAAAAGATCCGGAGACATACAGAGGTTTTGAAATCCCTAAAATTACATAAAAGTTAACTAAAATTACATAAAGTAGGTAGCCGAATATTCCAGCTGGGCATCTAGCTAGAATTAGTCCCCACTTTGAGCATTTAGCATGTTGTCTATACCAGTTCCTTTTGCTTCAGGGGTAGCTGTTATAGCAAGTGTTGATCAGAATATAGAAGATCATGCTGCTTTTCAGAAGTATAAAGTGCTCTGTAGAAAAGAGAACAGGTGAAATCTTACTATTTTTTTTTAATGTTTGACTGACTTAAGGATAAAGAACAGAACTCTGGAAATAATGCAGAAGACACATAGGGGAAAAAAGTGTTTTAAAGAACTCATGAATTGAGTGAATCAGAAAGAGAAGTAACTAAAAGTGAATTGACAATGCTGGAGAAAACGTTGAACTTTTTGGGAAGCACTGTAACTCAAACATTAGTAGAACTACATATTTATCTTAACCTTTTCACAACTGGAAATGATGTTCATCGGAGAAGGCAATGGCACCCCACTCCAGTACTCTTGCCTGGAAAATCCCATGGACGGAGGAGCCTGGTAGGCTGCAGTCCGTGGGATCGCTAGGAGTTGGACATGACTGAGCAACTTCACTTTCACTTTTCACTCTCATGCATTGGACAAGGAAATGGCAACCCACTCCAGTGTTCTTTGCCTGGAGAATCCCAGGGACGGGGGAGCCTAGTGGGCTGCCGTCTCTGGGGTCGCACAGAGTCGGACACGACTGAAGCGACTTAGCAGCAACTGGAAATGATGTTCAGATTTGTGAGTAGTGAAGCAGGGAGAGAGTGAGGGAAATAAATTTGTAAAAGATGATTTTTTTATGTAGTATTTGATTTATAGTAAAATTATAATCTTCAAAGATCTCTGGAAGAAGACTGGTTGATTTATAAAATTGTATTTATTTTAATATTGAATTAGAGAATTGTATTTATTCAAAAGCTTCACATTGCGTCCAAGAGCATAGTTAGGACCAGGCTGTCCGCAAATAGCTTTTTAAAGGAGTAGGACTGATTTGTGATTTGCAATTATTAGTCTATCATGAACACTATTGAACTGTTTTATTGTTGGAGTAAAAAGTCTAGTTTCTTTATTTTAGTGTTTCATCTTACCCTATTCATATACTTGGTAAATCCAACTATAGATTTATGGCAGTAGAACTAGAATTTAATGAAGCAGGGTTTGCTGGTCATCAGACTCTAGTTCACTTGAGTCTATTAGATCTTGAATCTGTTAGTTTAGTGTGTGTAAACTTGGATAACTTCTCAATACATCATTTTCTCATCAGTAAACTGAGTTGCTAATAATTTGTACCACACAGGATTGTTGTAAAGATTAAGTAAATGAAAACATGCAAAACACTAAGTGTGAGTCAGCTAAAAAGCAGGTATTAGATTAATATTAGTTGCTTTTATTCCTGTGGTAGTACAGGTACCAAATCTTAAACTATGCTTTTAGAAAATGTCTTACGGAAATGTTTCAAAATCTGACAGTCAGCACTAGAGAACCATTGTTTCAAAGATTCTGTGGCATACACATTATAGAAATTTACTTTGAGCTTTTTTGAAAAAACAGTAGTGGATTTCCAGGAATTAAGGTAGACATACTACAATGTTGATCATTATTGGGTAGTTTTCAAACTTTATAATGTTTTGCTCATAATGTATTTCTGAGCAAATTATTTTTTTCTGTGTGTTAGAGCTTGCCATGATTTAGGCCACTCTTCTAAAATAACACTTTAATGCTGTATATATGGATCTGGAACCACTGGCTTTATTGCCTTTCTCACAATACTTTCAATGTATTCACCAAACAAGTTGGTATAAAATTCCAGTTATTTCTCTTAGATTATATTATTTTTTAACATTATTTGTAAGTTAAATATGCAAAAAAATATAATACTGGTAGAACGGAGAGGTGAAAAGAACATTAGACTGAGTTTTTATAGCTCTAGATTCTAGTCCTGAGTTTGCCACTAATAAACCACATGCGTTTGGGACTTCCCTGGTGGTCCAGTGGTTAAGAGTGCATGCTCCCAATGCAGGAAGCATGAGTTCCATCCCTGGTTGGAAAACAGATCCTATAAAACAGATCCTATTGGCTAAAAAAGAGGGGAAGAAAAACCAACACATACATTTGGCAAATATATTTATAAAATAACATTAACAACTAACATTTACTCAGTTTTTAGTCTTTATGTGCCAGATACTCTATTACGCTCTTTGCTTTATTCACTTATACAACTTCTTTACAACTTCTTACTGTTGTTAAGAAGGGTCTGAGGTTTTACCCTGCTTAGAAGCTAATGACTGTGCCTGCCACAATTGCATCATTGTTTGCGAAAGATGAGACTCCTTGGTCAGAGACCAAGGTCCTTCTTTGGAGTTCTTTGAGGGCCAGGTAATGCCAACACATGCCATAGGTTATGTTAAAGGAGAGGAATCCTGAGATTAGGAAGCCCAAATCTTTATCCTGAAGAGTAAGCGTAACTCACCATTGCTCCACAGGGAGACATTAGCGTTATTTGCTGAACAGTAAGCAAACCTGTCCTTTGCTCTGGAGGCAGATGCTATCTCTGTCTTGCAAGGCTGTGATCCACATAAACAGCTTGGAAAAAGTATTCAGAACAAAAGTAGTTAGCATTTCTGCCTGAAACAATAGGCAGAAACATGAGAAACCTATGGAGAATTTACCAACACTCATAATATACTATAGATATATGGTAGATACTATAATTAAGAAGCTAAGGAAGTGAGAGGCTAAGTAAATTTCCCCAAGACTTGTGCAGAACTGGATTCAAACCCAGTCAATTCCAAGAGCCTGGGATCTTCACCAGTATAATCAATTGATATTCTCTTGAATGTAAACACTTCTTTAAATAAATAGCAACATGCAAGTGTAAGTTCTTAGTGCCCTCGTCCTGCACCTCACTTCACTCATGTATAAAGTGGGCGGTGGAAAGAGGCCTTGGGTTAGAGGCTCTCTTTGAGAGACTTAGATTTACTATGTCATGATTCTAATGTTTCTCTCTTGAAAAGACAGCATGTGTAAGTGGATGTGATGCAGACTGGAAACACAGAAAAGAAAACAAGAGCATCTATTTCATTGTTGGTGTACCTTTATCAGGATCTTTGCATTCCTTAATTAAGTTTTATGAGATTCGTTAGAAAAATGAGTGTTCAATTACTACTTAGGGTATTTCTGGCCTTTCTAATTATAGCTTATGGCTGGAGTAAGCAGATACTTTATTTTCCAACTACCCCATCATAAAACTTCCTTTTTCTATAATATGAGTGAGAATATTATCTAAGAATAAAGTGAGGGCGGTCTTCAAGTTGCTCATGCCTGGCATGTTACCAGGGAAGCATGTCCTGGATAGTGCATTACCAAAGAAGGGAAGGAAAAGGAAAGAAACTGTAATAACATCAGTGAGATAGTCAGGCTGAGAGCACTCTTCACATCCAGAGAAGCTCATGAGATGTTTTTCTTGAGTTGGAATCTGGCTTGAAAACTATATTTAGATATCAACTGACAGAGCATCATATCAGACACTTTATCTTATCATCATGAGCTAGATTGTGGTCACATGCTGCCCATTTCCTGAAGTCTGTTGAAACCTCATTTTCTTGCCAGAGAAATCCCTCTGGCAACCTTCACAAGGTGATGTTTCTTAGGACTCTATCCTTGACCCCTATCTTCTGTCATTCTAGCAAATTTCTTTAGTGTGCCTCATCCCTGGGCTTCAAGGACCATTTATATGCTAATGAACCAAATATCTCTAAATATGGTTCACCATGCTCTCTCCTGAGCTCCTGATTCATGCAATCAACTTTTTATTTGACATCTCTACTTGAGTATATCAAGGGTATTTCAAGCTCTGCTTATCCAAAATGGAACACTGCAAATCTCCTTTTTCTACTTAAATAGTCCCCATACTACTTTAGGGCATCATCATCCACTCAGTTCAGAGAAGGCAATGGCACCCCACTCCAGTACTCTTGCCTGGAAAATCCCATGGATGGAGGAGCCTAGTAGGCTGCAGTCCATGGGGTTGCTAAGAGTCAGACACAACTGAGCGACTTCACTTTCACTTTTCACTTTCATGCATTGGAGAAGGAAATGGCAACCCACTCTAGTGTTCTTGCCTGGAGAATCCCAGGGATGGGGGAGCCTGGTGGGCTGCTGTCTATGAGGTCACACAGAGTCGGACATGACTGAAGCGACTTAGCAGCATCCACTCAGTTTCCTAAGCCAAAAACCTAGGCATCTTTTACTTTACTCTTGATATCCAATTAATTACCATGTCCTATTAATACTCAGAGAAGGAAATGGCGACCCACTCCAGGTTTCCTGCCTGGGAAATCCCATCCACAGAGGAACTTGGCGGGCTGCAGTCCATGGGGTTGCAGAGTCAGACATGACTTAGTGACTAAACAACTATTGATACTCATTCCTAAAGTTCTACATGTCCACCAACAATATCTTTGTAGAAACATGTATAATATCATGTATGAAATGAGTTGCCAGTCCAGGTTCGATGCAGGATACTGGATGCTTGGGGCTGGTGCACTGGAACGACCCAGAGGGATGGTATGGGGAGGGAAGAGGGAGGAGGGTTCAGGATGGGGAACACATGTATACCTGTGGCGGATTCATTTTGATATTTGGCAAAACTAATACAATATTGTAAAGTTTAAAAATAAAATAAAATTTTAAAAAATTACTATTAATTTTAATCTTGACCATTATATCATTCCTTAACTGGTCTCCTGTAGCCAGAATTATCTCTATAAAATGCATACCAGATCATGCAAACCTTCTGCATAAAACCTCTCAGGGGCTTCCTAGCTACCTACTGGAAAAAGTCTGAACTCCTAATATGATTTACAAAGCCTCCATAATATTGACTAATTATCTTTATTTAGCATTAGTAGTCTATTTTCAGACCATGACTCCACAGACTCCAGGCTCTGTCTTCCTGTCCTTCACAGATTGTTCCTCTTACCTTGGACATCATTTCCGTTGCCTTTCCTACGCACCCTACTCAGCTTAAACTGTATACTGGAGAGTCTTCTCTGTCCCCTAGATCACTATAGGTTCCCACAGGGCCTTGAGTTTCCTGTATCATTATTGCGTGCTTAGTCGTGTCTGACTCAGGCTCCTCTGTCTGTGGGATTTTTAAGGCAAGAATACTGGAATGGGTTTCCATTTCCTCTTCCAGGGGATCTTCCCGACCCAGGGATCGAACCCATGTCTCCTGCATTGCAGGTGGATTCTTTACGCTGAGCCATTTGGGGAAGCCCTCTATCGTTAATACTGGTTTCAATTTATAATAATTATGTATAGCAGTAATTCTGTCTCACTGGACTTTAAGCCTGAGCTGACAGTGACAATGCTTGAACCCCCAACATCTGGCCTTGAACATGGCACTTATTAAGAACATAATAAATCCTTATGAATAAATAAACAAAGAATCTGCCCAGATGTTTCTCTTTGAGCAGGAAACTTGCGAGTTATCAGTGAAGCAGCATTCAGCCCTTTGTCATTGAAGGTCTGGGGTTAATTCCTGTATCTCTTTCCCAATATACACATGGTAGAGCCGAGACAATTTCTTGGATCAGGGTTCAAAGTGCCTGCTTTGATTTCTTAGAAAAGTCCAGATTTAACAGCAAACATTAAGACAGTTCAGAATTAGTCTTCAGAATAAAAAAAATAGGCAATGTCAGACTTTTCGTGTGTATATTATATATTACATGTCTTTCACATTTGAAAATTGGGATTTTATAAAGCATTTAAATGTAAGAGCAATTAAAATTGTCTTATCTTTCCTTTTTATCCTCAGTTTAAAAAGTATCTCTCCTTAGGTGAATAGCAGGACTATTATTTGTTCCTTATCAACTAGGAATTTATAGCAGGGTGTATAACTACATTCGACAACCTCCAAGTATAGTCAGTGTCTTGAATACCATCAAGTGTATATCATCAAAGCATATTTTGGGTTAAAGAGCAATAGAAAAAAAAAGGATATTCTTCCAAAATCACAGCAAATTTATAGAACTCCAAAACAAAACTTATGAAAAGTCTCCTCCCTATTCTTAACCCATTTACCCCAGGGACACCTCTGTGATGCGTAGGCTGGGTGCTATTCTTGTGGGTTCTAAGCATTGTAGTGGGTTGCTAGGGAAAGAAATAGTCTTTGATTTCCTTCTGCACATTGGAAAATGTAGGTAGAACAGGGGAAGAAAACTGGGTCATACAGTTTCTTTTCTCTACCACTGACCACAGACTATGTTTTATGTGCTTGCTTCAGTGATAAATAACCATGAAGTGGCTGAGAGGAACCTTGGTCTTTTATGCCACAATAATAAAAAATTTAAATGATTGCAAAATTGATATCAATACCAATACATAAGGAATTATGACTCCTTCCTTGAACTCCATCAACAAAGTAACATGATTATAACTCGAATGAGTATACTTTCAGATTTGCTTAGGACAGTCCTTATTTGGCTTGCTGTCCTGGGCTAATTATTAATGATACTTTCACTCTCAAAAAAATGTCTTTGCAATATAAATTGTTATGTGGTTTTCCTAAAAATTATGGGCATTTAGCAAAACACCAACTTTCTAAGTTTTTTTTTTTTTTTTATTCTTTGTTTCTTTTTGAAAGCCTACTATGTGCCAGGTGATGGCTCTTTTTCATTTGCAACCTATTTTTCACAACAAATTTACAGATAGATAATGTTGCTCTTTTAAAAGATAGGAAATTATAGTGTAGAAATATTAAGGCATTGCTAATGGCTTCTCAGGTGGCTCAGACAGTAAACAATCGCCTGCAGTGTGGGAGACCCAGGTTTGATCCCTAGGTTGGGAAGATCCCCCGAAAAAGGGAATGGCATCCCATTCCAGTTTTCTTGCCTGGAGAATCACATGAACAGAGATGCCTGATGGGATATAGTCCCTGGATCGAAGAGTCACACATGACTGAGTGACTAACACGTTCACTTAACACTATGGCCACACAGCTAATACATGACAGCTACAATTTAAACTTCTTCCAGGCTATTAAAAAACCCTTCTCTTTAAATTACATTATATGCAGCTTCAGAATTGAGCCTTAAAAACATACACCCCTCCACCCACAATAAATAGATAAAACATACAGACTGAAGCAGCAAGCAGTTCAGAGTGGCAAAATCAAGATAGAGTTTAGTTTGCTCCTGGGTGGGTGATGAAGTGTGACCAACTCAACCACAGACACTGGCCTAGATCATAAATTCTAACACAGTTCCATTGTCCCAGATATATTTTCAGATCCCTGTATATATACTTTGGAGGCACTATTGATTAAGAAAATACTACTCCAGGCAAACTTTGACTTTGGGCTTCTCACATGGCGCTGAAACAGAACGGAACTCCTCCCCTGCCTATTGCCCACTGCTACCAGTCTTTCCCACACCCTAGATAAGCAGAAAGATAATAAAGCCCTCAAATAGAAGTTTCCCGATTATGAGTCATGACTTACTCAGCCTTTGTTACAGAGAACCTGAAAGCCTCTGAAACACAGTGTTGATTTTGGCAGTCTTAACTCCCTGTGCTATTATCAAGAAATGAATTACTTGACTAATTTGCTTGAAATTACCTCTGTAATAAGTATATTAAGAGCAGCGTATGTTAAAGAGGTTGGTGTTTATACTATATGTGTGAATATCTACTCATTTCTTTGAACAATGTTTCACAACTAATAGTTCCTCAATAAAGATCTGTTATATTAAGTTTAGCTAAAAGTACTAATAAAAAGTAAGATCATGATAGAGTTCTTACTATGAACCAAACATAATATTCAGAACTTTATGGGCATTATCTTTGTTTCTCTGTCTCTGTTATGTATGCAAATAGACACAGATATCTAAATATATATAAATTTGTATATATTTATATGTATATATCTATTTTTTGCATGATATGTTATAAAAATAAACATTTAATTTATCCTTAAATTAAGTAAAACATGAAAATAACCACATACATTACCATGGCTTCCTTAACAATTAGTTATTACTTTTGATAAATACCTTGTAGAAATAATTTCTGGGACAGATAAGTAGCATATATTATACAGGAGTATGTATTATAGAGATCAAAAATATATTATTATACTCATTTGAACTGGATTAAGCAACATATGTTATTTACAGCTGTAGTATAGATGCTGTTTTTATCTGCAAAGCATACATAATAATATTACCTAATTATTAGGGTTGCCAAATAGATAAGGCATGTGAAAGCTTTTGCCATATCTCAGGCATTTTATAAATTAATTCCATCATGTTTATAATTACAATGAGATTTTTATTTAGGAAAAAAACCTTGTCCAGTATTATGTGTTAAAGGCAGTGTTTAAAAATACATACACTTATTTTCTTTGTGAATATTGTTAAATTGTTATTAATATGTAAACTTAAAGTATTAGCTATAAGATTGAGTTGGGAAGGTAAAATTGTATAGTCTACAATTTTCCAAAGATAAATTCTGAAGATTTCTCTTGAAAGAAGGCTTTTTGATGTCTGTTTTTTGTGCGTTGAACCAACATGGTGGGAAGGAAGGTAAAATACAAAATCCTCTTCCTCCTCTTTTTTTGATACAAAGATCCTGTATTTTATTATGTTATTCTTTCAAAGAGAACTCAATTCAAAATCAGAGTACAAAGAAAATAGATTTAAACCTTTCTTCACCTTGCTGGGAATGCAGACACCAAAGTAAAATTCTCTTCCTGCATCTAGAGACTACAGTTCCAGCAGTTTCAGGGTAATCCTTGATTAATCTTAGAGGTATGCTTCTTTTAAAAAAAATTTTTTTTTTTTATATTGAAGTATAGCCAATTAACAATGTTCTGGTAGTTTCAGGTGAAAAGCAAAAGGACTCAGCCATACATATACATGTATCCATTCTCCCCCAAACTCCCCTCCCATCCAGCCTGCCTCATGTGCTATACAGTTGGCCCTTGTTGGTTATCCAATTTAAATGTAGCAAGGTACACATATCCATCCCAAACTCCCTAACTATCCCTTCTCCCCACCCTTCCCCTGGGAACCATAAGTTTGTTCTCTGGAAGCCTGCTTCTTGATTACAACTGGTTCAGGAGCATAAGTGTGTTAGTTGATCAGTCATGTCCAACTTTTTGCCACCTCACAGACTGTAGCCTGCCAGGCTTCTCTGTCCATAATTTTATTATAAATTTATATCTCATTAGGAGGATGAAGTGAAGTTTAGTGAAAGTCACTCAGTTGTGTCCAACTCTTTGCAACCCCATGGACTATACAGTCCATGGAATTCTCCAGGCCAGAATACTGGGTAGCCTTTCCCTTCTCCAGGGGATCTTCCCAACCCAGGGATCGAACCCAGGTCTCCCACATTGCAGGTGGATTCTTTACCAACTGAGCCACAAGGGAAGCCCCATTAGGAGGATAACACTATAATTGATCATTTAGAAAGTCCTCTGAAAAATAGCTTTCAGAAACAATGTTATTTTTAAATGTACTCAACAAGTATTTATTAATATTATTTATTTTTGGTGCAAATATTAATTTTTTATGTAAAACACATGAAAACACCTACCATTCTCTAGTAAAACTAGAAAAAATATTGGATAGTAATAGACTTGTTACAGTATTTATCCTTTGGATAAGGGAACTATGGTTTGTGTTTTTCATTCTGTATTTTAAAAGCATATATTTATGTTATTATCTAATAAAATTGTACTTCTTTTGTTATTTTTTAAGCTGAAGTATAGTTTATTTACAATGTTTTAGCAAAGTGATCTAGATAAATATATATATATTCAGATGTATATATATATACATATATGGATATATATTTTTTTATTTTTCAAATACTTTTCCATTATAGAGTATCACAATGTACTGAATATAGTCCTTGCTATACAGTAGGTCCTTGTTTATCTATTTCATATATGTTAGTGTGTATCTGTTAATCCCTAATTCCCAATTTATCCCTTTCCCATTTCCCCTTTGGTAACCATAAATTTGTTTGCTATGTCTGTGGGTCTCTTTCTGTTTTGTAAATAAACTCATTTGTATAATTTTTTTAGATTCCACATATAAGTGGAAGTATATGCAGATTCCACAAATATCATATGATATTTGTCTTTCTCTGACTTACTTCACTCAGTATGACAATCTCTAGGTGTGTTCATGTTGCTGCAAATGGCATTATTTCATATTTTCTTGTGGCTGGGTAATATGCCATTGTGTGTGTCTGTGTGTATACCACATCTTCTGTTTCCATTCATCTATCAATGGACATTTAGGCTGCTTCCATGTCTTGGCTATTGTAAATAGTGCTTCAGTGAACATTGATGTGCATGTATCTTTTCAAGTTAGAGTTTTCTCTGGATATATGCCCAGAAGTGGGATTGCAGGATCATATGGTAACACTATTTTTAATTTTTTAAGGCACATCCAAACTGTGCTCCATAGTAGCTGTACCAATTTACATTCTTAAAAGTAGTGTAGGAGAGTTCCGTTTCCTCCACACCCTCTCCAGCATTTACTATTTGTAGACTTTTTACTGATGGCCATTCTGATGAGTGTGAGGTGATACCTCATTGAAGTTTTGATATGCATTTCTGTAATAATTAGTTTCAACCCTGAATATTCATTGGAAAGACTATTCCTGAAGCTCCAATACTTTGGCCACCTGATGCAAAGAGCCAACTCATTGGAAAAGATTCTGGTGCTAGGAAAGATTGAAGGCAAAAGGAGAAGGAAGCGGCAGAGGATAGATGGTTAGAGAGCATCAATGTCTCAACAGACATGAATTTTTTTAGCAAACTCCAGGAGATAGTAGAGGACAGAGGAGCCTGGCATGCTGTAGTCCATGGGATCACAAAGAGTCTGACACAACTTAGTGACTGAACAACAGCAAACATAATAATTAGCAATATTGAGTATCTTTTTCATGTGCCTGATGGCCATCTGTATATATTCTTGGGAAAAATGTTCCATTTTGATCTTCCCATTTTTTTTTTATTGAGTTGTTTGTTGTTTTGATATTGAGCTGTATAAGCTGTTCATATATTTTGGAAATTAAGCCATTTTCAATTGTATCTTTCGAAAATATTTTCTCCCATTCCACAGGTTGTCTTTTTGTTTGGTTTATGGTTTCCTTTGTTGTGTGACAGCTTTTAAGTTTTATCAGGTCCCATTTGTTTATTTTTGTTTTCATTATTCTAGGAGACAGATCCAAAAAAGTATTGCTGTATTTATGTCAAAGAGTGTTCTGCCTGCCTGTATTTTCCTCTAGGAGTTTTATAGTATCTGACATTAAATTTAGATATTTAATCCATTTTCAATTTATTTTTATATATGGTGTTAGAGAATGTTCTAATATTATTCTTTAACATATAGCTGTCCAGTCTTCCCAGCACCACTTACTGAAGACACTGTCTTTTCTCCATTGTATATTCTTTCCTCCTTTGTCATAGATTAATTTAACCTTAAGTACATGGGTTTATTTCTGGGCTTTTTATCCCATTCCATTGATCTATATGTCTGCTTTTGTGCCATGCTGTTTTGATTACTGTAGCTTTGTGGTATAGCCTGAAATCACGGAGCACGAGTCTTTTCTCTCTGTCCTTCTTTCTCAAGATCGTTCTGGCTATTTGGCATCTTTTGTGTTTACATGCAAATTTTAAAAATTGTTCTATTTCTCTGAAAAATGCCACTGGTAATTTGATAGTGATTGCATTAAATCTGTACATTGCCTTGGGTAGCATGGTCATTTTAACAATCTTGATTCTTCCAATCCAAGAACATGGTGTATCTTTCTATCTGTTTATGTAGTCTTCAGTTTCTTTCATCAGCATGTTATAGCTTTCAGAGTACAGGTCTTTTGCCTCCTTGCTTTTGTTCAGTTGCTAAGTCATGTCCAACTATTTGCGAGCCCATGGACTGCACCACAGTCCTTGGCTTCCCTGTCCTTCACTATCTCCATGAGTTTGCTTAAACTCATGTCCATTGAGTCAGTGATGCCATCCAACCATCTCATTCTCTATTACCCCCTTCTCCTCTTGCCCTCAATTTTTCCCACCATCAGGGTCTTTTCCAATGAGTCAGCTCTTTGCATCAGGTGGCCAAATTATTGGAGCTTCAGTTTCAGCATCAGTCCTTCCAAAATCAGGATTGATTTCCTTTAGGATTGACTGGTTTGATTTCCTTGCAGTTCAAGGGACTCTGAAGAGTCCTTTCTAGCACTGTGGTTCAAAAGCATCAGTTCTTTGGTGCTCAGCCTTCTTTATGGTCCGATGCTTGCATCCATACATGACTATTGGAAAAACCATATCCTTGACTATTCAGACCTTTGTCAAGAAAGTGATGTCTCTGCTTTTTATACACTGTCTAGGTTCATCATAGCTTTTCTTCCAAGGAGCAAGTGTCTTTTAATTTTCTGGATGCAGTGATTTTGGAGCCCAAGAAAATGAAATCTGTCACTGTTTCCACATTTGCCCCATCTATTTGCCATGAAATGATGGGACCAGATGCCATGATCTTAGTTTTTTGAATGTTGAGTTTTAAGCCAGCTTTTTTTTTCACTCTCCTCTTTCACCTTCAAGAGCCTCTTTAGTTCCTCTTCTCTTTCTGCAATTACGTTGGTGTCATCTGCATATCTGAGGTTTTTGATATTTCTCCTGGCAATCTTGATTCTAGCTTGAGCCTCATCCATCCCAGCATTTTGCGTGATGTATTCTGAAACTTATATAAGCAGGGTGACAAAATACAGCCTTTAAGTACTCATTTCCCAATTTTGAACCAGTCCATTGTTCCATGTCTGGTTCTAACTATTGCTTCTTGACCTGCATACAGGTTTCTCAGGAGGCAGATAAGGTGGTCTGGTATTTCCACCTCTTTCAGAATTTTCCAGTTTGTTGTGATCCACACAGCCAAAGGCTTTAGCGTAGTCAATGAAGCAGATTTTTTTTTTCGGGGGGGAATTCCCTTGCTTTTTCTATGATCAACCAGATGTTGGCAATTTAATCTCTGTTTCCTCTGCCTTTTCTAAATCTAGCTTGTACATCTGGAAGTTCTCAGTTCACATATTGTTGAAGCCTAGATTGAAAGCTTTTGAACATTGCCTTGCTAGCATGTGAAATGAGTGCAATTGTGTGGTAGTTTGAACATTCTTTGGCATTACTCTTCTTTGGGTTTAGAATGAAAACTGACTTTTTCCAGTCCTGTGGTCACTGCTGAGTTTTCCAAATTGGCTGGCATATTGAGTTTAGCACTTTAACAGCATCCTATTTTAGTATTAGAAATAGCCAGAATTCCATCACCTCCACTAGCTTTGGTCATAGTAGTACTTCCTAAGGCCCACTTGACTTCACTCCTTATGTAGGTTTATTCCTGGGTGTTTTATTTTTTCTGATACAGTGGTACAAATTGTACTTCCAAAAAGGACATGGGCTTCCCTGGTGGCTTTAGATGGTAAAGAATCCACCTGCAATGAAGGAGACCTGGGTTCAATCCCTTGGTTGGAAAGATTCCTTGGAGAAGAAAATGGCAACCCACTCCTGTTTTCTTTGCCTGGGAAATCCCATGGACAGAGGAACCAGGCGGGCTACAGTCCATGGGGTCTCAAAAGAGTTGGACACGACCTAACAACTAAACAACAATAACAAAAAAGCACATATACAAAGCCCTTCTCTTTTGAGGCAATGCAGAGTTCCAGATAATCTCAGGGAGTCCACGTTTCATTTTCCACTTGTAATGTAGTGGCTAATAAATCCTATATTGCATAACATTCAGTTCCCCTATTGTAAATTTCTTTTTGTCCTTATAACCAGATTGGGTCACAGTTCAAATTTTCAGGACTCTAGGCTTCAAGGTAGAAAATCAATTGTGGATGCTATAGGGCAGATCATAAGCACTCAAACCTACATCCAGTGAACAGATGCTAATATGAACCAGTCCATCCTGCACAGGTGTCCTTTTCGCTTTAGTCTGGAAATGCACAGGAAGGAAGCTGACCAAGTATTTGAGGGTCCATATCTCAGGAAGAGTCTTAAGTCGGGAAACCAGTCTAAAGTCTCTCTCACATATTTTCATTCATCAAAAACTGCATTCTCTAGACTAAATTTACTAGTGTTAAGAGTTATACACTCATGAACCATGATGGTGAGCAGTCATAAACCAGAAGTGTAGTAGACAGCAAATTACAGCTAATAAGCAGAAGATACATACATTCTAACCACTTTTTAATTGCCTTGATGGTTTGTAATCATTCATTTTCTTCCTGTATTTCTATTTCCATCGTAAACTGAAGAAAGGAGGTAAAGTATGCTGCTGCTGCTGCTGTTAAGTTGCTTCAGTGTTGTCTGACTCTTAACAACCCCATGGACTGTAGCCTACCAGGCTCCTCCATCCATGGGATTTTCCAGGCAAGAGTACTGGAGTGGGTTGCCATTGCTTTTTCCAGGTGAAGTATGACAGGCAGTTTATTTAGCACAGTTCTCATGAGCTTGACTTGTAATTAAACAGTCATAGGTCTGAATCCCATTTACCACTACAGACACATATGACCTTACAGACACATAACCCTCAAATCTACCTCCTCAGGCTATTGTAAAGGGTAACTAAAATAATAGCTGTACAATGCTTAACTCAATGTCTGATACAGAGGAAACCTTCAGGAAAGGCCAATACCTAATAATATTGTTGTTCTCTTTCTTGATACTTCCTTCATTTGTCTATAGTCGCTGTTTTTACTACACAATGGACTCTAAGCTGCAAATGCCATTGAGGTAAAACCCTGCAACTATACTTGCTTTCTTATGGTTGTAAGAAGGAACAAGCAAAATAAAAGAGCATGTAATAGTTTCTAGATTGTGAAGTTTTAGTGTTTTCAGAAATGCCAGGCTCCTAGAGAACAAATTGTTCAGTCAGTAAGTCCATGTCCAATTCTTTGCAATCACATGGACTGTAGCATGCCAGACTTCCCTGTCCTTCACTATCTCCTGGAGTTTGCTCAAACTCAACCACTGAATCAGTGATGCCATCCAACCACCTTATCTGCTATTGCCTCTTCTCCTCCTGACCTAAACCCCGTGAACAGAATAAAAAGGCAGAGAATAAATAGCTGAAAGGTAATTGATGTATTTGGCAAACTGTTACTTAGTGGTCTGAAGCTCCTTGGGCAAGTTGGCCACAGGAGACAAGAGGGCTTAGTTCTTAGTGCTATTGTCAATAGCAAGGCACTGAACTTAATAGTTCCCTTATAGTAACAATGAAACTCCTAAGAGCCACCAAATCCTTGCTTTCCCTCTGACACCCACTGTGATTCAAGTTGACTCGAAGCTCCATTTGTCTCATCTCAGAATGTAAGGGAAACATTCTGGGCAAATGCCCTGGCCAAATTCAAGCCCTCCTCTCTCCATGCCTCAAGTCTATATCAGAGGCAGCTAGATGCCAGACTCCCCTTGGACTGGGAACTGACTAGGTTCCACAAGGACACTGCAAACTTTGGGCAGCCAGGATCAGGCCAAACTTAACCACCCCTCTCCAGGCCTGACTGTATTTTATCACCATCCTTCCTTTTTTTAACTCTCAGCTTCTCAACTGTGCAAACACTAGGAAAGCGAAAGCCCAGGCCACATGGTTAGATACCATCTTACTCCACATAGTCACTCCATATCCAGAACCTCTGAAAGGAAGTATGGCATTGAAGGACAGTGCTTCAGTATGTATCATTGAAAGAAAAAAAAAAAAAAAAACGTAGATACTAAGTAAAGTCAAACCCTTAGTTGAATCCTTGGATATGGAATTTGCAGATTTGGAGGGCCGACTGTACTGCATCATTTTATATAAGAAACTTGAAAATCCTTGGATGTTTGTGTCCCTAGGGGACCCTGGAATCAAACTGCCCTGGATATAGAGGGGCGATCATCAGTTCATTTCAGTCTCTCAGTCGTGTCCAACTCTTTGCAACCCCATGGACTGCAGCACACCAGGCTTCTCTGTCCATCTCCAAATCCTGGAGCTTATACAAACTCATGTCCATAGAGTCGGTGACCCATCCAGCCATCTCATCCTCTGTCATCCCCTTCTCTTCCTGCCTTCAATCTTTCCCAGCATCAGGGTCTTTTCCAATAAGTCAGTTCTTCACATCAGGTGGCCAAAGAATTGGAGTTTCAGCTTTAGCATCAGTCCTTCCAATGACAATTCAGAAATGATTTCCTTTAGGATTGGCTGGTTGGATCTCCTTGCAGTCCAAGGGACTCTAAAAGAGTCTTCTCCAACACCACATTTCAAAAACATCAATTCTTCATTGCTCAGCTTTCTTTATAGTCCATCATATGCTGTCTAGATTGGTCATAGCTTTTCTTCCAAGGAGCAAGTGTCTTTTAATTTCATGTCTGCAGTCACCATCTGCAGAGATTTTGGAGACCAAAAAAAAAAAAAGAAGTCTCTCACTCTTTCCGTTGTTTTCCCATTTATTTGCCAGGAAAGGATGGGACCAGATGCTATGATCTTAGTTTTCTGAATGTTGAGCTTTAAGCCAACTTTCCCCCTCTGCTCTTTCACTTTCATCAAGGGCTCTTTAGTTCTTCTTCACTTTCTGCCATAAGGGTTGTGTCATCTGCATATCTGAGATTATTGATATTTCTCCCAGCAATCTTGATTCCAGCTTGTGCTTCATTCAGCCCAGCATTTCACATGATGTACTCTTCATATAAGTTAAATAAGCAGGGTGACAATATACAGCCTTGACGTACTCCTTTCCCAATTTGGAAGCAGTCTGTTGTTCCATGACCAGTTCTAACTGTTGCTTCTTGACATGCATGCAGATTTCTCAGGAGGCAGGTCAGGTGGTCCGGTATTCCAATCTCTTTAATAATTTTCCATAGTTTGTTGTGATCCACACAGTCAAAGGCTTTGAGTAGTCAATAGAGCAGAAGTAGATATTTTTCTGGAATTCTCTTGCTTTTTTGGTAATCCAGCGGATGTTGGCAATTTTATGTCTGGTTCCTCTGCCTTTTCTAAAACCAGCTTGAACATCTGGAAGTTCATGGTTCACATACTGTTGAAGCCTGGCTTGGAGAATTTTGAGCATTACTTTACTAGCGTGTGAGATGAGTGCAATTGTGCGCTAGTTGGAGCATTCTTTGGCATTGCCTTTCTTTGGGATTGAAATGAAAGCTGACCTTTTCCAGTCCTGTGGCCACTGCTGAGTTTTCCAAATTTGCTGGCATATTGAGAGCAGCATTTTCACAGCATCATCTTTCAGGATTTGGAATAGCTCAACTGAAATTCCATCAC
>NW_011494518.1:1009454-1011500 GCF_000754665.1 Bison bison bison
TTTCTGGGTGCAGCAGACCTGGGTCTGCATAAACCCTCTTGGAGGAGGTCACCATTAACTCCACCATACAGCAACCAGAACTTATACAGAACTGGGGAAACAAACTCTTGGAAGACACAAACAAAACCTTGTGTGCACCAGGACCTGGGAGAAAGGAACAGTAATCCCACAAGAGACTGACTCAGACTTTCCCATGCGTGTCCAGGAATCTTGAGCAGAGGCATGGATCAGTGGTGGCCTGCTGCAGGGTCGGGGACACTGAGTGCAGCAGTGTGCACAGGACCTTTTGAGGGAGGTTGTCATTATCTTCATTACCTCCACCATAGTTTAGCCTCAGGTCAAACAACAGGGAGGGAATGCAGCCCTGCCCATCAACAGGAAATTGGATTAAAGATTTACTGAGCATGGCTCTGCCCAACAGAACAAGACCCTGTTTCCCCCTCAGTCAGTCTCTCCCATCAGGAAGCTTCCATAAGCTTCTTATCCTTAGCCATCAGAGGGAAAATCATAGTTTGTTACAGAAAAGGGGTACAGAAGAGGTTTGCAAACAACAGACTTTCCATAACGCAGTTATATTTCTTCTCTGCTAAGCTTATTTGCAATATCAATAGGGCCTTGAAGGCAGTTTTGGAAATAGATCAAGTCATAGAGCTGAAATGATCTAAACAACTGATGCATCTGTTTAAAAAACTTCATGGGATCCAAAAGGACAATACTTGCAAGGTTAACAAGGATACTTTGCTAATTAGGGTCTTCTCTCTTCTGCCAGAATACCTTGTCATAAAACCTCAACTATGCCAATTGTCTAAGGCTTAGAATTATCACTTCATCTGTTATGTGATCTGCAGAATATCAAGGTTTTCAGACCCCTTCTGTCAGTGAGGTAAAGTATAGAATCCTCGGTTTCTTGTGAGGTTTAAAAATTAAAAAGCATTATTCACTTCCTGTTCAGGTGCTATTAAAAAAATAACATCTGAATGCTTTCCCCAGCCCTTACTTTTCCTTTTTGTGTGCTACATTCTGTTGTTTATTAACAATAAGAATGATCACTAGGGGAAATCTTTGATGGATTAATTTTTCAATAAAAATAACTTGGTACTATTAGAACTTGTACAGAATCAGAGATTTGGAGTTTATTAGATGTAGTAGCAGCTCTTGAGCTTCTAATTCAATCCAAGATTAATTCTAAAACACTCTGTATTATATCATACAACTAAAATTATTTTTTTTTTATTCTAGTTTTTAAAAATACACAGATTCAGCAGAGGTAAAAGCATCAATAAAGGATTAATTTAATTATAAATACCTTTACTGATTATAAAATTACCATATACCTAGTCTCTTCCATTGACCATCCCTCAAGGATTTCACTAAGTTAGAGGGGAAATTAGGATGGAGAATTATAGGGAAAGCATTCTGGAAATATGCTAAAGGAAACAGCAGACACACTGAAATAAGATGAGCATTTGATTAACAGATGAGTTATTTCTGAAAAGACAGTTTGCCTTTGAAAATATTTATAATGAATGCAGTCCAAGTCCTTGCCATTGTTAATGATTTCAACATGTTCTAGGCTGGAAGACCAGTTTAATTATTTCACAAATCAAAGAAGGGAGGCTTCCAGCACAGGACCCATCAAGAATAGCTCTTCATAACAATTGCCAAATCCTTGTATACCCAAGTTCCTTGTTGTTATGAGTCAAATTGTATTCTTTCCCCAAATTCATACATTGGAGTCCTGATCACTAGTATTTAAGAACGTGACCTTATCTGGAGATAGAGATGTTGCAGGTGTAATTAGTTAAGATGAAGTCATGCTGGAGTAGGTTGGGGCCCTAAAATGACTGGCATCTTTACAAAAATTCAGTATGACTGGTGCCCTTATAAAAAGAGGAAAGTTGGCCTCAGAGACAGGCATGCAGCGGAATAGCCTGTGAAGACTGGAGGTATACAGCCATAAGCTAAGGAACTGCTTGAAGGTAGGAGTAAGGGCTGCAACAGATTATTCCCTAGCCCCATAGTGGGAGCATGGTCCTGCTGACACTT
>NW_011494518.1:1011600-1022879 GCF_000754665.1 Bison bison bison
AGATTTTGGACATCTGGTCTCCAGAACTGTGAAGCAGTAAACTTCCCTTGTTCTAAGCCGCCTCATTTGTGATGCTTTGTTACAGCAGCCCTAAGTATCAATTTTTTTTTAACTCTTCTAAATTTTGCTTCCCTTCTCAAACAACACAAAAATGTCCAACAGGGTAAGGAAAGAATCATGAAGGAGAAGTACCATGACCATGAGCAGATACACTTCTCATTCACTCCACTATCTTACCTCTAATCCTCCAACGTACCCACACTCCATGCCATTGTGGCACGGTGGTGACTTCCACAAGAATACTACTTTCTGCCTGTCTTAGCTCAGGCTCTCAAAAGAGGGAAAGCACAGCCAGCCTTCCAGGCAAGCCTCATTGGCTACCTGCCTCTAATAAGTCAGGCCCTCATCATAACTTTTCCTGTCTTAGTTGGAAGGTTATGTTTCTCCTTTTAGATGGGACTGGGTCCCTTACCCTAGTGACTGCCCCTACCTTTTAAGCAAAAAGGCTGACATTCTCTCAACAAAAATAAGACTTTCTTTATGTTGACTTATGAAATAAACTGCACTCTCTCAATACATATATATACTCCCACACAAACACTATAGCAAACTTTCTAGTGCTTTGGAGTCTGATTGGTGGTCTAGAAGATGTTGAAACAGTGGTATGTGAATGGGCTAGCACAAATTTTTGAAGAATAATGTATTTGAAAAGACTGACATATAGCATATGCATAGTAAATACAGAGAGAAGAACAGAAAGTAAAAGATAACTTGGTTTTTTGTGCACTCAGCAGGAACTCCGTTCCTTGTTGAGTGAGAGTATTGAAACTACAGCATAATTAGTATGTGTGCTGTCTAGTTTAGATGTGCTGGGATTTGACCAGAACTGCAGTTACAGATTGGGCCAGCTTTTGTAAAAACCTCTTTGTTTCTCTTGCTCTCAAACACATTGTAAATTCATTAAATGGCCCAAGGCTTTGCTGCTGATTCTCACACTTTTGTAAGAGCTTATAAAGGGAGTGTTTGGGGCCAAGGCTTCTAAGTAGGACTCAGGTGTGGGAGCAAATGGTACTGATGATTAATCCTCCTCTAAAGTGATAAAATCCCTTATTGGACACAGCAACCCGATGACCGGGTCACACTGGAAATCAGCCTCGGCTCTAAGCACACAGCTAACATGGATCTTTGGGGATGTTGACAAACCCAAGGCCAAGAGCAAGCCTGTGACTCAGTCAAAAAGAAACCCAGGACAGGAGACATCTGACCATGCACAGTATGCTTGCCAAGACTGCTTTCTGCTGATGATCAGTTCTTCTCAGTTCTGGGCATCTGGAAATGTGTAATGTGGTTGAGTGATACTGCATTAAGTAGGAGACAAAAAATCATATAAAAGTCAAATCTACAGATAATCAAAAGGGTACATTTTGGACAATACTTTTGATATTCTTTACTATTACTTTATATCCTGTAAAAAAGTTTTTTTTTTCATCCAATGAGAGATTGGCAGAGAGGAGTGAAGGGGAGAGAAACAAAAGAAATGAAGAATTTGCAAACTGGCTGGGTTGATGTTGAACAATTAAATGCATTGAAAATATATACATTTCAGGAAGAGTTTTACTGTGGAAAAACCCTAAAGATAGAAATCTTATCTTTAGTATTTAGCATTTTAGAAATGCTACTTTAGCATCTTCTGCTTTAAGTGGTAATTAACACAGCATTATAATTCAACTATAATTCCATAAAAAATAAATTTTAAAAAAGTTTTTTAAAAGCTCTAATCTATTGTATATTGTCACCCTGCTTATTTAACTTATATGCAGAGTACATCATGAGAAATGCTGGGCTGGAGGAAGCACAAGCTGGAATCAAGATTGCTGGGAGAAATATCAATAACCTCAGATATGCAGATGACACCACCCTTATGGCAGAACGCAGAAGGCAATGGCACCCCACTCCAGTACTCTTGCCTGGAAAATCCCATGGATGGAGGAGCCTAGTAGGCTGCAGTCCATGGGGTCGCTAAGAGTCGGACACGACTGAGCGACTTCACTTTTCTCTTTCATGCATTGGAGAAGGAAATGCATGAAGGCAACCCACTCCAGTGTTCTTGCCTGGAGAATCCCAGGGACGGCAGAGCCTGGTGGGCTGCCATCTATGGGGTCGCACAGAATTGGACATGACTGAAGCGACTTAGCTTAGCTTAGCTTAGCTTATGGCAGAAAGTGAAGAGGAACTAAAAAACCTCTTGATGAAAGTGAAAGTGAAGAGTGAAAAAGTTGGATTAAAGCTCAACATTCAGAAAACAAAGATCATGGCATCCAGTCCCATCACTTCATGGGAAATAGATGGGGAAACAGTGGAAACAGTGTCAGACTTTACTTTTCTGGGCTCTAAAATCACTGCAGATGGTGACTGCAGCCATGAAATTAAAAGACACTTACTCCATGGAAGGAAAGATATGTCCAACCTAGATAGCATATTCAAAAGCTGAGATATTACTTTGCCAACAAAGGTCCGTCTAGTCAAGGCTATGGTTTTTCCTGTGGTCATGTATGGATGTGAGAGTTGGACTGTGAAGAAGGCTGAGCACCGAAGAACTGATGCTTTTGAAGTGTGGTGTTGGAGAAGACTCTTGAGAGTCCCTTGGACTTCAAGGAGATCCAACCAGTCCATTCTGAAGGAGATCAGCCCTGGGATTTCTTTGGAGGGAATGATGCTAAAGCTGAAACTTCAGTACTTTGGCCACCTCATGTGAAGAGCTGACTCATTGGAAAAGACCCTGATGCTGGGAGGGATTGGGGGCAGGAGGAGAAGGGGATGACAGAGGATGAGATGGCTGGATGGCATCACTGACTCGACGGACGTCAGTCTGAGTGAACTCCGGTAGTTTGTGATGGACAGGGAGGCCTGGCGTGCTGCGATTCATGGGGTCACAAAGAGTCGGATCTGACTGAGTGACTGAACTGAACTGAACTGAATCTGCTCCCTGGTTGCCAGCTAGGTAGTTAATAATGTTAAGGAAACCTGAAAAAATTTCAAGTGTGTGATAAAAGTGTTGTTTTTATGATATAAATATCTTCTAAAATTAAAGTAATAGTGTTTCCCAATTCATTCCATTTAAAAAGAAAAACAGTGGTGTGTTCCTATTGAAACAATTCCTATACTTTCACATCTAAAAATAATTATTTAAAAACTTTTGGTAAGATCTAGATGATCATTGATATTGATCAATGATCAATGTCATTGTGAACATTGTAGAACACTTATCTCATTATTTCTCCTAAAAACATTAGAAATTCACTACCATTCTGAAACTCTGTTCAACACATTTTTTAAAATACTTTGTTTTAAAATGGTTTTAAAGAAAAATTGCAAAAATGGTACAGAATGTTCCCATATACTCCATCATTCAGTTTCCCCTATTATTAACATCTAACATTAATATGGTACATTTATTACAATTAATGAGCCAATATGGACACATTATTATTACCTAGTAAAGTCCATACATTATTCAGATTTCTTTAGTTTTTACCTGATGTCTTTTTTCTGTTTTAAGGTCCCATCCAAAATACCATGTTTTAATTAGTCATTCTATTTCTTTAGGCTCCTCTTGTCTGTGACAGTTTCTCAGACTTTCCTTGTTTTGATGACCTTGACAGTTTTGAGGAATACTGGTCAGATATTGTGTAGAATGTCCTCAACTAGGGTTTGACTGGTGTTTGTCTCATGAGTGCTGTTGCTGCTAAGCTGCTAAGTCACTTCAGTCGTGTCCGACTCTGTGCAATCCCATAGACAGCAGCCCACCAGGCTCCTCCGTCCATGGGATTCTCCAGGCAAGAACACTGGAGTGGGTTGCCATTTCCTTCTCCAATGCATGAAAGTGAAAAGTGAAAGTGAAGTCACTCAGTCGTGTCCGACTCCTAGCGACCCCGTGGACTGCAGCCTACCAGGCTCCTCCATCCATGGGATTTTCCAGGTAGACTGGGCTTATAATTGTGGGGAGGAAGACCACCAAGATAAAGTGCCATTTTCATCATATCACATCAAGAATGTATACTATCAACATCGTAGTCCGCTGAAATCACTCTTGATGTTGGCCTGGGTCACTGGCTGAGATGGTGTTTGTCAGGTGTCTCTCCCTGCTTTCTGTCATGTACTCTTTGGAAATATTCTATTTTTTGATATTACTTCAACTTTTGAGGAATATTTGGTTGCTTCCAGTTTGGGGCAATTATGAGTAAAGCTTCTCCAAATTTGTGAGGCCTCCACATTCTCACCTGTGAATAATGGGGTGATTGTAGATGATCAAGGGTTTCTGCTAATGGTCTAGTTTTGTCCTGTATTTTCCTCTAAAGTCTCAGGCACTGAGCAGAGTCTCATTAACACAGTATTCTTTTCTTTGGCTGCCTTCCTCCTAATATTGCCACATTAAAGCTCCTTTGTTTAGTTGTTAGTACCTTTTTCAGACCACTCCTTTAAGTACAACATGTAATTTTGTTGGCCTTTATTATCTGGAGATTACTTTGTTAATTTGCTGTGTTTTAATTTTTTCATATCTAATTAGGAAGAACTCTCTTTGTTTGAGAGTAATTAAATTTTATCAAGGCAAATTAAGGACAAGCTTATGGCCTTATAGCTTATGTAAAAATCATCCTAGACTGCTTACTAAAATCTAAATTAAATCCCTTTTTATTTCTTCACTGGGAACACTTTGTTAACAGAATTTATGTTCTTGATTAATTTTAGCTTTTAGCTTTTTTACTCTCTTTATAAGGGACCGATTTTAGAAGTCAAGATATTAAGCCTGAAATATAACAAATCTCCAAAAGGTCTTATTCAGGATATATTTGATAAATTCTCTTCCTTGTTGCTAAATGTATCCTGTTGTCTTGAAAGAAATAATACACCTACCTCTATAGGGAGCAAATTTCTCTTCAGGGAGTATTTTACCCATTCAAGTTCACCATAGGTCAGGTTAAGAACAGCACTAGTATAATTCATATTTCTACCCACAGACATCCTTAACTGCTTCAGGATGTGGGATGAATTAGAAAGAATATACACATTAGGCACAGTATATGCCACACAGCAACCACCTGCATGGGTTGCCATTGTGTTTAAGCCACACAGATTGGCCTGTGAGTCATCAGATCGAGGTACCAGCAGAGGCTTGCACTCACAGTCTGCACAGTTTACTAGCAGAGGATGTATCTGAGAGCTTTTGAAAGTTCAAGTAACTCAAGTGATAGGTAATAGGAAAGCAGCATTTTTTCCTCCAAGAATAATATATTCCAAATCAGAGAAATAAAACTTTCCCTAATGAGCAATTGTATTTGTTTTTCACTCTTACACTGATCTTAAAGCACAGGTCTCAATCCAGGGGCTTGAAGGTGTTCATTGCTTCCCCTAACACATTTGTCATTTATCAGTAGAAAATTGACCTCCCTCTGGATGGCCAGACTTATATTCATGGCCTTGTGGAGATATGAAATTCGATGCATGTTTATCATTGAATTAGGAAAAAGAAGCATCCGTGGGTTTTGCATAAAGGCTTAGGAGGTCTTATCCTCAAGTGAAGTGCATGACTGATGCCACAAGCATGTCCCAGCAAACATCTCAAGGTGGCTGTACGAGGCGGCATTCTGTCTCGTCTGCCTACTCTGGGTGGGCGCTAAAACTCCAACAGTTGTAGCAGATCCAGATACTGTCAGATGTCATGATACCTGGAACGGTTTTAGATTGGAACTTTATGAATATGACAAATTTAAAACTAAGAAATAACTATGTATGTAGATTACTACAGAGTTAACTTACACGAGACTAACTGCAAAAGGTCTTGAATAGGATTATGAGTTCCCTTATTTAGTAAGGAATTAATTTTTTTAACAAATAAAACATCCTTATATACTTTTTGGGTCTAAATTTCTAAGTTGTTTTATACATTTTAAAACTATCTAGATTCTACTGATTCTCTTTTGTGCGTTTAAGTTGTTCTTTTCCTGGAAAAAATAATATAACTTTCTTTAAGGACCTACCATATTTGTGGGACTGTTCTAAATTCTTTATGTGTACTAACTCAGGTTTCTTTCTTCTCTCAGGGCCTCTATTTTCCAGGACATTTTCTGAGTTAGTCTATAACTGATTGGTGTCAGACTGTAGAGGCTGTCTTATCAAGAAGGAGTTTGCTTTCCCACAGTCTTCCTTACTGAAGTGGGTTGTGAGTTACCGATTGTCCAGGAATGGCTACTCTGCTTGTGTGGCTTTGAAATCTGTGTATTTCTTTGATTATATACTGCATGCTGACCTCAGAAATGAACTTCTAAAAGGTAACTTCTAGAATAGGATAAAATTGGAATAGCTTTGCCCACTGCCCACAAACATGGGAAAAAAAATATACCCCCTCTATGAAAGGTCAATAATAGATTAATAGAGCTCTGTGAGAAAAATCAAGATTGCCACTGCAGAATATTACAATTGTAATCTGTTGCCAGCTACTCATGGTTTATTTTGTGCTCATTATTGTACAGGGTATATATGTACTTTGATACCTGATTTAGTTATGATATCTAACTGGTTCATTTTTCACTTCCCATTTCTCAGATGCATTTTGCATAGACAGGATTCTGGATAACAGTTTCGCCCAGTCTCTTACTGTAAACCACACTATTGATGTGTAGTAGTTTACTGTCTTTGGAAGGATTCTGTGCTTGACAATAGGGCTCTCAATTTATAATCTGTGTATCCTCTTTAGCACCTAGTTCAGAAATAATGTAATTATTATTTTTAAATTATTAACATTTGAGTCTACTAGTCTAAATGCTTTATATCCTTTATCCTCTTAATCCTCACAGCACTCCTGTGAGGTAGGTACTGTTCTTAATCCAATTTGACATATGATCAAAGTCTGATTTGATCATATTAAATAATTCAACCATTTAGAGTTTAAAAGCAGGTCTGCTGATTCTGGAATCTGGTCTTCACCATGATCGTTGTGTCTTACACATAGTGTTCATGCTAACAAAACAAAACATGATGATTCACTTGTTAGATGAAGGTAAATCTTAACATTCTCTCTCATGGTCATGTAAAATGATTAAGGAGGAAAATGGAGAAAAGCAAAAGAAATCGTTGGTCTTCAGCCCTAGGGGAGCTCTTATAGGTTTTCCAGGGTGGATGTAAACACAGCTGAGCAGTTGAAAGTACTGCTTTTAGCCAAGAGAATGTGGTTTGAGTTTCAGCACCTATCATACTGGCTTATATTAAGAAGACACTCGGTAAGACATTGACCTAAATCCAAATGTGTTCACCAGGACAGCTAGCCTTGGTTTGAAGGGAAATGTAACAGAATTACCTAACCTTAGTATTATCATTTTATGGTTTGCAATCTACTTTTGGAACCCCAATAAATATTGCTTGTGGAATAGCTAATGGTAATGCCACCAAGCCACTCATACCCCATGGTTTTAGAGGTGCTACTGTGTTACCAAATAGCTCACCATCCTTTTACTTCTCCAGTCTTCACTACAGTCCATCCTATAGATTAGACAGGTATTATTATTCAGTTTAGGAACAAACACTAATCCGTTTAGTAGTTTAGAAATTTGATTCTAATAGTTTTGAAAATTGCCAAGTAAGAGGGGTATCAACTAGTTTGCACTGTACTTTGTTCTGGGAGAATTAACTTCAGTGAGCCTTTTATCTTGCAGATGCAGATATAGATGCAGATAGATTTTCAGAAAGCTCTGGGCTATAAAAATCTAACCCAAATGCTGCTATTTCCAATGGATATGTTGAGCTCTGTTTAATTTTATAATTTTATATTTGGGGATCCCATAATGCTATAAACCCAATTCTGTCATTGGGATTTTTAGCAAAACTCTACCCCCCACCACACACACACTCCCAGTCTTTATTTAGACCTCCTTAAAATCAAGAATACCGTATTCTTGGAAGGTTTGTGTCTTTTTTGTCTAGCTAGTTATTCACAGGATTCTGGGAGCTGAGGCAAGGCTACGACAGCAGGAGTTACATGTCTCATACTTCCTCTCCCCTCTTCCCCCAGTGTGAATTAAGCTGTGACCAGAAACTGACCTGGGGTTTATGCTCTGCTGCCTGGACTGATAGGTTGGTAACCCGAATATGTGCTAGCTAAGACAGAAAAATCCGGATATTGAGAAATAGAGGGAAAAATTGTGATGATCTCTTCTAGGCTTTTGTGGTCAAATTACACACAAGTGGGGGCTGGATGGATAGGTGGGGTCTAATCTCAAGGAAACATTTAGTATTACTGACTATCATCTTGGCTTCAGTAAAACAAGTCTGACTTCACCTAAAACAGAAACAAGGAAGACTCCCAATAGTTGGACTTAGGCTGGAGTTTGGAAGTGCTTGAGGATTCTTAGTTGTAGGGTTGAACTGGTCTCCATGAAGCCAGAAGCTGGGGGAGCTGGACAGGGCCTCTGCAGTCCAGCTGGGTTTGTGGGTCCTAAAAGTAACCAGCACTGATCACAGCTGTTGGTTACTCTGCATGAGACTGCAGGTCTTCAGAGACCATCCTGAAGTCACTGACTGGTGGCAGTTGTGCTGAGAAGAATTAGTGAGGGCCGAGCCTTCCCTGGAGCAGGAGAAGGAGGTATCAGTGGGATCACCTCTCTCAGACCCAGTATCTTAGGAGCTGGCAGGATGAAAAAGGAGAGTCGCATACCCACACCTGAATAGATAATCATTGTGAATCAAGCTGCCTAATTGTCTAGAATATGACCTGTCCTCCTACCTTGCCAAATCTATTGTTCTGTTCATAACAACCTGGAAGACCAGTTCAAATTTAGACTTCTCTTCCCTCTCCTCTGGCTGCTGCCCACAACCCATTCCCTTCTCTTCCCATGATGGCTCTGTCCCATATGAGGTGGGGTCTTACTCACCCATATGTGGATATCCCAGGCCAATCTCCGAACAGCCACCCTCAAATGTTCCTTGAGCCTGTAGGGTATGCCATCCTATGTTCATGCTTCAGGACAAAGGGCCCAGGATGGAAGCCTGAAGTTGTTCTGGGCAGGATATTCTGGCATCTCTTGGACCCAGAGTATAGTCCAGAAAAGGGCAGGTAGGCCCAGTGGCAGAACACGGGGTAGGATGTGGCTGGAGGAAGGTCAGAACAGGCACCCTGCCCAGTTCTAAGAGCAGGATGCCAGTAAAGGACAGTTTTCCAAAATGGCTACATTGTATGTGTAAGCAGCAGCAAAATCAACAGTGGGATGGACAGAGAGCAAGAGAGAGGAGGAGGAATGGAGAGGGAGAGCAGAACAGAAGAAAGCTAAAAGGATCCTGCTAGAGATCACGAGACCCCTGAGTAACTCTCAGTAATAGGTGGAGTGGAGTGATACTGAGAGGGGCTCACTGTAAGCAAATCTGCCACAGAAAGCTTCAACTGTGGAATTATAATTTGGAAATAAAAGAGTATATCAGTTGAGATAGATTACATCAGACTCGAAGGATTCAATTTGATCAACAGAGTGCCTGAACAATGATTGATGGAGGTTCATGACATTGTGGACTTCCCTGGTGGCTCAGATGGTAAAGCATCTGCCTACAATGCAGGAGACCCAGGTTCAGTCCCTGGGTTGGGAAGATCCTCTGGAGAAGGAAATGGCAACCCACACCAGTACTCTTGCCTGGATAATCCCATGGATGGAGGAGCATTGTAGGCTACAGTCCACGGGGTCACAAAGAGTCAGACATGACTGAGCGACTTCACATGACATTGTACAGGAGGCCATCCCCAAGAAAAAGAAATGTAAAATGGTTGTCTGAGGAGGCCTTACAGATAGCTGAAAAGAAGAGAAGTGAAATTCAAAGAAGAGGAAGGATATACCCATCTGAATGGAGAGTTCCAAAGAATAGCAAGGAGAGATAAGAAAGCCTTCTTAAGTGATCAATGCAAAGAAATAGAGAAAAACAATAGAATGGGAAACACTAGAGATCTCGTCAAGAAAATTAGAGACAGCAACAGAATATTTCTTGCAAAAATGGGCACAATAAGGAACAGAAATGGTATACACCTAACAGAAGCAGAAGACATTAAGAAAAGGTGGCAAGAATACACAGAACTGTACAAAAAAGATCTTCACAACCCAGATAATTATGATGGTGTGATCACTCACCTAGAGCCAGACATCCTGGAATGTGAAGTCAAGTGGGCCTTAGGAAGCATCACTATAAACAAAGCTAGTGGAGGTGATGGAATTCCAGTTGAGCTATTTCAAATCCTAAAAGATGATGCTCTGAAAGTGCTGCACTCAATATGCCAGCAAATTTGGAAAACTGAGCAGTGGCCATGGGACTGGAAAAGGTCAGCTTTCATCCCAATCCCAAAGAAAGCCAATGGCAAAGAATGTTCAAACTACCGCATAATTCACTCATCTCACATGCTAGCAAAGTAATGCTCAAAATTCTCCAAGCCAGACTTCAATAGCATGTGAACTAAGAGCTTCCAGATGTACAAGCTGGACTTAGAAAAGGCAGAGGAACCAGAGATCAAATTTCCAACATCCATTGGATCACAGAAAAAACAAAACAGTTCCAGAAAAACATCTGCCTTATTGACTACAGTAAAGCCTTTGACTGTGTGGATTATGACAAACTGTGGAAAGTTCTTAAAGAGATCAGAATAGCAGATCTGCCTCCTGAGAAACCTGTATGCAGATTAGGAAGCAGCAGTTAGAACTGGACATGAAACAACAGACTGGTTCCAAATTGGGAAAGGAGTACATCAAGGCTGTATATTGTCATCCTGTTAATTTAACTTACATGCAGAGTACATCATGCAAAATGCTGGGCTGGAGGAAGCACAAGCTGGAATCAAGATTGCTGGGAGAAATATCAATAACTCAGATATGCAGATGACACCACCCTTTGGCAGAAAGTGAAAGAAGGAACTCAAAAGCCTCTTGATGAAAGTGAAAGTGGAGAGTGAAAAAGTTGGCTTAAAGCTCAACATTCAGAAAACGAAGATCATGGCATCCGGTCCCATCCTTTCATGGGAAATAGATGGGGAAACAGTGGAAACAGTGTCAGACTTTATTTTTTTGGGCTCCAAAATCACTACAGATGGTGACTGCAGCCATGAAATTAAAAGATGCTTACTCCTTGGAAGGAAAGTTATGACCAACCTAGATAGCATATTCAAAAGCAGAGACATTACTTTGCCAAAAAAGGTCCGTCTAGTCAAGGCTATGGTTTTTCTTGTGGTCATGTGTGGATGTGAGAGTTGGACTGTG
>NW_011494518.1:1022979-1025051 GCF_000754665.1 Bison bison bison
TTTAACTTACATGCAGAGTACATCATGCAAAATGCTGGGCTGGAGGAAGCACAAGCTGGAATCAAGATTGCTGGGAGAAATATCAATAACCTCAGATATGCAGATGACACTACCCTTATGGCAGAAAGTGAAGAGGAACTAAAGAGTCTCTTGGTGAAAGTGAAAGAGGAGGTGAGAAAGCTGGCTTAAAACTCAACGTTCAAAAAACTAAGATCACGGCATCTGGTTCCATCACTTCATGGCAGATAGATGGGGAAACGATGGAAACAGTGAGAGACTTTATTTTCTTGGGCTCCAAAATCTCTGCAGATGGTGACTGCAGCTATGAAATTAAACCCTTGCTCCTTGGAGGAAAAGTTATGACCAACATAGACAACATATTATAAAGCAGAGATTACTTTGCTGACAAAAGTCAACATAGTCAAAGCTATAGTTTTTCCAGTAGTCAAGTATGGATGTGAAAGTTGAACCATAAAGAAAGCTGAGTGTCGAAGAATGGATGCTTTTGAACTCTAGTGTTGGAGAAGACTCTTGAGAATCCCTTGGACTGCAAGGAGATCAAACCAGTCAATCCTAAAGGAAATCAGTTCTGAATATTCATTGGAAGGACTGATGCTGAAACTGAAGCCCCAATACTTTGGCCACCTGATTGGAAGAAGTGACCCATTGGAAAAGCCCCTGATGCTGGGAAAGACTGAGAACAGGAGGAGAAGGGGACAACAGAGTATGAGATGGTTGGATGGCATCACCAACTCAATGGACATGGGTTTGAGCAAGCTCTGGAAGTTGGTGATGGACAGGGGAAGCCTGGTGTGCTACAGTCCATGGGGTTGCAAAGAGTTGGACATAACTGAGCAACTGAGCTAATTGAACTGACTGACATTGGAACAGGTTACGTCACATAATTCCTTCATCTCAGTACATCCCCAAATTAGGAGAAAAGAAATTCTAAGGGGCTTTTAAAGGCTTCCACAGTCACATTTGTACTGCACTGCAGAGTAATCATTCAGTTCACAAGTCCAACATCATCTGTAACAAGATGAAGAGAATCAGCCTGAAGAGGTAAAGGAGATTTACAGCAAATGTGTTGACAAGAGCTTGGCACAACTTCTTGTTGATACCTGGATGCAAGGGAAAATTCTCACTGCATTGATTTTCTCCAGTAGGTCTTCCTGCATCAGTGATTTTTGCTATTGAGTGAATTGGATTCCTGGTTGTTGGCAGTGTTTTTATGTCCTTTTGATTCCCCATATCTAATTTTCTAACCTGGTGCCTTTTTTAATACTAACCACAATGGATTTATACTTTGAGTCAACATCATTAGCCCACTTCCCCAGTACAGGCTTATTGACTTTACCAAGAAACTCTTTGTTTCCTTCTCATGATGAGACGTTTTCTGACCCTTTTGAATGCTTCTTTTCTCATACTGTATGACTAGTCTTATACCGCTGGATCACTCCTATTACATAAATTCTGATACTTTTTAAAAGGAGTCAAGAATGGGTACTGCCTATTGAGCACCTAATTGTGCTGGACACCTTTTTCCTTCAGCAATTCTCTGTGATAAAAACAGCAAAAGTAATGGCTAACCTCTATTGAGTACTTACTGTGTATGGCACTGCGCTAAGCTCTGTACATCTGTTTGGTTGCTTGTTGTCATGGGCCCCATCAAGGAAAAGCAATCACTCCCATTTTAGAAATGAGGGTACAGGCAGAGAGCATTATGTAAACTGTTTAAGGCCGCTGATGGTGAAGCTAGGATCTGAACCTCAGTCTGATTCACTCCATGTCCATTTCATTATGCCTGTATTATTTCTCGTATTTTGAAATACAGTAATTTAGTGTGGCTGCTTTTTTCCCAGAAGATATAAATCATTATTGATAGTTATTGTAACATGTGGTTGTTCTGGGACTGTTGGAGCTGAAAGAGGCATTAACATCTAGTCTGATACTCTCTTTTTATGGTCAGGAAATAGAAGTTCAGAGGCATTAAGTGACTTGCTGAATGCCTTGCAGTGAGTTGGACAGAACCCTAAACACTTGTTTTCCAAATTCTTATTCTGGTTTTTGTT
>NW_011494518.1:1025151-1030343 GCF_000754665.1 Bison bison bison
TTTGTTTGCTCATTTGTTTTCACAAGCATTTTTAGGAGTTTATAATATGAATTCAATTTGCCAGTTCTGAAAATTTTAATTTGTAATTTTCTCTGTATTATCATTTTTAACCTTCCTGTTCCAACAGTGAAACCCAACATTCTCTAAACACTGAATTATAAGTTCTCAACCAAACATTCAGATACTGAAAAATTCTATATGCAAATAGAATACCACTTTTCATAGGTAAACGAGAAGTAATTTTGCTATTATCAGAAGACTGATGAAATCAAGAATATTTTTAAATGAACAGTTTTTAGGCTTTAAAAGAAACTCTTTATTACTATTATATTTGTAGCCATAGAATTGTGCTGTGAATACATTCGTGCTTCCCAGGTGGTGCTAATGGTGAAGAACCCACCTGCCAATACAGGAGACATAAGAGACCCTGGGTCAGGAAGACCTCCTGGAGTAGGAAATGGCAACCCACTCCAGTATTCTTGCCTGAAAAATCCTGTGGACAGAGGAGCCCAGCAGGCTACAGTCCATGGGGTTGCAAAAGTCAGACAGGACTGAGCAACTAAGCATGTACGTGATCTATAAAGCAAGGCATAAAGTGTGGCAAAATTTACTTAACCTCATTGAAGGAATGCCAGTTTCCCTACTTCCAACAGTAATACACTTGAATAGAATGGCTTATTGACCACAGAGTGGAAGACTAACATACAGTGACTGAACAATGCACTAGATTAAATAGTGAATTAATATCCATCAGTAGTTCAGCCTTGATTTCCAAGTATGCTGCACTTCTACCACACCATTATCAGGCAATAATTGCTGTGTCAGAGAAAGCAGCGGGGATGATCCATACTTCTTTCCATTCTCAAGGGTGAATATGCCATACGGAATTCAATAAGGGGCAAAAGGGTTAAGTTCAGAAGAAAACAGTTCATCAAAAAAAAAAAAAAAGGATATGAGAAAGACCACACACATTTTCAAAGTAGCATCTGGTTTATTAGTCAATGTTGCTCAGGCATGATATCAGAATTCTTTCATGCCAAGAGCCAGAAAACTCAAAGGTAACATTAAGAGCCAGCTGCTAACTTCAGGTTATTATATGCCTGATAGCAGGAGCAGTAGAATGATTAAGTGGTTTCACTACCAACCCATCGACCAGACCACTTCTCTACATGTCTGTCTGTCCACTTGCTGTATACTGTAATTGTGCACGCTTTTGTATGACAAATGTGTGACATTCAGTATTTAGTCAGTTTTAACCTTGAGGATAATGACAAAACATCAGTTATGCGTACATCTTTAAAATTTTGGTTGAACCAATTGGGTAATAGCCAAAGCAATTTTTCATGAAGTTGCCATATTTTTCTGTTTAGAAATTTTTGCAATTTGTGTCTGTCAGGAAAATAACACAACACTATATTTCTGTGGATATGTGTGCCATGTTCTGGAGATGTTAATATCCCAAAATAATTGCAAGACAGTATAAGAACAATACAGTGTCCTGACACTTTAGTCAGAAACAGTATAGAGATATGTGGTCTGAAGTTTTAGAGAAATCACAGTCCTAAAATACCACTTATTTGGCTTAATTGTAGGCATTGAAGAGGATCTCAGTGTAAAGTAGTGGAGAGTTGAAATTAGAAAAAAACTTAAGCTAGAAGCCTTTTAACTTGCTGAGAAAAGACATATATTAGGTTGTTAACTCCCAACCTGAATTTCCCACCACAAAATCTATACCTGCCCACAGATCCTCGCGTCTGCCTTCAACTTCGCTGCTGTCACAGTGGGAGAAAGATCCCCCTTCCTACCTCCAACCAACTTCATCCATGTGCCCAGTGAATCCTGTTCCCAGTCTCCTCCTGTGGAACTTGGCAGTAGTGATCATCTCCTCTCTCCACTCCAAATTCTCACACTCATTCCCTTCAAACAATTCTTCCCATCAGCTTTCCTTTCGACACATTGAAACGTGCCTGTCATGTTTATTTTCAAGCACACAGCCACACACACATGCACAGGACCCCCCCCCACACACAGTCACACACACACACAGCATTCTCTTGTCTTAATCTCTTTCACAGCCAAACTTTGTGAACCCTGTTTTCTCAGTTTTTCTCATTCCCTGTTCACTTGCTTCCTTTTAGGAAATATATTAAAATATTTCAAATCTGTCCATGTTTCCCAAACTGTTCCAGTCTGAATCCCACTCTGCCTAAATTACTCTTGCTGGGGCAACCAATGACCTTCGTGTTGCTAATACCAATGGCTGTGTTCAACCTGTATCCTATTTGCCATCTCAGTGTTCCCAAAGAGTTGGACAGGACTGAGCGACTAAGCTGCACGCAATTCAGCACAACTAACTGGTAGCCTCCTCCCCAGATGAATGTCACCCTCTTCTCCTGTTGCTTTTCATCTTCTCCACCTTTCCTTCCTCCTCTCCTTTAGCGTCTGTTATCCTCCTCTACACATGTATAATTATTTTTTAAATTTTTATTGATATAGTGTTGATTTACCATCAACTGTATTTTCAGATGTACAGCAAAGTGACTCAGTTACACTTATCTATTCCTTCTTAGATTCTTTTCCATTATAGTTTACAAAATACTGAATATAGTTCTCTCTGTGCTATACAGTAGGTCTTTGCTGTTTATCACATATATATATATATATATGTATTTATTTAATAATTTAGGTGCACTGGGTTTTTTTTTTTTTAGTTGTAGCATGTGGAGTCTTTTTTAAATTTTTTTTAGTGTAGCATGCAAAATGAACTCCTAATTTCAGCATGAGGGATCCGGTCCATGTTGTTGCAAATGGCATCGTTTCATTCTTTCTTATGGCTGAGTAAATATCCCATTGTATAGATGCCACATCTCCTTCATCCGTTCTTCTGCCGATGGACACTTAGGTTATTTCTGTGTCTTGGCTCTTGTGAACAGTGCTGCAGTGAACACTGGGATGCATGTATCGTTTCAAATTTTAGTTTTCTCTGGCTGTATGCCCAGAAATGGGATTGCAGAATCCTATAGTAACTCTACATTAGTTTTTTTAAGGAACCTCCATACTGTTCTCCATAGTGGCTATACCAATTTACATTCCCACCAACAGTGTAAGAGGGTTCCCTCTTCTCCACACCCTCTCCAGCATTCATTGTTTTCTACTCGTGTTTAAGCAGGGGAACTTCGCGGCAAACTGCATGAAGCATTCATCTTTTCCCTTTCATAGCTCTCACATCCTTGGCAATCTCAAGCTCTTCTATGAGTCACATACCCCTTGTGCACAGACAACTCCCAGCATATATACCAGCCCAAACCAACATTCTGAAATCCAGAACCTTATATCCAATTGACACTTCACCGTCTCTACTTAGATATGGCACAGACAACTGAAACTCAACATGTCTAAGTCTGAACTCATTTTCCCACCCAACCCTTCTTTCTGCCAGTGTTTCCTTTTGAAAAGTGCATCACATACTCCTTGTTGCTTGTGCCAGAAATCAGGGAACAAGGTTGAACCAAAACACAGACAACAGCAAACCAATTGTTCAACATTTATTTAGTGGGTGTATTAGTCTCCTAGGGCCACCATAACAAATTACCACAAACTCGGTGGCTTAAAATGACAGAAATGTATATTCTCATAGATCTGGAAGTAAGATGTCTGAAATCAAGGTGTCAGCAAGGCCACGCTCCCTTTGAAAGCTTCAGGTGGTTAGGGATTGAGTTGCCTCTTCTGCCTCTTCCAGCTCCTGGTGGCCCCAGGCGTTCCTTGGCTGGTGGCTGTGTAACTAGTCCTACTTCTGTCTTCACATGGTCCTCCCCTTTGTCTCTTATAAGGACACCAGTCGTTGGATTTAGGGCCCACTCTAAACCCAGGATGATTTACCTCCAGATCATTAAATAATTACATCTGCAAAAGCCCTGTTTCCGAAGAAAGTCACATTCTGAAGTTTGGACTGGATGTGAATTTCTGGGGACACTATTAAACTTACTACCAGAGAAGTGGAGAGGGACAAATTTCATAACTCTAAAGATGTAGATAGGAACATATTCACTTATTAATTCACTTCCACTGGCCAAAGCAAGAAAATGTTTTAGGGGAAAATAACAAAATCCCTTCACTTTTCAACAGTTTTTGTTCTCCTCAGCCATTTTGTTTTCCTGTGCTCCAAAAACTTAATCATTTTTCATTTTGGTAAATGAGAAAATACTTAAATTCTTATAATAAACAGAAAAACCAATGTATTCCATTAAATAGCGTTAGGCCTAGTTGGTTTTAAGATTTTAACTGGATCAAAGGGTTAATTTTCAGCTGACTGCTCTGAAACAGGTTCCGAGTGTTGTTCAGTCACTAAGTAGGAGAAGGCTGTGCTAATGCAGGATTTTTATTTTTCAGTCTCCGCTCATGGGCACTGGATACTTCAGCACTGTATAGTGGGCTGTGTTTGCACTTTGCTAAGTTACCCAGTGGAGTTGTAAAGCCTTTGAAAGACCAGCATTCTGACGCCTGCTCTGCTGTTCCTTCCAGGAACCTTGTCTGTCTGAAGTTATCCTTTTGACATTGCCTTCCCCTCATTCTCTACATCCAGTCGAGTCCATGCTTCTACCTTCTAAGTATCTCTCCAATCCACCTACTCCTCTCCACTTTTACTGCTGCAGCCCGAGTCCGAGCCACCATTTTTGTCTGCTTGAACCACCTCAATAGCTTCCTAACGGATCACTCCTGATACATCTTTCACAAAGCAACAGCAGAAACTTTTCTAAATGCGAGCTTGATCATTCCACTCATGTTTCAGTACCATCCCATTCCTTTATTTTAGAGGCTGAACTCTTTACCAAAGCCCTCATGGCACACTGCTTCTGGACCCTACAACTCTGTAGTTTCATCTCTTAGTACACATGTTCTACAGAACCGTGTTCCTTCATGGAGTCAGTCTCTCTCTAACCCACCTCAGGGCTTTCACACATGCTATTCCCTTTGCCTGGTATATTTCTTAAGAATTTAAAAGCACGGGCTTTGTACTGCATTAGAGATCCTATTCTATTTATGAGCTCTATGACCTTTTGTCAATCTTTGAACTTCTGTAAGCCTTACTTTCTGCATTAAAAAAAAAATGTGTATGGAACAGTCTTATGGACTCTGTGGGAGAGGGAGAGGGTCGGAAGATTTGGGAGAATGGCATTGAAACATGTAAAATA
>NW_011494518.1:1030443-1046159 GCF_000754665.1 Bison bison bison
GATACTGGATGCTTGGGGCTAGTGCACTGGGATGACCCAGAGGGATGGTATGGGGAGGGAGGAGGGTTCAGGATGGGGAGCACATGTATACCTGTGATGGATTCATTTTGATATTTGGCAAAACTAATACAATTATGTAAAGTTTAAAAATAAAATTAAAAAAAATAAAATAAATACATTTAAATAAAAAAAAAAAAGTAACATTCTCAAAGTTGGTGTAGGGTTCAAATATGAAAATGAATTAAATTTTTCCAAGTTACATAGTACTATATAAATCCTAGTTATAATTAGTACCATTATTCTAATAGCACTATCCAGTTGAAGACCTTGAATCTCACTTTAAAGTACAAGTTAAGGACAATGTTAACTTGATAGAGTTGGATCACTATGTAAGTGCTTGCAGAAGACTTCTTTAAAAAAATTAAAATTGATTGTGTTCTACATATGTGCCTATTATAATAATTCATCAAGCATGCATTTTTCAAGCCTTTTTGGGGACAAGTTCCAAAGTAGCAGAACCCAAATTAAAGTTTTATGTCATATAAGGGAAAATGAAGTGATTTCCTATACAGTTTTTTGTGCAATAGGGTGACCAATTTATTTTATCTTGGTTGGCCTGAAATTTTGGAGTCTCAGCACCAAAAGTTTCACATTCCAAGGACTCCCACCCAGGTCTCCTGCATTGCAGACAGACGCTTTACTGTCTGAGCCACCAGGGAAGCCCAGTTAATCACCCCAGTGTACCACTAATGTTCTTGATGTTCCTTCTACCTGCAAGAAAACCCTTTCTGTGCCTCAGCCAAGACTCCCATTCCTTCCTGATTGTATATTCGGGGTTGCCTAACACACATGAAAATGGTAGAGTCAGTGGAGGGGTAATACTGCCTGACTTGGTCTCTTTCAAAGCCCTGACAATGTGAGTGATGCTTGCGGCTTAAGAGTCTAACCTTGAAAAAAAAAAAAAAAAAAAAAAAAGTCTAACCTTGAAGAGTTGTGAGCAAATGATGTGATCTGATAGCAAACCCTGGGTTCTGTAGCAACCACAGGGGCCAAGATGGCATCCTATTCTGTGGAAGCAAATACTCAGGGTGAGGAATGGGGACTTCCCCACTCCTAGGGATACATGGGAATTCTCCCAGGGATTCTTGCAACTGAGCAGGCCAGGCTTGTCAGCTATAACTCTTTCAAGTCTTGGGTACCCCAGAGATGTTAAGCAGTGCAAATTAAGGCTATGTTGTACTTGTTCTGCTGGGTACTACTCTGCTACCCACTAACCATGAGATATCTCATGAATGCTGGGTGCTGGGGATCTCACCGGGGGAGAGAGAAATGGGCTTAAGAAAGGGGAAGGACTGCTCATGTCACAAAATCACCATCCTAAAGTTCGGCCCCAGAAGAGGGCAAAAGGCAAGGTTCACTGTCCCAGTGGCCATTAAGAGAGCTGGAGCAGAAGCCTTCCATGGAGGTCCTTAGGGGAAAGACAGTCTCCCACCAGTGTCACACTCATGCATGAGTCTTCATGCCCTGCCTGTCCAGAAAGCAAGACATTTATAACTCTAGTGCTCAGTCTTCTCAGTTCTCTTCACAGCCATCTACTAGGTACATACTATCACTTTTGAAACCCAGAATCACCATCTTTCCAGCTCCTGCCCTTTCCCAATGGCTTCCCTCTCCTGGGTGGCATCTCCTCTTTAATAAAATGTTTTCTCCCCTTATAGGCTTCCCTGCTGGCTCAGATGGTAAAGAATCTGCCTGCAATGCAGGAAACCCAGGTTTGATCCCTAGGTCAGGAAGATCCCCTGGAGAAGGGACCCCAGTATTCTTGCCTGGAGAATCCCATGGACACAGGAGTCTGGTGGACTACAGTCTATGGGGTCACAAAGAGTTGGACATGACTGAGTGACCAACACTTTCACTTTTTCACTCTTTTCTCCCTTTACATTTGCTCTTTTAAGAGAAGCCATCCATGTCAGTGATTGGCTTGTGATTTCCTGTCTCCATTCATATTATGACCGCTTCATCTCCTAAAGAAAAGAAAGCAGCCTTCAGTGCACTCTCTGGCTAAGTGCCCCTTTGGGTAGGGCTCACATTATATCTTAAGTAAATTATTGATAGAAAAACTGGAAGCATGGCTATAACGAAAACATCAGAATGAATCCCAGGTTTTTGTAACAGAAGGGCTGACGTATTGTTGTCATGTTTTTGTTTGTTTTTTGTAGTCAAAGCATGGGATTCTTTTGTTCTTTCTGATCATGAACACCCTGGGTTGAGATCCAAGTACTAATTTTCTTTACAGTGAAATACGCTAAGAGGATTCAGTAGTGTCCTAGAAAGGACTGTGACACCACTGTCCTGGAGTCTTATACTTTGTCAGGACTTAGCAATTAGTCTGATGCTATCTGTGGCTGCTGGCTGCTAGTTTGCCTTAATCCACAGTTTAGGCCATCCTTTTGTTTTTTTTGGTTCCTTTAAAAAGGCCCTCTTTGTGGTCTTGGGCACTGTAAGTAGATGGAGTGAAACCAGGAGTTAATGTGTAAAGTTTTTCATCTTGAGAGAGTTTTGTTTCAGACTAACTCTGGGTCACATGTGCATGGAATTGAGTTTTTGTTTGGACAGAATGCTTCGGCTTGGAGAGAAAGAACAGGAAGTGGTACATTCCAGCCCCCAGGCAGCAGCTTCTGCTTGTCAAGCCTTTGTGGACAATAAGGTCACAGACATTTAGTAAGGGTGGCTCTGGGAAGTAATTTACAAATTATGCTAAGAACAACAACAACAAAAAGGTTTCTTATTAAACTAAGAATGATATGAGCACGCTGCAGAATCAAGGTTGTAAAATGAGTTTCCTCCAATCCAAGTATCAGGAGACTTCGCCAATTAAAGAGAGACACTTCAAGTGGGAGGGAAACCAAGGACAGAATTGAAATCATCCTCCAGGTGAATTAGTGTCTCCTGGGCAAGAACTTGGAGGAGGAGAAAGTGGGCTGTGAAAGTGGGCAGCCAGCAAACAGAAGCAGAACACTGCTTTTAAGTTTCAGCCACGAAGCAACCATGGCGGGCAAAAGTGGCTATCAGAAAGTTTGTGCTTTCTAAATAAGGAATCAAACAAAGAAGCCAAAAGACACGGCTGCAGCTATTACAGATGTAACCTGACAAATACATACATTCAGGTTAGAGAAAACGACTGACACCCTCTGGACTTTCCTGAAGCCTGGGATTCACAATTTCTTGGTATTAAGAAATCGTTTCCTGTTTGTTTTAGTCCATCTCTGAGGAGTTCATTCCTCTACTGGCGGGGACACCCTAAATGGGCTAAATCATGGATTGCTGTTCTCATGAGCCCTGACCCCTTTCCTGAATTTAGAAAAGGCAGTGCCAGCACTGGAGAGGAGACTCAGATACCATCTAGTGTCATGATGATGAGTTTGTGGTTAATTTAGCATGGCCCGGTTTCTCACATGGGCCAGATTATATAACCAGACTGTCAGTATCTTCCAAGAAAAGGGATGGTAGATAATGTACTTTCTCACTGTAAGCATACTTCATCATTCTAAAGTTCCATAAAGAATCTGCATATAGCTGAATCGTACATCTAACCAGGCCAAAAAATCTTTCACAGGGTAAAAATGAAAGCTGTCAAGTTTATTACAAAGCACAACTGCTTGGGAAATTAATGAACTCTTATTAATGTTCTTTAAAAAAAAAAAGGAGAAGAAGAGATAAATCTGTCAAATGAGACTGTTTAAAGACTGAAAATTGCCCAGCTTGCCCTCATTGTGCTCAAAAGATGGTAGCCTGTTCTTTCAGGCACACAATCTCCATCTAGCCTCCCAGCACGTTGCTTTATTATTAGTAATGCCATTTGTGTTTGAGCTAGGAGGAAATCCAATGTCAAATGAAAGGGGTTTCTCCTTTTTATGAATTAGCCTTTCTTTTGCCATGCCATCAAAAAGTGAGTACACTACTAATTTCCCAAATCTTTTCCAGGCTGGCAGTGAATAATTCAAGTAAATCACTGGATGCCTTTATCTCTGAGTGACTCATGCTACTGAGAGCCAGCTTTATGGGTCTGAAACCCAGCTAAGTTCTCACTGCTCCTTTGTCTTCTTACATAGCACAGCTAGGTTTAAGTGAATTCAAAAGTTGTTCTTGAACTATACAACTTGTTAGTATTATATCCTGTAAAATTTTATCTGCCTGCTTGGTTGGATCTAAGTATTTTGCTGATATGATATCTTCTTGGCAATCTGAAATGTAATCTTGACACAATTCTGAAAAGTTGTGACATATTATGGTATGTCCCCATAATAAAGAACATCTGTTTTATTTTTTAAAGGAAACAACAAAGCTCAGTTCTCATGTTCTCTGATTTTTTTTAAAGATTATATACAATATTTAGGAGAGTGCAGTTAATCACACTTTAATCTAATATTTTAGAAGATAATCTTACATACTCAAAGATGAACTTGCAAAAATAGCAAAGAAGGAAAAAAAAAATTAGCAAAGAAGGGATTCAGCCTTATGTCTTAACTGAAGTAAGGAAATCCAAAACACTTTCTCAAACATGGGAAAAACATCTCTGCCCTTATAAAAGAAAAAAAATAGAATTTCATATTGAAACTGTGTGTCTCCTTTTATTAGAAAGATTTAAGGATTTGGAACCTACAGGTTGGAATTCCTAATTAGCAATATTTGTCTCTGAATCAAGGCTTACTTCCTCTGAGTTACATTCTGAAGAGGTAAGGATCCTGCAGGCTTCAAAATCTTACAGAATTTTCCAATGGTTTGAAGAGAAATGTCAGTTTTAAGTGGTTTTCCTCATGTTTGATAAAATCATATTTCGTGAGTAAGCAAGCAGTGTGAAGTTAGTACCCCTCCAATCCTTTCATTTTGAAGATCAAAATCAAGTTCAACTGAAGAGCCAAAAGATAAGCACTATCAGCTTGTTAAGCTGTCATCACAAACATAAGGACTAACTAATCAAAATAGGCTATGTGACCCATGAAAGAAAGAGTATTCCTGATCCTTCTGAATAAAGATACTGAGTAGCTTGTATCTTAAATAACAAGTAGTAAATACTGCTGCTACTGCTGCTAAGTCGCTTCAGCCGTGTCCGACTCTGTGCGACTCCATATATGGCAGCCCACCAGGCTCCTCCGTCCCTGTGATTCTCCAGGCAAGAACACTGGAGTGGGTTGCCATTTCCTTCTCCAATGCATGAAAGTAAAAAGTGAAAGGGAAGTCCCTTAGTCGTGTCCGACTCCTAGAGACCCCAAGGACTGCAGCCTACCAGCCTCCTCCGTCCATGGGATTTTCCAGGCAAGAGTATTGGAGTGGGGTGCCGTTGCCTTCTCCAGCAAATACTAATACTTAATTACTGTTGACATTTGTCAAGTTCTGGCATTTGAGACTCTGATAGTAATAAATGTACTCATCACTCAAGAATTTGAAATGACACATCCACCAATTTCAATACATAGCTTATTAAAGCTAAAAACATGCAAAATAGCTATGAGTCAAATTAAAAAACTATATCTGAGCAAACAGAACAAGGAGTTTTAGGGAACTTAAGCTGAGACAAAAACAGACGGATGGTTCATCAAAGTGCAGGTACTTACCAATTGTAAAACCTCAAAATGGTTACTTATGCCCTCTGAGCTTGGTTTTCACATATTAAAAATTGGATAGTGGATCTTACTTCAGGGTGTTATTGTGCATGCTAAGTAAGAGAGCATATATAAAGCATTTACTACATTCTTGACATATAGCAGGCATTCAAGTTGCTAGTAGAACTCTCTTTTTACATAACCCCTATATTGTTGTTAATGAGAACTTCACTGTCATGGTGAACATTTTCAAACTAAGTATCCTTATGAAATAGAAGTAAATTGCCTCTGGTAATACAGTGATTCGGATAGGAGGGCTAATGAAAAGTCATTGTGATTGGCATTACATCATTCAAAGATCTCCAGAAACAAGATGGTGCTTGTGAAATCTTTTATGCTACTATTTCCTATTAGGGCTATAAAACCAGGAATTCACTGTCCTGCCTTTCTCTATCTTCTTTGTATATTCTCTTCTGCCTCTTCTCTGTCTTCTTTGTATAAACAAGACTTTAATGACCTAAATCAACCGTATTAGTATTGGGGTCAGCACAAGATTAAACAGATGCACTAATGAGAAAGAAAAAAATAACATGAGATGACAACATTTTAGTCACTGAGGTTCTTCAAAACAGGATGTTCTTTCCACACCACCTCTTCCTCTCATTCACGGAGGATGACGAGTTACAGTACTTTGGTGCCTGGCAACTTATCATCCCAGAAGGAACTTGGCATCCCAGAGATGTGTGTCACACTTGTTCTTCTTGTGATCCTCCTCCCTGCCAGGGGTTTCTAGGGTGCTGACAGAGAGCATACAACTTTCTCCCAAAGTATAGCTTAAAGTCTTCATAAGAAGGAAGAGTCAAAACTTGCTGTTAAGTCATTTCAGTTGTGTCCAACTCTGTGCGACCCCATGGATGGCAGCCCACCAGGCTCCCCCGTCCCTGGGATTCTCCAGGCAAGAACACTGGAGTGGGTTGCCATTTCCTTCTCCAATGCATGAAAGTGAAAAGTGAAAGTGAAGTTGCTCAGTCGTGTCCGACTTAGCCACCCCGTGGACTGCAGACTACCAGGCTCCTCCATCCATGGGATTTTCCAGGCAAGAGTACTGGAGTGGGGTGCCATTGCCTTCTTCAAGTCAAAACTTAGAAGAATTATTATTATAAAGTTTCATTAAAGGAGCTGTAATTGTTAAAGTATCTTAAGTAGATAGCATGTGGGAAGAAATCACAAAGCACTGAAAGCTCTAACAATTGTAAATCAAGAGATACTGGTACCTAAGAGCCTTAGACAAGGCAAACTTCAATATCCTGTCAATACTTGACCTTTAGTCGGTTTTGCTTAGTAGCTATTATGGGCAAGGTACTACAGAAGCCACATGGAATACGCTAGTATGGAACTGTCTTTAGAGTCTATGGTGGTGGATACAGACTCAGTAAAGATTCATGATTTTGTAATACAGTAAAACACAGTCACATTTGTGGACCTAGTGTTATAGGATCACCAAGGGAGGGGAGCAGAATGTTACTTGGGAGGTATTAGAGAATTCCTGGTAGTTGTAGCACTGAATCTGAGTCTTAAAAGAGTTAGCCACTGCTAACAAGGGCAGGAAAGGTCATTCTGAGAATGAAAGCCCATACGAAAAAGTCTTAGAGGTTCAGTGCCTGTGCAGGGAACAAAAACTAGTAGATTCGGAAACTTAAAGAGTATGGCAGGGGGTGGTGAGCAGGATGCAGCTTGAGGAATATGCTTATATTTCATATTTCAAAAAATATGAAATATTATTTTCATATTAAGTATCTTTTTTCGAAATTGATGTGTAGTTGATTTACAATGTCGTGTTAGTTTTATGTGCATGGCAAAGTGATTCTGTTTTGTAAATATGTGCTATGCTTAGTCTCTCAGTCGTGTCCAGCTCTTGCGATCCATTGGACTATAGCCTGCCATGTTTCTCTGCCCATGGGATGTTTCAGATAAGAGTATTAGAGTAGGTTGTCATTTCCTCCTCCAGGGGATCTTCCTGACCTAGGGTCAAACCCGTGTCTCCTGTGTCTTCTGCATTGCAGACAGATTCTTTTCCCTTATAGTTTATTATAAATATTGAGTATAGTTCTCTTTGCTATACAGTAGGTCCTTGTTGGTTATCTATTTTTTATATAGTAGTGTGTGTATGCTAATACCAAACTCCTAATTTATCCCTCCCTGCCCCTTTCCCCTTTGGTAATCAAAAGTTTGTTTTCTATGTCTGTGAATCTATCTCTGTGTTGTATATATGTCCATTTTTATCATTTTTTTTAGATTCCACATATAAGTGATATCATATGATATGTCTTTCTCTGTTGACTAACTTCACTTAGTTTAATAATCTCTAGGTCCATCCATGTTGCTGCAAATGGCATTATTTCCTTCTTATATTTATGGCTAATGTTCCATTGTGTATGTATATATACACCACGTCTTCTTTACCCATTCGTCTGCTGATGGACACCTAGATTGATTCCATGTCTTGGCTATCGTGAATAGTGGTGCAGTGAACACTGGGGTGCATGTATCTTATTGAACTATGGTTTTCTCTGGATATGTGCCCAGGAGTGGGATTGCTGGATCATATGGTAACTCTATTTTTAGTTTTTTAAGGAAACTTCAAACTGTTTTCCATAGTGACTGTACTGATTTACATTCCTACCAACAGTGTAGGAAGGTTCCCTTTTCTCCACACACTCTCCAGCAGGTAATAGTATTTGTAGACTTTTGATCATGGCCATTCTGACTGGTGTGAAGTGATACCTCATTGTAGTTTTGATTTGCATGTCTCTAATAATTAGCAATGTTGAGCATCTTTTCATGTTCTTGTTGGACATCTGTATGTCTTTTTTGGAGAAATTTTCTGTTTAGATCTTCTGCCTATTTTTTGATTGGGTTGTTTTGTTTTAATATTGAGCTGTATAAGCTATTTGTATATTTTGCAAATTAAGCCTTGATGGCTGCATCATTTGCAAATATTTTCTCCCATTTCATAGGTTGTCTTTTTGTTTTATTTATGGTTTCCTTTGTTGTGCAAAAACTTTTAAGTTTAATTAGGTCCCATGCATGTATTTTTGCTTTTGTTTCCGTTACTCTAGTGGATAGATCCAAAAAAAATATTGATGGAAGTTATGTCAGAGTGTTCTGCCTGTGTTTTCTTCTAGGAGTTTTATAGTGTCCAACCTTACATTTAGGTCTTTCGTCCATTTTGAGTTTATTTTTGTATATGGTGTAGGAGAATGTTCTAATTTCATTCTTTTATATGTAGTTTTCCAGTCTTCCCAGCACCACTTATTGAGAGACAACTCTTCTCCATTGTATATTCTTGCTTCCTTTGTCACAGATGAATTGACTATTTGTTTATTTTTGTTTTTATTTCCTCTCCTAGAGGAAAACATAGGCACAACAGTCTTTGACATTAATCACAGCAATATCTTTTTGGATCCATCTCCCAGAGTATTGGAAGTGTTTTCACATTAAGAATCTTAAATGTTAACCTGTGAGGCCTATAGAATAGTGTAGATGATGAAGAGTTGAGAGATTTAAGCAAGGGAATAACGTAGATCAAATTTGCATTTTACTTCAGATAAGATTTACTGTGCTTCAAATAGTATTGTGGAGGATAGATTTGAGAAGGAGTAACAATTAGTGGAAGAAAGAACAAATAAAAAGCTGTTGCCTTAATCCAAGCAAGAGATGGTAAAGACCACAACTAAGGTCAAGATAGGAATGGAGAAAAGGGATTTATTCAAGAAATATTTGCATGCAAGTCTAGCCAGTCTAGACATCTGAGAGGGTAAGGAATGTAAAGTGAAACTTTAGATTTCTAATTTGGATAAATGGTGAAGATACTAAAGGAAAGAGAATATGCAAAGAGGAGCCAATGAAAAAGAAAAAACAAAAATTCAACACAGTCAATTCTGTTTGAGAGGCCAATGAGCTATGTAGGTGGCAAGAACAAATAGGAAACTGCAAATTCAAAACTTGAATGAGAGTTAAGACTGGAGATAGATACAGGAGTCATTAGCAGATAGGTACATGTTGGACTGTGAAGAAAGCTGAGCGCTGAAGAATTGATGCTTTTGAACTGTGATGTTGGAGAAGACTCTTGAGAGTCCCTTGGACTGCAAGGAGATCCAACCAGTCCATTCTGAAGGAGATCAGTCCTGGGATTTCTTTGGAAGGAATGATGCTAAAGCTGAAACTCCAGTACTTTGGCCACCTCATGCGAAGAGTTGACTCACCGGAAAAGACTCTGATGCTGGGAGGGATTGGGGGCAGGAGGAGAAGGGGACGACAGAGGATGAGATGGCTGGATGGCATCACCGACTCGATGGACGTGAGTTTGAGTGAACTCCGGGAGTTGGTGATGGACAGGGAGGCCTGGCGTGCTGCGATTCTTGGGGTCGCAAAGATTTGGACATGACTGAGTGACTGAACTGAACTGAACATCAATCAGAATGGGGAATTTTACTCAGGTGACTCTTATGAGAAAAGCAGCTTGCAAAAGACATAACCCAGGGCTATGGCAACATTTATTGTGTGGGTGGAGGAAGATGTGCCAGAAAGAGGATGGTCAAAAAGATACAGGGATAGCTAGAATGATACAGCTTCGTGGATCTTATAGAAGAGAGCTTCAACAAGTAAAGAATAACAGCACCAAACGTAGCAGGGGCTCAGCAAGATAAGGACTGACAGCATCCACTGGATTTAGTAATCAGTAAGATGTCAGGGACACTGAGGAGAGGAGAGTATCAGAGTGATGGAAGAGCACGGCAGAATGGAGAGGCTGAGAAATCAGTGGGAAGGAACCAAGTGGAGAAACTTCTTCACAGGAATATAAATCTATCATGGCACTGTAGGAAAACTGATAGGACAGTGCATATTTGACTACTGTTTGTTAGAAAAAAAACAAGGATTTACTTAATCACGTTCATAGATTGAGAGGAACACAGAAAGATCCATTTTGTTTGATAAATAACACAAGTGTTAGTTGCTCAGTTATGTCCAACTCTTTGCAACCCCAGGAACTGTAGCCCACCAGGCTGCTCTGTCCATGGGATTCTCCAGGCAAGATGACTAGAGTGGGTTGCCATTCCCTTCTCCAGGAAATAACATCAAAGAGATCATAGGTTAATAAAAACGGAAAGAATTCAAAAATTCATTTAAAACTGTTATTTCTTCCCCACTAAATCTTTCATCTATATGCCTAGCAACCCTCAACTTGGACTGATTGTACTTTTCCTGACTTTTGCAGCCAACATTTCTGCTGGCATTGCTAATAAGCCATGAATGCAAGTAACATAATGGAGAAGGAAATAGGAGGCGGGAAACAAGGCCCTGAAAAATTCAGCCTGGAAAATCACCTTCTGAAGGGGTCCAGGTTGGCTGGTCAGACACTGAGTAATGCCAAGTTGGCTTGACTCCTCTGAAATGTATCCAAAGTACAATCTCAAATGCTAAACACTGCAGAACCCCCAAAAAGTCATATGCTATAAAGTATGGGCTTGGTCCACTTAAAAAGGTTATTATTTTCCCGAGAGAGACTATGGTGTCTGTAAGTGGTGGCATGAAAGCAAAGCAATTACTTAATTATCTTACTTCCCAGCAGAAGATGACATCTAACCATTACTGTTTGACTGCATACCTTTCAGTATCATCCCTTCTCTGTGAACACCCAGGAGTGGTGAAATCAAAGGTGTTCTGAGAACACTCCTGGGTGTGTTGTACTGACTTTGGCAAGCCCGGGAGCTCTGCCTAGTTTCAGGTGGCAGACTTTCTGATTATTATTGTGATGGTAGTACCAGGGCAAAAGCAATGCAGAAAGTAAAATTCACTTTTGCTGCTTATGGGTTATTTCACGTTTTGCATAATAACTGGAAAATGAACCCTAAGGACTTCTTATATTTCTGACTCAGCCTTGAAGTGAAAAAAAGTTTTATTGGATTTATTTTTTACAAGCTGACTTAAGTTCTTTTGGGGGGAAAGGTAGAATATCCATAAACTTAAAAAAAACAACAACAAGAATGCTCAGTTGTGGACACAGAAGTCAATCAGTGGCAAATTCAATGACAAATCAAAATACAATTAACAAACTGAGGCGAATATACAACATAAGGCTAGAAAGTTATGTTTTCCTGGTGGTTTCTAGAAGGGAGTGTCAGTACTTAGAGCTCTTCTTTGATTTTGAAAGATAGTTCAAAAGATTGAAAGTGGTGAAAATGAGGAGACCTATACCAAAACATATTCCTTGCCATCTATGGGGTCGCACAGAGTCGGCCATGGCTGAAGCGACTTAGCAACAGCAGCAGCAGCATGAGCATCAATAATGAACCTTAATAGTTTCCTTACCTATTAAACTTCTACCCAAGTTTATCAATATTTAACCAGGTGTGCCAGCCTAATGCCTCCCCACAGAAGTCTGCTCAACTATTGCTTAGACACCCTAATATAGCCTAAAATTACTCATGATTTCTAGGAAATCATGATTTACGTATAAATCAGCAACTTCTCTTGACTCAAAACCATTAAGGCAACTAAGAAAAGCCTCCAGCTGAACCAGCTGAGAAAGTTTTTTCCTAGACTCTGGTCTAAGTTAAGGTGGATACTCCATCTCTCCTGGCATCCTGAACCACTTGTTTCACAGGTGACAGTGGTAGCTGAGATCCTGAATAGCTCAATGAAACATTGGACAATTGTTAAAGGTTTCAAAAGCTCAGCCCTGGGAATTTAATGTTTGCTGTTTCTAAGTTCTAGGAGGATGCTGCAGCTTCTAATGTTTAGCGTTAGACCTACTTTGTTAAAAGTCAAAGGAACTAAAACACTGAGTTTCACAGGTCACAGTCATCTTGGTTTATAGCTCAAAAAAAAAAAAAAAAAAACCTAATTGATAAAAGACTCTTACTCCTTGGAAGAAAAGTTATGACCAACCTAGACAGCATATTCAAAAGCAGAGACATTACTTTGCCAACAAAGGTCTGTCTAGTCAAGGCTATGGTTTTTCCAGTAGTCATGTATGGATGTGAGAGTTGGACTGTGAAGAAAGCTGAGTGCCAAAGAATTGATGCTTTTGAACTGTGGTGTTGGAGAAGACTCTTGAGAGTCCCTTGGACTGCAAGGAGGTCCAACCAGTCCATTCTAAAGGAGATCAGTCCTGGGTGTTCATTGGAAGGACTGATACTAAAGCTGAAACTCCAGTACTTTGGCCACCTCATGCGAAGAGTTGACTTATTGGAAAAGACTCTGATGCTGGGAGGGATTGGGGGCAGGAGGAAAAGGGGACGACAGAGGATGAGGTGGCTGGATGGCATCACCGACTCGATGGACATGAGTCTGAGTCAACTCTGGGAGTTTGTGATGGACAGGGAGGCCTGGCATGCTGCGATTCATGGGGTCGCAAAGAGTCGGACATGACTGAGCGACTGAACTGAAGAAAAAGTAATTACATATAAAAACTGTATTGCTTATTAACACAGTAAAAAATAGGAGTGCTGGATTCCTCAGACCTCATTTGTCTCTTTTCTAGAAAACTGTAAAATATGTCCAAGATAACAAAAGAATTAAGTCTAAAATTTATAGCACTTGAGCTTAAACTTTATATATGACTTGTAATATTAAAAAAAAACAAAAACAAAAAAAACCTGTCTTTTCCAGTACTGAGATGACAAGTTTTGGAAATCCGGGGACATTTTTCTCTGTTGGTACATGCTGCTGCTAAGTCACTTCAGTCGTGTCCGACTCTGTGCGACCCCATAGACAGCAGCCCACCAGGCTCCCCTGTCCCTGGGATTCTCCAGGCAAGAACCCTGGAGTGGGTTGCTCTTTCCTTCTCCAACGCATGAAAGTGAAAAGTGAAAGTGAAGGTGCTCAGTTGTGTCTGACCCTCAGAGACCCCATGGACTGCAGCCTTCCAGGCTCCTCTGTCCATGGGATTTTCCAGGCAAGAGTACTGGAGTGGGGTGCCATTGCCTAGATGCTAAATTAAAACATTTTAAAATTACAGAATTAAAATAGAAGTGTCCTTGCCTAAAGTCAGAGAGCACTAGAAAATAACAGACCATTATTCATGGAAGTTTTCTTTGGGAAGGTGAGAAGTGTGGAACATTCTTATGATCGTCCCTTCTTTGAAGTGAAGGAAAGAATACATCTTCAACTGACTACCTGGGGGAAAAAAGAGAAAATGCTATATTAGGAAAAAAAATCTAAGTTGATATTCCTAACTTTTATTAAGGGTCTATATATTGTGCTAAATGCATTGCCTATACCAATGCACCAGTGCTGATAGCTTACATGTTAAGGAATTAATAGACCACGCCACACACATGCACACACACACACACACACACCCCTCATTGCAGCATGTAATAGTCCTGCCAAATCATTCTAATATTTATTTGCTCCCACTGTAATGAAAACCCTTGTCCCTTCTCTCCTCCAAGCTACTAGCCCGTCCTTATTCCTCCATGGCTACAGTGACACCTCTCCTCCCACTTCCAAGTCCTCAAATCAAACTCATGATTATAATTTCCCTGACCAAGAGACTGAAGTAGTATGGGAGAGAATATATAATTGGCTGAATATGTAGGGGTTTTTTAAGCACTCAGAGCAAATTAAATGACACCTAACAGAAGGGAAAGTCTGGTCTTTGTTCACACTATTGTTTTCAAAAATGTAAAATTTCAGTAAGTTGCCAAACCATACAATGACTAACCAATGAGAAGCCAATAAAATATGACAGATCCTATGAGACTGGGTCAGAGAAGGCAATGGCACCCCACTCCAGTACTCTTGCCTGGAAAATCCCATGGACAGAGGAGCCTGGTAAGCTGCAGTCCATGGGGTCACTAAGAGTCGGACACGACTGAGCGCCTTCACTTTCACTTTTCACTTTCATGCATTGGAGAAGGAAATGGCAACCCACTCCAGTGTTCTTGCCTGGAGAATCCCAGGGACGGGGGATCCTGGTAGCCTACCGTCTATGGGGTCACACAGAGTCGGACACAACTGAAGTGACTTAGCATAGCATATGAGACTGGGTAACAGTGAAAGCCTGAGGGACTTGTAGGTGTGTGCTTAAAGATCTCTTACCATCAACCACCTATGCCTATTATTAAAGATCACCTCAGATACTCACAACATTGAAGAGTTGTTTTTTTTTAACTTCTTTATTATTTGAAAAATACACTATATTCTTCCATACTGAAAAGTAGAAGGAGCTATAAAAGTAAAACCCAAAACGTTCAATGGCTTCCCTGAACATTCTATTTAATATTTGTATAAAGCCATTTTTAATATAAGAAGGCCTATTGATGCCTTAGAGAAATAGGATGCCTACAACAATCTTAGGATTTTGATTTTGAGCACAAAATTTCACTGTCTCTAGAGGGGTTAAAAAAAAAAAGCCTTTGACTGTGTGGATCACAATAAACTGGAAAATTCTGAAGAAGATGGTAATACCAGACCACCTGACCTGCCTCTGAAGCAACAGTTAGAACTGGACATGGAACAACAGACTGGTTCCAAATAGGAAAAGGAGTACGTCAAGACTGTATATTGTCACCTTGTTTATTTAACTTATATGCAGAGTACATCATAAGAAACGTTGGGCTGGATGAAGCACAAGATGGAATCAAGATTGCTGAGAGAAATATCAATAACTTCAGATATGCAGATATACCACCCTTACAGCAGAAAGTGAAGAACTACTGAAGAGCCTCTTGATGAAAGTTAAAGAGGAGAGTGAAAGTGTTGGCTTAAAGCTCAACATTCAGAAAATGAAGATCATGGCATCTGGTCCCATCACTTCATGGGAAATAGATGGGGAAACAGTGGACACAGTGGCTGACTTTATTTTTCTGGGCTCCAAAATCAGTGCAGATGGTGATTGGTGATTGCAGCCATGGAATTAAAAGACGCTTACTCCTTGGAAGGAAAGTTACGACCAACCTAGACAGTATATTAAAAAGCAGAGACATTACTTTGTCCACAAAGGTCCATCTAGTCAAGGCTATGGTTTTTCCAGTAGTCATGTATGGTTGTGAGAGTTGGACTATAAAGAAAGCTGAGCACCAAAGAATTGATGCTTTTGAACTG
>NW_011494518.1:1046259-1048203 GCF_000754665.1 Bison bison bison
GTCCCTTGGACTGCAAGGAGATCCAACCAGTCTATCCTAAAGGAGATCAGTCCTGGGTGTTCATTGGAAGGAGTGATGTTGAAGCTGAAACTCCAATACTTTGGCCACCTGATTCGAAGAGTTGACTCACTGGAAAAGACCCTGATGTTGGGAAAGATTGAGGGCAGGAGGAGAAGGGGACAACAGAGGATTAGATAGTTGGATGGCATCACCGACTCAATGGACATGCATTTGGGTAGACTCCAGCAGTTGGTGATGGACAGGGAGGCCTGGTGTGCTGTGATTCATGGGGTCACAAAGAGTTGGACACGACTGAGCGACTAAACTGAACTGAACTGAACTAGTGGGTTTAAAAACAGGAAGATATTTTTATTTTCCTGCCTTAGAAACTACAGAGGGATAGATAATGACCTTGTTTATTCCTTCTCATAGAAAGTAAGATATTTTATTTAATTCTATTAATCCTTAATTATCTCATCCCTAAATAGTGATATTTATATCTTCTCCCTCTGCTAAACACTTAGAATCAATTGATAACCAGTTGAAAAAGTGTCATGATATATCTTTTAGAGACAGAAAGCCTATGGCTCATTTCTAAAAGATCATACCTCTTTATTTACCTCTTCCTCCTTTTGGGCGGGCCCAGCTTCCTTAAAAACATCAGAAGAAAGGCATTAGTTGAATAATCAAGGCAATAGAAAAACACCTCATTCCTGCCCTTCCCATTAAGTTGTGACTCATTCTCCAAGTGCGGTTGCCGGCTCTGGAAGTTTAGTATCACCTGCAGATTGCTCCCTTAGGGAGCAAATCCAGTATCTTCAACAACACGAGTGTATAAATAGTATAATTGCAGCATTCTTTATGTCACACAACAGACACTGCAGAGCTATTCACGTTGTTTATTGCAAAGCTATGGCATTATTAGCTACAATTAGAAAGTAAAACTAACACTAGTTTAAAATATCATTTCCTGGTAAATCCAGATTTTTCAATAGAAGAAAATGATAGAAGGGAGAAGGGATGAGTTTGAGAGGAAAACTAATAAAGTTATCACTTAGTGAAAGGCTTTGATTGTTTTCATTGTTTAGTCACTCAGTCGTGTCCAACTCTTTGTGACCCCGTGGACTGTAGCCCACCAGACTCTTCTGTCCATGGGATTCTCCAGGCAAGAATGCTGGAGTGGGTAGTCATTTCCTTCTCCAGGGAATTTTCCTGAATCAGGGACTGAACCCACATCTCCTGCATTGGAAGGTGATTCTTTCCCACTGGCCACCAGGGAAGACCAAAAATGAAGTATAAAGATGCAAAAGGAAATGACAGAAACACTGAAAATGACAAGAAATAGGTCCTTGGGAATTCCCTGGTGGTCCAGTGGTAAGATTCTGTGTTTCCAATGCAACGTGGGTTTGAGCCCTGATTGGGGAATTAAGATCCTGTATGCCCTTCCGTGAGGCCAAACATAAAATAAATTTAAAAACTGTTAAACAATTTTTTTTAAAGGAAAGAAATAGGTCTTTATGAAAGACCCAGTGCTTGGCTTCCCAAGTGGCACTAGTGGTAAAGAACCTGCCTGCCAGTGCAGGAGACATCAGTCATGGGTTTGAACCCTGAGTCGGCAAGATCCCCTGGAGGAGGGCATGGCAACCCACTCCAGTATTCTTGCCTGGAGAATCCCATGGACAGAGGAGCCTGATGGGCTACAGGCCATGGGGTCACAGAATTGGACACAACTGAGCGACTTTCACTTTCACTTTTTCAGGCAAAAATTCCACGCAGGCATTGACTTGACTTGTTGACATTTGGGTGAACCATTTGCTGCCATGTCTGAGTGCCTTACTTGATTTCCTCCCCAGATCAGAACACTGTCTCCACGGGCCCTGTGTGGCATCACCAATGAGACACACGGACCAGCACGGACCAGGCTGGTCGGTGTCCTGAGTTGAG
>NW_011494518.1:1048303-1073327 GCF_000754665.1 Bison bison bison
CGACAGGCAGCGAATCCACAGGGCACCTCCTTTGCAGAGCAGCTCAGAGTACAGCAAACAACTAGGGAAGATACGGGTTTCGAAGTGCGGAGGCCTGTCTCTGTCCTCGCCTCCCACAGGGAAGCCGAAACCAAACCCAGTGCCTTGACATTCCCGGGAGGCACAAGCCTTGTAGGGTGCTGTTGCCCAACTCACTGGCTTCGTGTGTGTGGTGGGGGGGTGGGGGTGGGGGTTCCAGGCCAAGCCCCTGAGACCTCAACCCTTTTCTGCAGGCCCCTGGCACACTGTGACCCCAAAGCCAGGAGGCCTAGTCCTGGCAGACAGCAGAGGTCACTATTGAAAAGATCTTGCCTGTCAGTGACTCTAATCCTTAATAGCTTTTAAGGGGCTTGGCCCTCTCGTTCATCTCTGTCTCCCTGGCTTGAGGGGAAAATGCTGCGATTGTTTTCCTTACAATGTCAAGGCCCTGCTTGCTGTCCTCCCCTTTTGATCAGCCACACTCAGTACACACTGAACTTTCTCCTCTGCCCTCAAAGTCCCAAGTTGCCAAGCCAATGTCTGCAAAGTAGTAGTACAGGGCATGCAATTTTAGCCACTAAAGCCATAGGAATGGACTATCTCACGTTCTGCATTCTATTCTATTTCACACGTTCTACAGGGATGGGGGAGCCTGGTGGGCTGACGTTTATGGGGTCGCACAGAGTCGGACACGACTGAAGCAACTTAGCAGCAGCAGCACATTCTACTTAGACACAGACATATGATAGTCTCCTATGCATATTTTTCAGGATGCTCCCCACCCTATATAGTTCTCAGAAAATCCTGCCCATGTATTTAAAAATTCATTACTTAAACAAATGACACTGCCCCACACCCTTTAATCAGCTGTCACCCTCAAGTTAGCAATTCTGTATCCAAAGCCAGACTTCTGATATGAAGAAAGCTGTTTAAAGACTTTGATTCACATATAATAAAAATTGTTGAGAAAAGATGAAAGACCCTTTAAAAATGTCATTCTGGAATTTTCCTTAATAGTATCCTTCCCACCTCAATCTTGCCCAGTGTTGGTTTATAAACACCAAGTTAAAATCCTTGCTTGCATGAAAAAGCTTTTAATCCTCTTGATGATCTTCTGAAAGGCCATGCTGAAACCCTAACCGCTGTGGGCCCAATACTATGCCCTTGACCATCCAACCCACACAGAGTAGATCAGTCTTTGAGAGCACAAGCAAACAAAGCAGGGAAAAGGGATACAAGTGCCCCACCTCAATTAGGCAAACTAGATCTTGTAGCTCTTATTTTTTTTCTTGATCATTTGCATAATTGCAGTTCTTTTCTGAGTCACCTTGCCAGTGGAGACTTGGCTGCCAGCCTGTAAATTGCTTTCATATAAATCTAAAAATCAAGAAGTAAAACACGTTGTTCCAATTAGCCAAAATCCAAGCCAGTTCACTGTTGGACCCAAACAGGACTTTCTAAAGACAGATAAAATCAGTGCTGATCACTTTAGTATTCAACCCCTAAAGATAAGTTTGGTTTACTGTCCTCCTAGCTGAGAGGGAAATAAAGCCTTAATATTCTCATTCAGGGTCACTGGCTGTGTTGTCCTGTTGTGGAGGTTGCAAAATAGACTGAGGTTGGGGCAGGTGGTGAAAGATGAAGGGAACAAAGCTTCCTTACTGTTACCCAGTCAGTCCCTGCCCACCAATAGGAGGCCTGGAGAGGACAGAGAAGCGAAACTCACCTCCATGAGGGTAAAGGACAGACGTGCTGGAGAGAGGTGTGTATACTGTCTGACAAAGCACACTCTGATGTATATGTTAGTGATTGCTCGATTTGTTTACACGGTAACTCATTTATGCTGCTGCTCTTTGTTCTTGAGTGAAGATAGATCATCTAGCAGAGCAAATCTTTGTTTCTTATGAGCTCATCTGCTGCTGCAGTCTGCGGCCACACCTGTAATAATAATTATGGCCCACTGCTTGAGATGCTGTAATCCTTTCTAGTGAAACCAATTGTGAGCTCACAAACAGAAGTTACTTAGCAAAGAGAGAATGCCTGAATTGATGGAATCAGCTTCATTAGTCCTTTTTATCAGTTACTCTGGCTGTTTTTAGCCTTCATTAAGATTCAGATGATTAATATTTTTTAGTAACATGAAGGAATCTTTACATTTTTCAAGGGAACTTTGATGTTAACAAACTATAACTGGGACACTTTGGGCAAGCATAATGAAGCAGTGTTTTCTAAAGAAAATAGCCTGATACTGAGAGAGAAAAGAATTGGTAAATTTGCACCTCAGATATTAAATTAATGAAGGAAAGAGAATCCATGTAGAATCACTGGAAGTAAACGCCTAAGAGATGGTGTCAGTAAATCATTATGTGTTGACTGTTTTGATCTTTCTTATGAAGTGGGTATATGTTTTAACACTAATAGACTCCAGTATGTTGCTAAAATAATTCTGCAGCATGAATAATAGTCCACCATTAAGTCAGAGCTGCCAGATGGTTTTTCAAATTCTCTGTAATTAAAATGAAAAACTTTTAACACAGAACTTTTTTGTTTCAATTATACTGATTCTTAAGGACATGCAGGCCTTGTTCTAAAGTAACAGAGTTCCTTTTTTTTTTTTTTTCCCCTTTCTGAAGAGGCATTGTTTCTCCTTGATATAATGTTCTTTACTAGATACTCAATAAGAAAAAGAATTTGTGGTTATGGGCCTGTTTGCAGTTAAAATCTCTCTCTCTCTCTTTTTCTTTTTTTCATACTCAAAATAAGAGGAGTGGGTTTTTTAATCCAAGTACAGCAGATAAAACTTTTTTTTTTTTTCCTCTACAAGGTTTCATTTCTAAAATCTGAGCCCAAATATTACAGCCTTCAATTGGTCTATTGTATTTTAGACAGACAAAGGATTTAGTCAACTGCAGTGGCATTTCAGCTTTTTAATCCTGTTGCAAATTACTGGATGTACCATGAGATTTTTCTCTGGTGTATCAAATAAAATTCAACTTGAGAAAATAGAAGAGATGAAATGGAAACAAGTAAGGACATATCTAGGACAATGATAATGAATTCGCTTTATGAGGTCTTTTGACCTCATATTTTGACCAACATCTATGAAAAAATGTTTTTGGATAGAATGAGTGTGTTTTACAAAATATATATTCGTGAGGGAAAAAAGTGCTTTTAGTAAGAAGGAACCCCAGAGTTTTACAACTAGCAATCAACATTGCCTCAAACAGTGGTTCTCAAAGTGCGGTCCCTGGATGGGAAGCACCAGCATCACTTGGGAAAGTGTAAAAAATGCACTCTTTCAGGACACACCAGTGACCTGCCTATTCAGAAACTCTGGGGCTGGAGCCCTGCCGTCTGTATTCTAACATGCCCTTTAAGTGATTCTGTTGCCCACTCAGGGTTGGGAACCACTGCCTTAGACAAATGTAGCAGCTTCCTATTCAACCTACTTACCTCCAGACTTCCTTCCCCAAAATTATTCTCCATGCTGTTGCCAGGATGCCCCTCAAAACTACTCATCAATCCTGCCATCCCCTTCTTTAAAACTCTTTCCCAAAAGAAAAAAAAAAAAAAAAAACTCTTTCCCAGTTCCGCGTTGCTCTTGGACAGATTATTCATGGTATTCAAAGTTCTTTACCCACTGGTTCCGGGTTAGCTCTGCAGCTCCGTCTCTCCCCACTTCCCCTGATCACTCCACTCCTCCCACACCTGCCCATGTCCACACAGAGGCACACATCTCCACAACCTGCCCACCCACAAAGTTTCAGTCATTCTGATCTCCTTCAGTTCTGCAGGTACACTACAGGCTCCTTGTCACCCGTGGGCTCTGGCCGTGGTTCCTTCCTCCTGAAATGCACCTTGCCCCTGCCTTGTCGCCCACTTTTTCCTGCCTTCCTGTATCTAGATCACTTGTTTTCATCCTCCAAGGGCTTGTGTTGATTCTTACTTATCCCCTCCAGGAAGCTTTGCCTGAACACTCCCACCCATGCCTCAGCTGGGTTCCTTTAACAGGTGTTACCACAGAATGTTCTATATACTTCCATCATTGCACTCACCACCCAGAATTACTAATGTGTCTTTTTTCCCCCTGACTATAAACTTCTAGATGGGAAGGGTTTGGATATCCCAACATCTAGCACAGGACTTGGTTTATAATAAGCATTTAATAAATCTGTCTTGAATGAATGAATGTTTTCTTTGGTACAAAGATGAACAGAATTGGGTCCAGAGAGGTCAAGAGGCCTGACACATCTACTTCGTTGGCATTAACACCCTGATCCCCGTTAATAATGGCTCAGTGTTCTTGTCATTAAATCATACTGTTTTTCATACCCTAAGAAAACTCACCCCAATTATTCCTTTTTAGCTGCTCTACTCTAGAGAGAGAACTGGGATTCAGCAGTCTTTGGGATTCAATTTGTAACAGTTTTACTCACTTGATTATGATCTTGTGGTAAGATATTCTAGGGAAGGTGATACCAGGAATCCTGACTAATCATTTAGTATTCAGTTCAGTTCAGTCTTTCGACCCCATGAATTGCATCACTTAATAGCAACCCACTCCAGTACTCTTGCCTGGAAAATCCCATGGGTGGAGGAGCCTGGTAGGCTGTAGTCCATGGAGTCACTAAGAGTCGGACATGACTGAGAGACTTCACTTTCACTTTTCACTTTCATGCATTGGAAAAGGAAATGGCAACCCACTGCAGTGTTCTTGCCTGGAGAATCCCAGGGATGGGGGAGCCTGGTGGGCTGCAGTCTATGGTGTCGAACAGAGTCGGACACGACTGAAGCGATTTAGCAGCAGCAGCAGTATATTACCTCCAAATTCTCTAGCACACACAGGCCATCTATTGGCTGCAACATACAGGATTCCTCAGATCTTTGCAAGATTCCAGTGCTCTTCGACTTGAAAGATCTTATAAGGTAGCTAAACCGGGAAAGTCACCTCACGTAGTGGGTGAGAATATGGGCTCTGGCTCAGACTGGTGACTCAGCTCTCACCCCCACCCTATGCTAACTACTGTGACATGTACGCTTCAGTTCCCTCATCTACAAAGTACAGGAGAAGCTGCTTCTTAGCATATGGCACCCGTGTGGAGACTAAAGAAAGGTGATTAATTGAATGCATTTAGCACAGTGGAATGTAGAAAGTGTTTGAGAAATACAAGCAAAATTAAAATTGATAAGATGTTGAGATATGTAGTGACTAGTTTCAGCAGAGACCAGACTTATGGAAAAGTAGAAATGCAAGTTAATATTGACTTTAGGCTAAAGTTTAACTAAAGGAGAGGGCATTGTTTCTTATATGTGTTATTTTGAAAATTTTTGTCTAGCAACGGAGATACTATGATAAAAGTCAGATCCCTAAAGTTCAACATTAACATAATGGCACCATTTTTTTTTCAGCTTTATTGAAGTATAATTGACATATAAAATAGTAAGATATTTAAAGTGTACATTGTGGTGATTTGATATATATGTACGTTGTGAAAAGATTCCCACCACCTAGTTAATTAACACAGCCATCACATATTTAACCTTTATTTGTTGAAGAACAATAAAATTCTACCCTCTTAGGAAATTTCAATTATATACAGTGTTATCAACTGTAGTTGCCATGCTTAACATTTATTTGTCTTACAGCTAAACATCTGAATCTTTTTACCAACCTCTCCTTATTTCCCCCAGCGCCCTCCAGGTACCCTGGAAACCACTTTTCTGTTTCTGTGAGTTAGATTTTTTTTTTAATTTAACATATTAGTGATACCATGCCGTCAGTACGTGTAAACTTTCCTTGTCTTTCATTTAGCATAATGTATTTCACTTAGCATAATGCCCTCATAGTGGCACTTTAATGTAAATTGTTTGTTAAAGGCAAAATGTTTCAGCATTTAAAAATTTTCTCCCTTTTTTCATTTGCAAAGATTAAACACACTATTAAGATCATGGAATTAAGACAACCACAGTATTTTTGTTTTTCAGAGTATAAGTGCTGTGCACAGATTTGAGTGTAAAAGAATATGGTAGACTTGTCCAATTAAGATTCTAACTCTTCCTGCTTTCAAATCACGGTCAGCTCATAATCTTACTCTGCACCCTTTAGAATAATCTAAGCATTAAAGCCTCTCTTGAATTCAGTGGGAACACTATGCCCAGCCAGGCTTCATGGAGTAGAGTAAGAAAAGAGACAGTCCTACAGTGAAGAATGGAATTTTCAGTTGTTCTTAGATGATGGCATTAGGAAGGATTCAAAGAAGGGATTCAGTGAATTAGGCCTGTAAGAATGAGTTGCAACTGGCCCTTTGATAGAGAGGCCCTTGTTAGAGCTGACACTCTGCTTTTATATTCTCCAGTGACTTCTGAAAGATAGTGTATACACTGCTTCAGAAGGATCAGGAAATTCACTGGTTTCATTAAGATGTTAATGTGTCAGTAGACATGCTCACTGCATAATTAAAAAGAATCCAAACCCCTTTCTATTAATGAACAGATGGCCAATTTAATTACAAAATTGTTAAGCATTTGTTGACTGTGCCTTACTTCTTGATGCAGTACTAGGGCTTAGATGATCAAATACATACTCTTGATCGAGTCTGTATTTTAAGATAGAAAAATCTGGCTTCAGCACTTACTAGCTGGGAAATGTTACTTAACCTCTCTAGCTTTCTAATGTGTTAAATGGAAATCTGTAAAACTGTGCCTCGTCCTTAGGTCTGAGAGTTAAATGAGATCATCTCTGTGAAGAGGGAAGCATAGTACCTGACTGATAGGGCTCAGTAAACCATTAGCTATTATAATACAAACACATTGTTTCAAATCTATCATTGGAGGTTAAAAATGTGGAACGAACACACACACAACACACAACACACACACACCCTGCCTGTCCCAATTAAAATTTCAGTGGAAGCTCAGAACAAGAGGCTGACATGATGCGGGCTATAGTTCCCTTCCTCCTGGAAGTTCCACGACACATTTTGCACACAAATATGCTTGCACTCAGCTGAGATGGGGCAATAATATTCTGAAACCTAGTCAGCCCTTGAGAGAAGAATGATTGATCTTTGTGCTTTTTCTGTTCTTTCACTTGAGGGCCTCAAGAACACACCTTGGCCCCCCATCTCCTCACTCTCCTGGTCTGACCTAGTCTACCTTTCTCTTTCCCTCTCACACCTGATCATGCTCAGCACTCTCTCCAGATCTGTGTTTTTGCTCTTCTCCCACCAGCTTTCCAAATCCCCCCTATTCTTCTCATGTTTTCCCTTCCATCTTCCTCCCCTTCCACTGCCAGCGCCTCATTCTAAGAAGCAGTCCCTATAAAGTCTTTGAAGAAAGCTCAGCTATGTGTATTTTGTCTCATGCACACAGAAAACTGGTTTGACTGATTAATTGGTCATTGGTGCAGTCATTGGCTGATGGAGAGCTAGAGAGGAGAAAAAAGAGAGTTCACTTCAGCTCTCCATGGAATAGGGGCCATAAGATTAGTGACATGTCTGAAATTAATTCAGAAGGATAACAACAGATTGAAATAGACTTGTTCATTCTGTTCAGCAATTTGAGATAAATGAGTCTTCCTTGGTGCCCGAAGAGGATACTCTTCTACAACAAATTTGTACAACAGATTCCCCTGCAGGGTTTTACAGACTGGAAATGAGAATCATTTAAGAAGGTATTGGATATGTTGTGACTGGTAGATCATATTATATTCACCTTCTTTGACCAACCTCTATGCTGATCTGAGGGTCAAATGATAAATTACCTATTCTTCAAAACCCTATTTTCTACTCTGAAAATACATGGAGCCCTGGATTTTTCATTTCATGCATCTATCCAAAAATGTAAAATATTGTGAGTCCAGAGTTATAGAATGAAAATGTGACTTCAGATAGACTAGTGAAAGGATAGAGGGTAAAGACTGAGATGTGTAATCTGTTATTGTGATTACCCTGTAGAAATCATTTGACCTGTCTCATCATATCAAAATGCTGCAAGCTTCACTTCACCTCTGAAAGTCAAGACTGATGGGTTGTTTGGTCACATTTTCTCAGCTTCAGAAGAAAATTTCAAAATTTTCTTCATTCTGTTATATGAAAGTGAAAAGTAAAAGTGAAGTCACTCATTCGTGTCCGACTCTTCGAGACCCCATAGACTGCAGCCCACCAGGCTCCTCCGTCCATGGGATTTTCCAGGCAAGAGTACTGGAGTGGATTGCCGTTTCCTTAGATGATTGCAAAACAGCAGCGTGCACCGATGTACCCAGCGATGGCATAACCCCTAAGCTGCCAGCAGCCATGGCTGGCAGCACTTTCACAGCTGGCACACCCACAGGGAGATGCCTCCTCATGTGCTGTGTGGTGAAGGTTTCTCTTACCTGTGCATTCAAACACCTCAGGTCAGAGCAGAGTCTCACCATGCCTTTTACTTTTCAATCATCACTTTTGAAGTCAGCCTTGCTAATGTACAGTCCTAAGGAAAACTCTAGAGTCAGTATTCAGGAAGCTAGTTGAGGTCTTGAGTTTTTGCTTTTGTTTTCTTCTTTATACTCAGTTATGCTAGACAATTACGTTCATGGCATAGAGGAAAGAAGAATTAGGAATTTCGCCAATTACTAAAATTAGTTGCTATTTTAATTGGATGCATGTATTTATTAGACATCAGAAATCTCTATCAATTGCAATTTCCCCCCATTAGAAAGTATCAAATTTGACATATTTTTTAAAATCACAAATGTCTTATTTAGATTCCTGGCTTTTTCTCCCAGAATGAATTAACTATAGTTTTCAAATTTTTTTATGGGAGGGGGTTGATTTGTGAGTATAGAACAAACAGACCATCAGAAACTTTTAAAACTTTACAAACCATGCATAAAATAGACATGGGAAGGAACTTTAAGCTTTACTGGATTTATTCAGTGGCTTCCACGGCTTCCCCAAAGGAACTAAGATACAGTTGTGACTATGTTTATTTGAAACAAGGAAAATTGTGTTAAATAGATACTTCTTATCTTTTAGGAGTCATAGAGTTAGATGTGATACTTTTTTCCTTATATGGATTTAATTGATACTGCTATAAAGTCCCTTTGTATAAAGATGCACGTAAAATCACAAAATGTAATGAGAGAAAACAAGATTTATAATGTGTGTCCAGAGAAAAAGGATCCTCCCTCCCTCTCAGGAAAAAACAGCTCCTTCAAATGAAACATGAACCATGCCATGGTCAACAGATTAGAACTGAATCTAGGAAGGCAGTGAGTCAAGATAACGGACTCTGGAGGGCAACACCTCATTTTTGTCTCTACATTTTCCTGCCTATAGAGAAGTATAAACCACCCCAGAGATAGGGGAAGGCTTTGAAGAGCTGCAGCAACCTACTTTATAGACTTAGCATCTGAATTCAGAATCATGAAGTATAGCACACTGCTATGCCTGGCTTTGCAAATTTGATCAAACTTTTAAGTAAAAGTAGAGAGATAGGAAAAGACAAGTGGCTTAAAGATAGCTGTAATATTGGTAGATTCTTGATCAGAACCTAAATTCAGAATTAAAATATTTAACTTTCAAATGCCTGGGGCAGTGGGGCCAACAAAAAGCCTCCTCAGAAAAAAATGATGAGGTTCATTGTTCCCACAGTTATTCACATCCAGCATATGAAGAGCTCAGAGAGGTGGCCGACTGTGGGAGTCGTTTCAACAGTAATACAAAAAAGCCAAATTTAGTGTTGTGTCTGAGGTCCCATAACCCAGTCTAGGGGTGTGTTATTTCTTTTTCGCAAATGATTGTGGGGTTGATTTCAGTTGGCTTCTAGATCACCTTTCCAGCTCCTATGTCCTCCTGGGCTTCCTTACAAGGGCACATCTGGGGTTCTCACCTGTGAATACCGCGTATCTTCCTATTTTAAGATTGTGTGGTTGGTGTGAGTGCTACCCTAAAGAAAAGTGGATCAAGTTTTGAAGCAGGAAGAACTAATCCGTATCTGTTTTGTTACGTGTATTCTTTCCTGATTGCCAGGATGACAACTAGTGATTCTGATAAATTACGTATAAAACTAACGCCAAACCTAATGAAACCAAAACCAGTACATTGATACATTCTGATTATAAGTTTGATGTGAGAGAGCTAGGCCTGACGTCTTCTCCTCTATGAGTGTGCTTTAGTGGCAGTCTCTTGAGGGAACTTTGGGAGACTGTACCTGAACCCAAAGAAATGTTTAACAGGCTGGGAATTCCAGGCTCTCTTTGGCATGTGATAAAGATGTTTCAGAGCAGGTGAGTCTTTTGTCCAATTCCATGTGTAAATATTTAGGTAGCTCCTTACCCATTCATAAATAAACTTATTATCTGACATTTTACAAAGCCATGTGAAAATCTCTAAACAAAGTTTTGATAAATATGCCAAGAGCTGATTTATCAAAGTTGAGATTAAAAGGTACCTCTGAGGTTCTATAGAATTATGATCCCTAGTCAGTTTCTGAAGATGGCCTTGTCTGGAAGTTGTACACCCATCTTACCCCTATAGAGCTGTATAAGGAACAAATACATCAGGGCTGTTTCATTCCTATCATTTCAATAGGTATATTTGAAACTCAGTGGCCTGCCAAGACTGAGAACAATCAGTTCTCAGGTAATTTTATCTGATGTAACACATCATTAAAGAGAATGTATTCCATCAATTATCTTTGCTTTTGTATAAATTCCTTCTCCTTCCCAGCTCCCAAAGAGAAATAACATGTAGTCTTAAGTACTGAACGTAATATCTGAGGTTCTCTTTACATCCAGTGAAGCATGGTCTTTGAGAATTCTCAACCCTGGTACTATACAAACTGTCTGAGCTAAATGGATCTTGCCCCATGTGATTTTTCACAATGCTTCCTTTGATAAACTAAGACGTCAGCCACCAAAGCAAATGTGGTGGTGACGTCATTGCTGATACAGTTCCACCAAATCACACACTCTAGGGAGGCAAGAAGAGTCAAAGTTGCAACATGCTAATGAAAGAAAGCATTGCAGCAGTGATAAGGAGATCAGAGAAAGCACTCAGATGCCAGCTGCCGAGCAGAAAGAGAAATCTACTAGCACTGTACAAATCCAAGCAAAAAATGTGACTGCGTCTTTTGGGAAGAAAGTGTTGCTTTAATATAAGGCGAAAGTGCTAAGAAGTGAAATTTCAAATTCTACCACGTGACCTGGCAGGCAAAAGAAAGCTATTATATTATAGTCATCCTGCAGTGCTCAAAATTTAAACTCAGGATATTGTCATCTTTATCAGCAATAAGGTATATGGCAGTAAACATATTAAAGTTCCCCTAACTAAGGAACCTTCTGTCCTTCACATCTGTCTGAATGGGTTTCAGAGTCTCAGAAAAGTGAGATTTCCAGAAGCACACATCTCTGAATACAATAAGTTCTCTTTATTTTAACCCTTAGATTCCTGAGCACAGGGGATGGCAGTCTATGATAATTTGACCAGAAGTTGGCAGAAAATACAAAGAGCTTTAAGGAGTGGCAGATTCAGAGGGGCCAGTGAGTCCTGTATGGAAAGAGGAACACTCCCAAGCACATTGAGTACTTGAGGCTCCAGGACAGCTCTTCTTAACTTGGAAACGGGCGGTTATCATCACAGTGCTACCAGAGTGTATTAAAAAATCCAAAGACTTTTAAAATTCATAAAATACAACAAATATTAATTGGATGTCCCCTGTACCATGATGAGGAATACATAGCCTCTGCCCAGAAGTTGCTCATTTATAGCTGAGGAGACATACAAACAGGCAACATAGCACAGACTGGAGCCATGACTAAACTTAGAACTTGGGGTGACAGAGAATAGGCGTCTTTGTTAGGAATGGCTTCCCCTAGGTGATGGAGCTTAAACCAGGGCTAGAAGGTGAGTCTAAGTTAGGCGAAGGAGGAAGCGGGTAGGAGGGCATTACAAATAGAGGAGAAACAATCTGTATATATGCGTAAAAGCAAAAAGGATATGACAACTTTGGGGAAAATGAAAGTTCAGAATGTGCAGGAATGCAGGGGACACCAGGGCTTCCCTGGGAGGTCAGCAGTAAAGGACCCGCCTGCCAATGCAGGAGACTAGGTTTCTGACCCTGGGTTGGGAACATCTCCCAGAGAAAGAAATGGCAACCCACTCCAGTACTCTTGCCTGGGAAATCCTGTGGACAGAGGAGCTTGGTAGGCTACAGACTGTGGGGTCACAAAAAAGTTGAATGCAATGTAGTGACTAAACAATAGCAATAGGGGACACCAGGAAAGTGGCAAGTGAGATAAAGCTACAGATATAGGCAGGGACCAGTTCATGAATTCTTTTTCTATCTTCTTTTGTTTCTGTATAGAATTTGCTTGGCCTTGAAGGAACTAAATGTCTTAAAAATCAGACTTTGGTATATATAGTTTACTTTAACATAAAAATACCCCCAATTATAGAATTGATTGTAAATTTTCATAAAAATCTTACTCAGTTCACTTCAGTCTCTCAGTCATGTCCAACTCTTTGCGACCCCAGGGACTGCAGAACAACAGGCTTCCCTGTCTATCCCACTCCCAGAGCTTTCTCAAACTCATGTCCATCAAGTTGGTGATGCCATCCAACCATCTCATCCTCTGTCATCCCCTTCTCCTCCTGCCTTCAATTTTTCCCAGCACCAGGGTCTTTTCCAGTGAGTCAGTTCTTCACATCAGGTGGCCAAAGTATTGGAGTTTTAGCTTCAGCATCAGTCCTTCCAATAAATATTCAGGACTGATTTCCTTGAAGACTGACTGGTTGGATCTCCTTGCAGTCCAAGGGACTCTCAAGAGTCTTCTCCAACACTACAGTTCAAAAGCATCAATTCTTCGGCACTCAGCTTTCTTTATGGTCCAACTCTCACATCCATACATGACAATTGGAAAAACCATAGCATTGACTAGACGGATCTTTGTTGGCAAAGTAATGTCTCTGCTTTTGAATATGCTGGCTAGTTTGACCATAACTTTCCTTCCAAGGAGTAAGCATCTTTTAATTTCATGGATGCAGTCACCATCTGCAGTGATTTTGGAGCCCCCCAAAATAGAGTCTTTAACTGTTTCCATTATTTCCCCATGTGATATTTGCCATGAAGTGATGGGACTGGATGCCATGATCTTAGTTTTCTGAATGTTGAGATTTAAGCCAACTTTTTCCCTCTCCTCTTTCACTTTCATCCAGAGCGTCTTTAGTTCCTCTTTGCTTTCTGCCATAAGGGTGGTGCCATCTGCATATCTGAGGTTATTGATATTTCTCCCAGGAGTCTTGATTCCAGTTTGTGCTTTATCCGGCCCAGCGTTTCTCATAATGTTACTCTGCATATCATTTAAATAAGCAGGTGACAATATACAGCCTTGACTTACTCCTTTCCCACTTTGGAACCAGTCTGTTGTTCCATGTCCAGTTCTGTTGCTTCTTGACCTGCATACAGGTTTCTCAAGGGGCAGATCAGGTGGTCTGGTATTCCTATCTCTTTCAGAATTTTTCACAATTTGTTGTGATCCACACAGTCTTCACCTATTTCTCAGTAATTTGCCATTAAAGATCAAAAACAATAACAAAAAATGGCAAAGCTTTAATCATGACTGATTCCAGGAGTAGGTATGCGTGAGGTTGTGTTAGAAAGGCCCCTTGTTCAGAAGTATACCGCATGGCATCTCATTGGTGTAGTGCCTGTCAGCAGAGCTCAGTTCCTCACCTTCTTCAGGTCAGTGCTCAAACGCCATCCTGATAGTGAAGGTTCCCGTGAAACCTAGCAATGCCTGCTCTCCCCAGACCTGCCCGCTTCGTACTTCCCTTCTCTGTTTCAGTTTCTCCACAGCGACTTATAAACTTTTATACACTTTGTTTGTGTATCTCTTTATCCTCTGTCTCCCATAAACTATACAAAAGCAGAGATTTCCTGTGGTTCGCTGCTGCATCCCCAAGGTATACAGTGCTACCTGTTATATGGTAATTATTCAATATATTTTAATGTAATTGGATGCAGTAGTTTTGAATATGCAGACAAAGCCTTATACATACAAGGACATCTAATCTATGACCAAGTTGGCAACACAGGTTAGCAGGGAAAGGATGAATGATTCAGTGAAGTCATTTTATTACCTTTGAAAGTGAAAATTGCTCAGTCATGTCTGACTCTTTGCGACCCCATGGATAGTCCATGGAATTCTCTAGGCCAGAATACTGGAGTGGGTAGCCTTTCCCTCCTCCAGGGGATCTTCCCAACCCAGGGATTGAACTCAGGTCTCCCACATTGCAGGTGGATTCTTTACTAGCTGAGCCACCAGAGAAGCCCAAGAATACTGGAGTGGGTAGCTTATCCCTTCTCCAGAGAATCTTCCCAACCCAGGGATCGAGCCAGAGTCTCCTGCACTTGCAGGTGGATTCTTTACCAACTGAACTATCAGGGAAGCCCTTATTCCCTTTACCCAGCTTCTCTTTTTCCTAAAGTGGCCTAGCATTGGAATAGCTGAATCTCTACAAATTAGATTTTTTTTAGTCTCTGATCCTATAGATTATTCCCTCAATATCAATAAGACACAAAGCTATAGAACAAAGTGGGGCAATTATCCATACAGATTTTAAAATGTATTTCTTCCATGTGTGTGTGAGTCACTCAGTCATGTCCAACTCTTTGTGACCCCATGGACTATAGCCTGCCAGGCTCCTCTCCATGGGGTTCTCCAGGCAAGAATACTGGAGTGGGTTGCCATTCCCTTCTCCAGGGGATCTTTCTGACCCAAGGATCAAACCCTGGTCTCTCTCATTGAAGACAGATTCTCTTCCTTACATCATACCTAAAAGTTAATTCCAAGTGGATTAAGGACTTGGAAGTGAAAATTTTAGAATTAAAACAAAATAATTGAATTTATTTTAAAATTCCAGATAAGGAAGAATTTCTTAAGCAAGACAGAAAAAGTACAAATTATAAAGGATCAGATTGGTAACTTTGACTGTGTTAAGATTAAGAGCATCTATTCATAATGTATTCAGTTCAGATCAGTTACTCAGTCATAGTCAACAAAAGGTCCAAAATGTAGTACTTGGGTGCAATCTCAAAAATGACAGAATGATCTTTGTTCATTTCCAAGGCAAACCATTCAATATCACAGTAACCCAAGTCTATGCCCAAACCACTAATGCTATAGAAGCTGAAGTTGAACATTTCTATGAAGACCTACAAGACCTTCTAGAACTAATACCCCCCCCCCAAAAGATGTCCTTTTCATCATAGGGGACTGGAATGCAAAAGTAGGAAGTAAAGAGATACCTGGAATAAAAGGAAAATTTGGCCTTGGACTACAAAATAAAGCAGGGCAAAGGTTAACAGAGTTTTGCTGAGAGAACGCACTGGTCATAGCAAACACCCTCTTCCAATAACACAAGAGAAGACTCGACACATGGACATCACCAGATGGTCAATACCGAAATCAGATTGATTATATTCTTTGCAGCTGAAGATGGAGAAGTTCTATACGGTCAGCAAAAACAAGACTGGGAGCTGACCGTGGCTCAGATCTTTAACTCCTTATTGCAAAAATCAGACTTAAAGAAAGTAGGGAAAACCACTAGACCATTTAGGTTTGACCTAAATCAATTCCCTTATGATTATACAGTGGAAGTGACAAATAGATTCAAGGGATTAGATCTGATAGAGTGCCTGAAGAACTATGGGCAGAGACTTGTGACATTGTACAGGAGGCAGTGATCAAGACCATCCCCCAGAAAAAGAAATGCAAGAAGACAAAATGGTTTTCTAAGGAGCCTTACAGATAGCTGAGAAAAGAAGAGAAGTGAAAGGCAAAGGAGAAAAGGAAAGATATACCCATCTGAATGGAGAGCTCCAAAGAATAGCAAGGAGAGATAAGAAAGCCTTCCTCAGTGATCAATGCAAAGAAATAGAGGAAAACAATAGAGTAGGAAAGACTAGAGATCTCTTCAAGAAACTTAGAGATAACAAGGGAACATTTCATTCAAAGAGAGGCACAATAAAGGACAGAAACAGTATGGACCTAACAGAAGCAGAAGATGTTAAGAAGAGGTGGCAAGAAAATGCAGAACTATACAAAAAAGATCTTCATGACCCAGATAACCATGATGGCATGATCACTTACCTAGAGCCAGACATCCTGGAGTCCGAAGTCAAGTGGGCCTTAGGAAGCATCTCTATGAACAAAGCTAGTGGAGGTGATAGAATTTCAGCTGAGCTATTTCAAGTCCTAAAAGATGATGCTGTTAAAGTGCTGCATTCATAATGTATACCTTTTTTAAAAAAGGAAAAGTTCAAGTCACAAACTGACAGAAGATATTTATATGCATGTAACCAACAGAGGATTAAAATCAAGAATATTTTTAAAAATCTATAGTGAATAGAAAAAGATGAATATGGCAATATGAAAGTATACAAAAAAAATAAGTGAGTAACATTGTTATAAATCAAAGACACGCAAATTAAAACCACAAGAAAATACCATGCTTTACTTTTCGGTTTGGCCAAACTTCTTTAAAGTTGGAAGATATCAAGTCTTGGTGAGTTTGGAGTAACAAAGCTCTCATCCATTGCTTGTGGGTGGGTAATTGGTACAACTACTTAGGGGGGGAAAAAAAAGCCTTCTGACCCAGCAGTGTTATTCTTAGGTAGATAACTTAGAAAAACTGTTGCACATGTATATCTAGAGACACATACAAGAATGCAAGATAGAAATTTTGCCTGCAACAACAAAATGCTGGAAACAACTCAAACATACATGAATTATAGAATGGAGAAATGAATTTTACCAAAGTCACACAGTAGAAAACTCTACCACAGCGCAAGGGAAGACCCACACTTCATATGTCAGCCTGGATGAACCTTAGAAATACAATGCTGAATGAAGGAAGGAAATCACAGAAGAGAACATGTGACTCTGTTAAAATAATGTTCAAATCCAGGCACGCTTAAGTAGTAATTTCTCTAGATATGTAGCAGAGTGATCCAAAAAAGCAATGAATTGTTAATGAGAATGAATTTAACAGTGTAATTGTTACCCCTGGCTGAGGGAAGCCGTATGGCCGTAAGGGGACAAGGGCTAACCTTTTTGTTTGGGGATTAAAACAAATTGTTAAATTCTCTTCCCTTGGCAAAATTTCTCTGTATGAAATATTAAAACAAAGCAAAAAGATATGGCTTAGCTTGAGATTTCTGAGGTTTTTGTAACGTGTCCTCCACCATGTAGCATGCCCACCCTCTTCGCAATTAAACTTTCTAAACATGGTAGGTGTTACTGTTCTCCCCATGAGGGGGCTCAATTAACTCATGGTTCCAGTGCGTTCAAAGTCAGAAATGACTTTGCTCTCCTTCAAAGTTGTGATTATGTAATACTTGCTTGTAAAGGAAATTGATGTGATCATGTCTGGCTAGCAGGAAATTAAGCAGATAAGTGGTCAGACCATTACACGCAAGCTCTAATGGACTGGCAGCTGGGTACCTGGCTCCCTGTGTCACAAGCCTCTGTTTTGCCGCACAGACTCTGGATTTTGTCTTAGTACTATTTTCATATCATCACCACATATCATTTTAATTACTGTAAAATATTTAAATTATGATAAAATATTAAAATAACTATTAAAAAGGAAAGAAAGCTTTTGCACAACTTCAAATGTGGAGCTTCTATTTATTGGCCAAAAGCTGCTAAATAACTGGAACAAGGAAATTTAAACCACAGCAGCAACACCTAAAACGATGTTTAAAGTATTATTAGGAATATTCTGTAAACTGCAGCCCAGATTTCTAGCCATTAATTCTTGTAGAAGGAAGTATTATTGTTTCCCCTTTCTGTATTTGAAAAGGGAAAAAAAATTCAGCCCATAAAAGCACTAGAATTGTCATTAAAGCTTCTTATGACTTAGGGAGTACAATTTTCATTTCTTTAAGTCATGGAAAATTTCAGTAGATAGTTTGTACTGTGATGAACATAAATACAAACAGAAATCACTATTCTACTGTTATCCTTCAAATATCAAAAAATAAAAGACAACAACCTCCCCCTAACCACGTGCATCTTAGCATACCGTTGCTGTATTTAGGTTTGGGGAGTTAAAATTCCTATTTTGGATTCACAAAGGAGATGCCTAAAAGGATTTTGAGAGGCAAACCCTACAATGGGATGAACTCCAAAAAAATTTGTTTTCAGCTTCTTTGCCAGTAATTGTGAGATCTTGAATACATATTTTTATATTGGGGGACTCTGTTTCCTTGTCTAGGCTCTCTCTCAAGGTTGCTTCTATTTTAATATTCTATGCTAAATTTCACAGTCTGTCTTTAAACTAAAAGACATACATTATTTAAGGATGTAACACACATATTTTACAGGGGCAGGAATGGCTGTACGGTGAACCGTTAGAGGGTTCACCCTGCAATACTGGCTTTTTAGGATGTCTTATGCCCAGAAACTCATGTAGAGTAGGTGCTTCACAGCTGTGTTCAATAAATGAGTGAGCGAATGGAGGAATAGTTTAAACTCAGTGAAGCTACCAAATCTTGTCATTTGACTGAAAATTCCGTGATTTTTTTTTTACTTCATTAAAATATTGTAGCAAATTATATGTATAAGTTTTAAATTATGTGATTTTTCTTGGGAAATTTTTTTTAACTCTTTACCTATCCAGGCCTCCCGTGGCCTACCCACAAACCAGCAATCTAAAGAAATGGAGTTTAGAAACAGTTGAAAGAACGTGATTAGAAAGCAGATATTTACTTTTCACATTAGCATTTTATTGGCCAACTGACATGCCTTCTACCCACTCACTAAACAATCGTGGGCATGTTAATTCTCCATCTTGGGTCTCTGACTCTTTGAAAACTGGAAATAATGATGTTGACCTATTTTTGAGGAGGAAATAGCTAACAAGCCGTAAAGATCAAAATTCATCCCTGAGCCTCTGGAAGGCTAATCTGTAACACCAATCAGTGAAAGTTATTTACTGGGTTGTTTTCCTTTGGGGAAAACTTCTGGAAATGAAACAGCACCCATTATGAAATTCAGGTTTTTTCCTTCCACAGTTGCCAAAGTTTGTTTGTTTGGATTGTTGTTTGTTGTGGGTTTTTCCCCCTTCTAATTTTCTGACAGAGTTTTGGAAGTAAGATCATTATTCTTGTGGGATATCTTTTGGGTAGCAGGTCAAGATTTTGTTCATGATTCATCAAAAGAAGTAATGAGGAGGTGACTGAAAGTCCAGGGGCAGGTTCTCTGTGAAAAAAATCTAGTCCTGAATCTCCTTTTGTTTTTTTTCCCATCAGTTGAGACAGTGTATTTCTGGATGGTTATTGCTAAGTTTTGGATAGGCGCTTTTAAAAGACATTGTCACAAAGTTATGAAAATATTTTATCAAAAAAGATCTGATCTTTATATAAAGATCATACCTAGTTTTTATGAAACTAGTTTCTCCTTCCTTACAGGTTTTACTGACCATGGTAGTTAATCTGAACATCTGCTAAGGTCGCTTGCCTTGTGCAATAATAACTTATCAGATAGCAGGGTTATAAAAGAGTGACAGTCATCCATACACAGTACGCCATATGGCCCAACTCACTGCTAATACAGGGGACGCCACAGCTTGGTAAACAACAGGCATGATGTGGCCTGTGTTAACAAGAGTGGGTTTTCTATCTGTCTAGCCGTGGAAATACAAAGTCATATAATGATAAATTTTGGCCTCACAGAGATGAAGCTACTAATATCATTAGCCATTTATTGCAAAGGAACTTAAATCTTTTCAAATTAAACTCATGATGGATTTTAATCATTCAGTTAATGTTGGTAAGTGATTATGCCTTAAGCCATTATGGTAATGATCATTATTAGCAAGAGTCTGTTTTTACAATGTTCCTAATGTTTAAAATTAATCTAGAAGCCAAAAGCCATTAAATCATTTCACCTGCAGCAGGGTTTAAAAGACATTTTTCACATAACTGCGATTTAAAAACAAAGCTAAGAAGGCAATGGAAAAATACACAAGAAAATCAATGTATTAACTACAGCGCCACCATGTGACCAAACTCTAAATTTCCATATAGAAGTGAAAGAGCAAATACACTACGGAAAAGAAGTATGTGTAAAACAAACCACGGGGAAAAAACCACAGATGGATACTGGTAGTTGACCTGTAATGTACGAAAAAAAAGTACACTTGATGGATGTAAAAAAGTTGACCATTACATATAAGATGGTGTCAGCTCCCAGCATGAAGAATTAAGTGTGAATGAAAATTACTGTACAAAATGTTTAAAGCAAGTCTTCCATAATCTGAGAAATCTGTTATCCTCTCTGGGTGTCAGTTTTCACACCTACAAAGTTTTAAGAATCAGACTAGATGATTTCTTAGTCATTTACCAGGCCAGGAGTCCTATGGCAAGAATCACTTCCAGGCATGTGGCTCAACAAATTTTATGCAAAACTATGCATGAAAATTCTTATACAGAATGAAATTGTAATCTAATAGTCTAATTAATGTGGAGAAGGCCATGGCACCCCACTCCAGTACTCTTGCCTGGAAGATCCCATGGACAGAGGAGCATGGGGTCGAGAAGAGTCGGACACGACTGGGTGACTTCACTTTCACTTTTCACTTTCATGCGTTGGAGAAAGAAATGGCAACCCACTCCAGTGTTCTTGCCTGGAGAATCCCAGGGACGGGGGAGCCTGGTAGGCTGCCATCTATGGGGTCGCACAGAGTCGGACAAGGCTGAAGAGACTCAGCAGCAGCAGCAGCAGCAGCAGTCTAATTAATGACATATATAAATTGAAGTAAATCACTAAAGGTATTACAGAAAAAAATAGAAAATAGAGATATTGCCTAACTCCAGAAAAAAATAATTTAGAAATAATTCATATCAGTAATGTTTAAAACATTTGTACATTCATATATCAAGTATATCTTGATTTCCAATGATGTGCCAGGCATGGTACTTGGTTTTAGGGATTATAACATATTTAGAAATTATTCTCCCAGTAGGGAGAGTAACAATGACAGAAGGAACTCAGAACTGTGTGAGCCTAAGGGAGACATGGGTTGAAAAAGAAGGAAAGATTAGATCAGTTTCTAAGAAATATGTGAAGCCAATCTATAGACTGAAGTATCTGACCCCACTCATATGAGCTATCCCTGGAAATGCTGTTTGCATTCTTAGGCCAAGCATTGTAAACTGAAGACCAATCAACCAAACAAAAATGACTAAGGGAATGACTAATGGGAGAAAGTTATGAGGAGCTAAATATAAAGGAACTGACTATATAGACTGACTAAACCAGGTCTCAAAATAGAACGTTGATGAGGGTGTTATTGTTTTATAGGGCAGACAGTGATAACCGTGGAAGTGAGCAGCAACAGGAAGTAGGAAGAGGAAAATTTAGACAGTATCAGAAAAATAAAGCTTCCTGTTAGAGAAGATTATTAGCCTAATCCCATCCCTCAAGGGGAATGTTAGACTCTCCACTTGCTGATCTGCGGGGCACCCACTAACTGGGGCTCTGGAGTGTGTATTTTTAGTTTTCCAGGACAATGAACTGGACACCTCTCAGCCTTTCTTTTACACTCTGCCAATGGTAAGAAGAGGAGTGGGAAATCAGGAGGAGGAGGGGTCAAGGCAAAGCAGGTGAGTTCCTAATATAATGTAGACATGGATTTTGGAGTCTTTCAAAATTACAAACTACCCAGCGAAACCATTTCCCCCCCTTCACTTGCTGTTTCTCTCCCATTGGTTTGAATCAAGGAGGTCAACAGGCCCAAATTTCTACTTCCCTGGAGACAATTGAATTCCAGTTCTTAATGCCTTGAGTGACTTCACTTTCACTTCCATGCATTGGAAAAGGAAATGGCAACCCAGTCCAGTGTTCTTGCCTGGAAAACCCCAGGGATGGGGGAGCCTGGTGGGCTGCCGTCTCTGGGGTCGCACAGAGTCGGACACGACTGAAGTGACTTAGCAGCCGCAGCAGACATAATACAGGAAATGTGGCTTGAAAGAAGTCACACTTGCCATGTAGAACAATTGAAATTCCTTGTTCTCTTCCTCCTGTCCTGAGCTAATGCAGAAAAAGTCACCTGGCCAAGGTAGGTTAGTTTAGGAGCGCTCAGTCTGTCTGACTTCCTCTGACTTGTCTGCCTCCTCATGCTCCACGACAATGACCTCCAGGGAGTCAGACTGTCCTCCAATCTTGTTGGACAAACTCTCAATCAGCCCATGCTTGCCTCTGATCAGACCATGCCAGAGAGACACAGAGCATTAATTATCTTCTGTTGCCATTTTAAAGGGCAGGAAACAGAAAAGCTCTATTGTTTCAGCAGCTGCCCTTTGGGTTCTGTAAGGAGGCACCCATGCTTGGCTGCCGTTCCAGTGGAGGGGCTGGAGCCGGGTGTGTTATTCTCATAACTTCTGCCTTGTGGTTTGGACCTTGGCTCTTTTGGTTACTTATGTGACTTCCGACTTTAACCGTCTGCTTTGTTCCTAGATTGACGAGTGGCTACACTGTTTCTGGTTTTCTGGCATTTATTTTCCTACAAGTAGGCTTTGACCTTGATGTTGATTTATAGAACTTTGTACTAATCTTTGTTTGGATTTACGGGGTAATTTTTAAAACATTGTTTTAGGCTTAATCTGCTCAGTTGTGCTGGGACAAAAACTCTTTAGTTTTCACACCTGTACCTAAGTATTTATCACGAGAAAATCTGCTTTTGTTTTGCCATTCTATGTACAAAGGAATCATTGCAGTAACAGTGATACTGTGCTGAAGTAATATAAATTATCATTTAATCCATGAGTTTGTTATTAGTTATTATTACAGTAGTCACTTTTGCAGGTAAGGGGCTTTTTTTTTTTTTCTTTTACTGATTGTGCTTCCCCTACCCCCCCCCCCCAAAGTACTTGAGGTAGTGGAATATTTTGGTTGTTTTAATATGAGTGGTTAGAAATATAATGTTCTAGAATAATCGTATAACTGATATATCCAATTGGTTTACTAGAGCATTACTCATCATAACTTATTATGTATACTCTATAATTTTCTTGCATAAGTAAATTATTATTTCTTTTAAGCACAGCTGGCACTTATATTTCTCCACCCTCCATAATTTAGAAATCTTGATCAACAGACAGGTAAATAGATGGTCTTTGTTGATGGGTTATAATTAAAGTACCAAACACTTACTTATGTCAGAAAATAGGCTGCCTTAAAATATACCTATGAATGTGCCTCAAGAGGACCCATGTGATTTCAGTAGCAGAAAGTACTTATAATAGAAAATTGCAATTCTAAACTATGGTGAAGTACAAATACTAAGGCTCCAGCACTTTCAAAAACTATGACACAACCTACAGAGATTCTCTGATTTATAGAAATATCAATTATTTCCCCTTCTTGTTCTCAGCTGCTCCCAGAGAGCAAGTTAACAAAAAGAGCATCAGTTACCATATCTGCCTAATTTCTCCTTGGTAATCTGCTAGAATTGTCGGAGCATATGACTAGGGTATGGAAGATATAATGACTTATTATATCTTAATATATGCTAAGCCATACATTCTCCCCTACCCAATATTTGTGACATAGGCTTCCAGGCCACGTGAATTCTGGAATTCTATCTAATACAACCATTTTGCACCCAAGGTATGAACCATAAATCAGAGGTCAACCTAATCACTTGGAACTTCATGGAACCAAAAAAACAAAAAATACCTCATCTCTAAATCATCATGCTATGCTTTTTTATGATTAAGTAATAGGTAATAATTAGATATCAAAAAATTTGTAAATAACAGATTCTAAATTTGAATCTTAGAACCTTAGACATTTTAGAAATAGATTTTAATATATCTCTTTTAACAGTTTGTTAATTATATCAGTTTAAATACATGCAATTACCATTTTTATAGATTATAAAGGTCAGATGTTGGCTGCTTCATAAGGTTTAACTACATAAAATCAGAGGATAATAAGAAATTTCATTGAACACTGTTATGTGCTAGACATTGTATTAGACACGTATTTTTTTTTATCATATTAGAGCTTCACAAAACCCTGCAAGGTAGATAGTTATTATTCCCATTTATAGAGGAGAAATGATGTGATTTGACAAAGCTGATTTTGCTATTAGGTTTTGGTTTAAACCTGTGTCCTTTCCACTGTGCTGTACTGCTCCCTTAGATTATTTCTAGGGAACAGCTCCACTTCTAGTCAATGAATTCTCTCGAAAACACCCCTAAAGTTTAGTCAAGTAGCCTCTTGTTAGACCCTCCAATGTTCAACCCTTCACTGAACACTCACTACCTTTCAGTTCAGTTCAGTTGCTCAGTCGTGTCTGACTCTTTGCAACCCAATGGACTGCAGCACGTCAGGCCTCCCTGTCCATCACCAACTCCCGGAGTTCACTCACACTCTTGTCCATTGAGCCGGTGATGCCATCCAGCCATCTCATCCCCTGTTGTCCCCTTCTCCTCCTGCCCTCAATCCCTCCCAGCATCAGGGTCTTTTCCAATGAGTCAACTCTTCGCATGAGGTGACCAAAGTACTGGAGTTTCAGCTTCAGCATCAGTCCTTCCAATGAACACCCAGGACTGCTCTCCTTTAGGATGGACTGGTTGGACCTCCTTGCAGTCCACGGGACACTCAAGAGTCTTCTCCAACACTACAGTTCAAAAGCATCAATTCTTCAGCGCTCAGCTTTCTTTATAGTCCTACCCTCACGTCCATACATGACTGCTGGAAAAACCATAGCCTTGACTAGATGGACCTTTGTTGGCGAAGTAATGTCTCTGTTTTTTAATATGCTATCTAGGTTGGTCATAACTTTTCTTCCAAGGAGTAAGTGTCTTTTAATTTCATGGCTGCAATCACCATCTGCATCAATTTTGAAGCCCCCCCCAAATAAAGTCAGCCACTGTTTCCACTGTTTCCCCATCTATCTGCCATGAAGTGATGGAACCAGATGCCATGATCTTCATTTTCTGAATGTTGAAC
>NW_011494518.1:1073579-1097400 GCF_000754665.1 Bison bison bison
GTTCACGTATTGCTGAAGCCTGGCTTGGAGAATTTTGAGCATTACTTTTCTAGCGTGTGAGATGAGTGCAATTGTGCAGTAGTTTGAACATTCACTCTTTGGCATTGCCTTTCTTTGGGATTGGAATGAAAATTGACCTTTTCCAGTCCTGTGGCCACTGCTGAGTTTTCCAAATTTGCTGGCATATTGAGTGTAGCACTTTCACAGCATCATCTTTTAGGGTTTGAAATAGCTCCACTGGAATTCCATCACCTCCATTAGTTTTGTTTGTAGTGATGCTTCCTAAGGCCCACTTGACTTCACATTCCAGGATGTCTACCTCTGGATACAACCAACTCCAATTTTGTATGTTTGTCATGACATTTTTATTTCTATTGTCAAAATCTGCCTGCCTGTAACCTCTTTTTCTTCCTGTTTCTGCACCCTGGGCCAACCCAGGACACGTCTAATTGCTCATACAAACAGCAGTCTTCAAAATCTTCACCTTGATGGAGAGGAGACCATCCTTCAGGATGCATTCAGTGCATTAAATCAGAACCGGCGTAATGGTGCTATTTTCTCAACAGGAAGAATACCTGGAACCAGAGACTGGAGTAGGATTGGCTTTCCAGCCCTTTCAGTGACTGGGGATTTTGTGCTTCCCACAGCTATAAACTCTACAAGGGTAGAGGTACTGGTCCCCAGAGAGAGAATACTCTGCAGGGAACAATGAAAGGGTTCCACTGCATCTACTACAAGCTCTGGCTGTTGCGGGGCCACCATGGAGCAGCAGGCCAAAAGAAAAGTGACCACAGCAGATCATCGCAGGGTAATTTACCTTGATCAACAGGAGGACAGATAGAGGGCTGCTTTTACACAGTAGCATCAGAGAAACCTAAGTGTGGAACCCCGTGATCCCCACTGGTACCTCCTTGCCCCACTGAAATGAAATGGGTAACATGTGTGCAGCAACTTGGTCTGAAAAACATATGATTGTTGAAGCCTGAGACATTTAAGGAATAAAGATTCAGGTAACACACTAGGTAAGGCACTTAGACATTTCACAGTGGTAGCTGAGAGTGAGGGGGATTTAGGATGCATAATGGAGGGTACCAGTTACAGCCCTGAGACCAACTGCAGTGATGAGAACTCTCATCCATCCCATTAATTTCCCTGTAAATTTCCCCTCATGAAGAGAGGCCCATGGGAACCATGGAGGAACTTTGCCTAAACCTAATTGGAGAAATGGATTTGTGCAGTGCAGGTAGACGGGGGTGGCGGGGGGTGCTATGGTGGCGCAGATCTCCTGCTGTAGGGAGCATGGCTGACTGCTGGGCCAGGTCCTCACCTCTGGACCCATTACAATCTTCACACTGAGGCTAGACTCCATAGGGTGCTCTCAGCCGACGACTGAGGACAGTGCAGCCCAGCTGATTCTTACCAGACACAGAGTTTCTAGGACTTATCATTTGAGTTTTGAAATTCCCCAAGTTCTCAAGCATGGCTAAGAGTTTCCTAGAAATACATTTTTTTAAAGAATTTATTGAAATGTCATTGATTTATAATTTTGAGTTCATTTACAGCAAAGTGATTCAGTTCTGCTGTGGCTGCTGCTTAGTTCCTTGTCATGTCTGACTCTGTGCGACCCCATGGACTGTAGCCCACCAGATTCCTCTGTCCATGGGATTCTCCATGCAAGAGTACTGGAGTTGGTTGCCATTCCCTTCTCCAGGGGATCTTCCTGACCCAGGGATCGAACCTGGGTCTCCTGCATTGCAGGCCAATTCTTTACCACTGAGCTACCAGGGGAGCCCAGCTCAGTTATATGTGTGTGTGTGTGTGTGTGTATACTTATCCATTATAAGTTATTATGAGATATTGAATATAGTTGCCCGTGCTGTACAGTAGGTCCTTGATAGATTTGATACACAGTAGTGTGCATATTCATGGGGTCGCAAAGAGTCAGACATGACTGAGCAACTGAACTGAACTGAACTGAGTGTGTATATTTTAATCCCAAACTCCTAATTTATCCCCCCTCTCCTTTTCTTCTTTGGTAACTGTAAGTTTGTTTTCTATGTCTGTGAGGAGAAGGGGACAACAGAGGATGAGATGGCTGGATGGCATCACTGACTCGTTGGACGTGAGTCTGGGTGAACTCCGGGAGTTGGTGATGGACAGGGAGGCCTGGCGTGCTGCGATTCATGGGGTCGCAAAGAGTTGGACACGACTGAGCAACTGAACTGACCTGAGTCTGTTTCTGTTTTGTAAATAAGTTCATTTGTATCATTTTTTTAGATTCCACATATAAGCCACATCAGAACTGCATTCCAATCTGAGACTCTTTCTACCCAGTCCCCCTTCCTCCCCCATCCTTCACAGGCCTCAGACCTGCATCACAGTCTGATGCTCTCTCCCCCAACTCCTGCTCCCTCCCCTGCATCCTTCAGAGGTTTTTCACGGAATAACTCTCTTGCCTGTCTAATCTTACCTTGGTGACCACTTCTCAGAAGACTTGAGCTAACATAGAAACCAGGATCACTGCAGCATCGCTCACCATCATCTCTGACCAGATTTGAGCAGCATCGCAGCATTTTCACCAATACTAGTGCTCGGCCCCTTTCCACCAGTTATGGGAACCATAGATCTTTTTCCAGAGAGAACCAGGAACTCATTTTCCGTGTAACATCCTCCTGGCCTAAGGGAGTTCAGTGTGGGAGATGGAAGATGATTAAATAGTTAAGTTGGTTTTACATCTGGCTTTTAAGCCTGAGTAAGTTCTTTGTATCCATAATCTGTATCAGCTATGCCCATCCTCTTCTATCACCTAGCTTGTAGGTCATCAATAAATATTTCTTGTACTTTTTCTCATACCACCAGCTAAGGGCTTCAACGTACTCGAGGTAGTATGTGCCAGGCAATTGTAATGCCTTCATTTGTTCTTCCACAGGAGAACAGCAGATTCCTATACTGTGCTCAGGCGACTTGCTTGCAGTGTGTCTTCTCATTCTGGAGCCTCTCCCGAGGTACACTTGTTCTTTTCCACATGTAAAGCATGAAGTGTGTAGAGTGAGAGCAGACTGCTTCAATCCTGGTTCTGATACCTATTCTGAAAACAGACCCATTGGTTAACCCCAGCCTAGTCTCCTCATTGCTAAATGGAAGTGATGATATCTCCCTCAGGTGGTTGTTAAAAGTATAAAGTAGAATTACAAAAATTGTAAAAGAATATGTGAATATTAGTCATCATTATTTTTTACTTCCTCCTCATTGAAACAGGTCCTAAACCACAGACTTCCCAGTTTGACTAGATGAAGATCAGTTTCCTCAATTCTTTGTTCTCCACTCTGAACATGAATTTACTCTCATTCTCTATATGATTGTAAGTACAATACTGCACACCTATTTGGAAACAACCAAAACTGCTTGACTGTTCTTCTGTTTTCTATCTGAATTAGTGTTTTCTAATTTTTCAAAGGGAAAACACCCAAAATGAATAATTATTTTGACATATATCAAACCCAGTGACCAACACAATTAAGCTCATAATGCATGCTTAAAATGATAATCATGGTAAGTTGTATTGAGGTAAAAATATTTACCGTCCCTTCCTGGTGGGTCTTTCCACTGAAGCCCCTCCAAGTGACAGGATTGTATTCCCTAACCAGAGACATCTGTCTTGGCCACATGACTCGCTTTGTCCAATGATACGTGATTAGAAATGATGCAATGGCACCGCACTCCAGTACTCTTGCCTGGAAAATCCCATGGATGGAGGAGCCTGGTAGGCCGCTATCCATGGGGTCGCTAAGAGTCAGACACAACTGAGTGACTTCACTTTCACTTTTCACTTTCATGCATTGAAGAAGGAAATGGCAACCCACTCCAGTGTTCTTGCTTGGAGAATCCCAGGGACGGGGGAGCCTGGTGGGCTGCTGTCTATGGGATCACACAGAGTCAGACACGACTGAAGCGACTCAGCAGCAGCAGCAGCAAGCCACTTCCAGGAAGAAACTTTAAGAACCATCATATGGTCCACCATTGCTCTCATTAACTTGAAAAAGCCAGTGTTTCACATAGAGGCTTCTCCTTCATCTTAGATACCAGTATAGAGAACCCATGACAGATATAGCTTGTGAAAGAGAAATAAACGTTCAGTTTTGTGCTGCAAAAGCACTTGATTGTTCTTAGAGCCCATGGCACCCCACTCCAGTATTCTTGCTTGGAACTCCCATGGACGGAGGAGCCTGGTGGGCTGTAGTCCATGAGGTTGCTAAGAGTCGGACACGAGTGACCGACTTCACTTTCACTTTTCACTTTCATGCATTGGAGAAGGAAATGGCAACCCACTCCAGTGTTCTTGCCTGGAGAATCCCAGGGACGGCAGAGCATGGTGGGCTGCCATCTATGGGGTCGCACAGAGTCGGACACGACTGAAGTGACTTAGCAGCAGCAGCAGCAAGCCCACCTAAGCTGACCGATCGAGTCATAATAGCATAGTGTCTAAGCGCACCATTCAATTTCAGTGTGTGTATCAGTGTACAAATGGGTATGCAAGAAAGAGCATGTATATTTTCTGTATATTAACTGGACCCCTTTCTTTGAGGTAAAAGCTTTTGGAAACCAAATTTAAGAAACCTTAAGGCTATTTGTGCTTCTCACTTTGCTATGTACTCCTCTCTGCTTACAACCCACAGAGACTGAGACTGTTGCTGGAGTAAATGTATGGGGAGGACTGGAAAATATAAGTGGAAAACAAATCTCAAATTATTATTTAGCCATACTCTTTACAAAGTAATATAATGTGAGAAGAGAATGCAGGGTGTACTGAAATCAGATCAGTGTGATATTTTGCTCATCATGAACAATTCTCTTTCATTAAAATCCTAGGAATTTTCAGTTTACTACTGTAGACATACTTAAAAAGAACAAACATGGTATTCTTAGATTTTGCTCTACTTTATTTTTAAAAACTAAAATATGCTTGTGATTTTCTTTGTCCTACAATTCTATCCAAAAAGAAACTAGAAAGAAACATATGGATGCAAAAAAAGTTTCATTTGTTGCCAGATACCTTCTCTACATAACATCTGGACCTATGGAACATCTGCACAGCTTTTCATCTGGATGTTTGGCGAACACAGAGACAGTATTTCCTTTCTAAATCTAATTCTTACACAGTGTTATTCTCATAGCATATTTGTTAATGCTTCTAATATCCTATTATTTTATCAAATAAAATATGGATACAATTTTGGAGCATGAATTGTTTACTGTTGTGCCTGCCCACGTACAAGCTCCGATCGTTAAAAAGGAAATATTTTTGGTGAATTCTTTCTCCACAGCCATCAATCTATTTCAAGAGAGATTAACAATAGAATGTGTCAAAGCACTCCCTTCATGTTCGGTGGTCTCTATTGTGCATGCCCTTGATGGGAGATGAGAGAATTCTATTCTTTGGCCAGATGCTGATATCATCCTAGGACATCTGCATGGATGTCTGCGTGGCACTTAGGGTAAGGGGGGAAATCTGATTGTGCCCTTGAGGGTATGGAACATGGAGACAAGCATCATAATCATCCTTTGCAGAAACTCCAAGGGACTCAGTTACATGTTTTTCCCTTGTCAACATCTGTCAAGAACCACATGTCAATTACTACTCCATCTTTTCTCAAGTAATAAAGGAACAGAGAACTCCCCAATGAACAGTCTTTATCTTTCCAACAATCCGCCCAAGGCCTCTGCTTTTGGATGAAACCTTCATAAATTTGTTGTCATTTTCTACTTACAGGGATCTTGGCAGAGAAAGAGGCCTGAATGGAAGGGAAAGATGTTACTTTTAGTACAGAAAACATATACGAGTGTCTGTTCCCGAGTATTGAATAAAAAGAAAGGCAGGTAAATTTAACTGAGCTATTTCACCTTCTCTAGAGCCATCCTAGTGTTTTACTGATAAGATCACCTAATAGCTGATTTTGTTCAGGCTCATTCTTTTATGTTTGTGCAGTTTTATCTTTCATTTTTCATCTTGTTTATTGGCTTGTACAGGCGTGTGTACGTACACATGCACCTTAGCTAGCAAAAACCTCTTCTACAGCAGTGAAGACGTATGTGGGGTGCCCCTCTGTGTGCCTAGGGTGAGACCTACAGCACCTGTGCTTCAAGATAGGTGGGATGAGAACTAAGATACTATTTATGTATGCCTTGGGTAATTTCATCTTCTTTTAAGAGACAGCCAAAAAATAATGTACTGAGGTCTTATTTTAGCAGAATCTTTTTATATAATTTTAATCCGTTGAACAGCATTAAATCATCATTTTCCCTAGATCCCAAATGTACCATTTGTCAAGGCTTTTTGACACAAATCAACAGAAAGGCTCCATATTTCAGCTCAGACAGGTGGATAAGCATCCGAAAATAGGTGAGCACAGAAGTAGAGAACTTACTTGTAAAGAGATGTCAGTAAATTGCCAAAATCCCTCTGGTAAGAAAATGGTTAGAAAGAATTACCAAATTTCACTATGAATAGCTTAAAATTACCCGAGGGCTTGTGATCTGTGGTAAGTTTTCCACCTTGCTTTTTGTCCCATGTAAATTTTATAGGTTATGATTTCTCTACGCTTAGTCAATTGACCAATGTAAACCCCTACATGAAAAGGGGGGGGGGTATTTCTTAACCAGAAATAGTTAACTGATAAAAACTTACAAATCAAAATACACACCAAAATTGCAGACAGCCATATGAGAGCACAGAATTAGTACATGCAAAGAATTCTGAATGAAGGAGAAATGAAAAGTCATAGGAGGCAGTGAGTCTTACAGCTTTAGTACCAGAACCTAAGTTTGAACGTCTACCTCAGCACTTACTATCTTTGTGATCTTAGGCAAGTCAGGACCTTTCTTGAGATTCAGTTTCTTAATATATGATATGGAAATGATCATCCCTACTTCACAGTACTTTGGTAAAGGGAAATGCATTGGATAATATACATACAGCTGTTAGTATAGTGCCACACAAATTAAGGACTCAGTACTGGCTAGTGTTCTTATAATGTAATAACGGAAAGGATTTCTGAAGAAGATGGTTTTGATCTGCATAAAAATTTATCCATAGATCTGAGTCATAAGATAGGTTGATTTCATTTGTCCCTGAATATCCAGGGACAGTTCAGTTTTTTCTTGTTCCCAGTTAGGTTATGAACTTGTATTGCTTTGTATTAATAAAAGTAATGTGGTCATTTGCATAAATGTGTCTGAGGCACAGGCTGTGATGCATTTCAAAGACTATGTGTACCGCTTCTCTTGAACATACAGTGAGGGGCTTTCCCTGGTGGCTCAGATGGTAGAGAATCTGCCTGCAATGCAGGAGACTATGGTTCAACCCCTGGGTCAGGAAGATCCCCTGGAGAAGGGCATGGCGACCCTCTCCAGTATTCTTGCCTGAAGAATTCCATGGATAGAGGAGCCTGGCAGGCTACAGTCCAAAGGGTCACAAAGAGCTGGATATGACTGAGGGACTAAGATTTTCACTTAGCCCTGAGACTGAATTCTGGCTAGTGAAATGTTGGCCAGATAAGCATTGCTTCTAAGCCTGGCCCAAAAAAGCTCCCACCTCCAATATTCCACATGATTTCCCTTCCAGTTGGTTGGGCCAGGTTCCCACGGGTGACCCTTGGGATCCATGTGTTAAAGACAGTGGATTCACAGATGGAAGGGGATTGGATTCCAAAACAGCACTACAGGAGTGCTACCCAACCAGGAACTACTTCACTGGATTGTAACATGAAGTTGTGGTTCAGTTACTCAGTGGTGTCCAACTCTGCAACTCGGGCTTCCCTGTCCTTCACTATCTCCCAGAGTTTGTTCAAGCTCATATCCATTGAGTCAGTGATGCCATCCAACCATCTCATCCTCTGTCTCCCTCTTCTCCTCCTGCCCTCAATCTTTCCCAGCATCAGAGGCTTTTCCAGTGAGTTGGCTCTTCACATCCGGTGGCCAAAGTATTGGAGCTTCAGCTTCAGCATCTGTCCTTTCAGTGAATATTCGGGGTTGATTTCCTTTAGGGCTGACTGGTTTGATCTCCTTGCAGTCTAAGGGACTCTCAAGAGTCTTCTCCAACACAATTCAAAGGCATAAATTCTTCGGCATTCAGCCTCCTTTATGGTCCAACTCTCACATCCATACTTGACTACTGGAAAAACCATAGCTTTGACTAGATTGACCCTTTTTCAGCAAAGTGATGTCTATGCTTTTTAATATGCTGTCTAGGTTTGTCATAGCTTTTCTTCCAAGGAGCAAGTGTCTGTATTTCATGGCTGCAGTTACCATCTGCAGTGATTTTGGAGCCCAAGAAAATCAAGTCTAACACTGTTTCCATTTTTCCCCGTCTATCTGCCATGAAGTGATGGGACCAGATGCCATAATCTTAGTTTTCTGAATATTGAGTTTTAAGCCAGCTTTTTCATCCTCCTCTTTCACCTTCATCAAGAGGCTCTTTAGTTCTTCTTCACTTTCTGCCATAAGGGTGGTGTCATATGCATATCTGAGGTTATTGATATTTCTCCCAGCAATCTTGATTCCAGCTTGTGCTTCATCCAGCCCAGCATTTCTCATGATGTACTCTGCATATAAGTTAAGTAAGCAGGGTGACAATATACAGTCTTATGTACTCCTTTCCCAATTTTGAACCAGTCCCTTGTTCCATGTCCAGTTCTAACTATTGCTTCCTGAACTGCATACAGGTTTCTCAGGAGGCAGGTAAGCTGGTCTGGTATTCCCATCTCCAAGAATTTTCCAGTCTGTTGTGATCCACACAGTCAGGCTTTAGTGTAGTCAATGAAGCACAGGTAGATGTTTTTCTGGAATTTCCTTGCTTTCTCTATGATCCAGCAGATGTTGGCAATTTGATCTCTAGTTCCTCTGCCTTATCTAAATCCAGCTTGAACATCTGGAATCTCTTGGTTCACATACTGTTGAAGCCGAGCTTGAAGGATTTTGAGCATTATCTTGTTGGCATGTGAAATGAGCTTAATTGTGTGGTAGTTTGAGATTCTTTGGCATTGCCCTTCATTGGGATTGGAATGCAAACTGAACTTTTCCAGTCCTGTGATCACTGCTGAGTTTTCCAAATTTGCTGGCATGTTGAAAGCAACTTTAATAGCGTCAGTAACATGAGCTAGAAATACTTTTTTTTATATTAAGCCACTGATATTTCAGCATTTTTGTATGATAGCTGGTACTGTTATCTAACTAATAGTTTTAATGGTATTCTTGTTATAGCCCTGCGTCATCTATTTTACACTCTCCCCACTATCCAGCCTTCTTTTTCACAAAAGTTAACCTAATCACATTTTATTTCATTCATTATCTCCCTCCTCAATCGTGCATTCTTCTCTCTCTACTTTGTCTCCCCTAAGACCATGAAATTCTATACCTTGTCTCCTTAAGAGCTGCAAAGATTCTTTCCTGTGAGCTTTCCCCAACTAAATGGAGATAGAGACATTGCCTTTCCTCTCCATTTTTTTTTTTTTTTTACAATTTCCATTCTTTTTCACTTATAACAGGGTCTCTGGATGTAGGTGATGCTTACTTTCCTGGAAAATGGTGGATTATTCATTTAAAAAAATATTTATTTATTTGGCTGCACCAGGTCTTAACTGCAGCATGTGGGATCTTTAGTTGCAGTGTGTGGGATCTGGTCCCCTGATCAGGGATCAAACCCAGGCCCCCTGCATCATGAGTGTAGAGTTTTAGCCACTGGACTACCAGGGAAGTCCCAGTGGTGGATTATTCTTAAATGGTTAAAAATAAATTAAAAATTTAAGTAACAACTATGATGTGTGTGTGTGTGTGTTCAATTGTATCTGATGCTTTGTGATCCTGTGGACTGTAGCCTGCCCGGCTCCTCTGTCCATGGGATTTCCCAAGCAAGAAATACTGGAGCCGGGTTGTCATTTCCTTCTCCAGGGAATCTTCCCAACCCAGGGATCGAACTCACATCCCTCGAGTCTCCTGCATTAGCAGGCAGATTCTTTACCTGGGAAGCCGCATTGTACACACAAAGCACCATGTAAGTATTTTGTGTCGTTGAACTGTAACATCCTTATAACAAAGCTATCCAGTAGGTATGGTTCTGATCTCCATTGTGCAGATGGAGAAACCAACTCCTGCAGCACTTGGCAACTTGCCAAAGTCATTCCCTGGTTCACGGCAGAGACAGACGATATGAAGCTGGAGCCTGCACTCTTTTGATTGTGACCTCCGTGGCTTCTCAACATGTGGTCAGAGACACCAAGTCATTTTAGTGTACCTGAAAGTGTATAGAAATAAACTACGGAGAAAAGAATATAAAAGCACTTGTTCGTGAGATGGACCAAAAGTCCCAGGTTGCATATTAGCCATTGGTGGTGGTGGTTTAGTCGCTAAGTCGTGTCTGACTCTTTGCGACCCCATGGACTGTAGCCTGCCAGGCTCCTCCATCTGTCGGATTCTCCAGGTGGGAATACTGGAGTGGGTTGCTATTTCCTGCTCCAGGGGATCTTCCCAACCCAGGAGTCAAACCCCGGTCTCCAGCATTGCAGGCAGATTCTTTACCAACTGAGCTATGACGAAAGCCTCATATTAGCCATTAGCCTATAGCAATTGGTTACATTATTTCCCACATACACTTTTTAAAAAATTCTTATTCAATAGGTGTAACATCCTCTTGTCTGTAGGGACAGACACTCTGCTTCAGAGGAGAAGCAGCAACCCATTCTGATCATCAGTTAGCTCTTTTCTGTGTGACCCATTAACTCCATTCTCCAGTGCTGAAAGCATTCCATGCTTTTTCAGCTAGAAGCCTCCTGGCACTGTTAACTATTTCATGGTGATATGCTTACTTATAATTTAGAAACAAAACCCACTCAAAAAACATGAGCATGAAGGCTAACATGCACTAGGCACTTATACTGTGCCAAGCAGCATGCTGATTACTTTACATACACTACATTTAATCCTTCCAATAACCCTGTGTGATTGCAATTATTTTATCCCTACTTTTAAAAATGAGAAAATTGAAGCAAAGATACCGGGTAGCCTACAGGTCACACAGTAAGGAAGTAATATCACTCAACTTTGAACCCAGAGAATCTGGCACCAGAGCCTGCCTTCCCAACAATAACATGGAGCACAGTCTCCAGACACCTGGTCTGCAGGAGGCACCTGGAACCACCAACACCTGAACAGTGGATGCCAACCTGGAGAACACTTTGTATTAAGCTGTGAGTGTCATGGACTCTCCTCTTTGTCACTGGACAGCACTTCTGAGTTATGCTGGTGGTGAGAAACCCCAAACTTGATGGAAGCATTGAAAAGGGTGTAGCTCAACTCAGTGCTTATATGGGCTTCCCAAGTGGCTCAGACAGTAGAGAATTGGCCTGCAGTGCAGGAGACCTGGGTTTGATTCCTGGGTCAGGAAGATCCCCTGGAGAAGGGAATGGCTACCCACTCCAGTATTCTTGCCTGGAGAATTCCATGGACAGAGGAGTCTGGCAGGCTACAGTCCATGGGGTCACAAAGAGCTGGACACAACTGAAGTGTCTTAGCATGCACACACAATGCATATATATTTTTGAGGGAGTATTTGTTTTTATTGTATATTTTATTTTTAACTAATTCCTCAAAGTTACTGAATCTGAGTTGTTTTTTTTTTAAATTGAAGTAGTAGATTTATAATATTTCAGGTGTGCAGCAAAGTGATTCAGTTATACAAATACATATATCTATTCTTTTTCAAATTATTTTCCATTGTAGGTTTTTACAAGATATTGAATATAGTTTCCTGTGCTACACAGTAGGACCGTGTTATCTATTTTATATATAGTAATATATATCTGCTAATCCCAAATTCTAATTTATCCCTCTCCCTGCCACCCCACTGCTTTCCCCTTTGGTAACTATAAGTTTCTTTTCTATGCTTGTGAATCTGTTTCCATTTTGCAGCAAAGTTTATTTGTATTTTTTTTTCAATTCCACATGTAAGTGATATCATATGACATTTGTCTTTGTCGGACTTCACTTCATGTAATAATCTCAAGGTCCATCCATGTTGCTGCAATTCTTTTTTATGGCTAATATTCCATTTTATATATATATATATATATATATGGAAGTAACATGGAAGCAACCTAAATGTCTATCAACAGGTGAATGGATAAAGAAGACATGCTATATACATACATACATATATATATATATAGTAAATAGAATGCACATATTTTAAGAGATGTGATTTATTATAGCTTTCTTTGAGCAACAAATACTTCAAGGGCACTAAGCTGGGGTGGGTGTATATGAATTAATCTTTATACTCTGTTTCTACAAACACACAACAGGGAACAACTTCTCCATGAGTTTCACTTGCTAGCTGGCTTCTTTTATCTGGGGAAGAAGCACTGTAGCTCCAGAATACAGACATGACACTTATGAACCCTTTTCCTAGAAATACTCTAAGGGGCATTATATTGGATCAAAAAAGAGATGAGGCTAGAAAGTAGTGTGCCATGTTTTTCAAGCTTTTTTAGGCCCTTAAGAGCACACACACTAGAATCTCAAAGAAATTAAGTATATGATTATGTAGGTTAATGTACATGTCTTCTTTTCTAATATAGATATGGAACTTCATTTTTAGGCTGGCTATTCAGCCAAAATCTATGCTTTACTTTGTTTTTGACCTATGCTTTTCTAGGTCTTTGGAAGATCAAATAATCACCTTCACTGTCATTTCTGGCATTTCAGGACTTGTGTGTGACCAGTGATTGTCACAAAGTTACCATCATTTATAAAAGGTTTAGCAAAATCCATGATATAAATAAATCAACAATGCATATTTCTTAGAATACTGCTCATCTGCAGATATTCACTTCCAAACCAGCTTATCGTTCTGGAAGCAGTTTGGGGTCCAGATGTCTTCGTGTGTTTATTGCTACAGCTATTCTCTCATTCAATTGTAAAATCAATGTACAGGTGCTTTTGCCTTAATGCAACATGTATATCTGTGAAAAAAGAAAAGCTTATTCAAATCTGCAAAATCACACACTGAACATAATAGGGAGTATGTATATATATATATACACACACATATATATTTATGCTACTTGGCTTATGAAGCTTCCTCTTCATTAGGGCCAGGCCAGTTCCAATTAATACCAAGATTCTTATGTACATAATAGTATACATAAAATTTGTGGTTTCAGGCCATTGGTTGTAAACAAAAAAACTTAAAAAAAATTTTTTAACTTAAGATTTTATTTTATTTTTTTTAACTTAAGATTTTAAAATTTCAGTTTGAAATGCATGGTTTATAAAATTAGATTCTTTGATTATAGCCTTTCTCTTTTAAACTAACTAATTTTGCTGGGTAAAGTTAAATCCCTAGGCTCAATTGTGATGATTCATTGGTAAAATTGCTGCTTGAATGGTTTGAGAGCCTACAGTGTCATGACTTTTATTGTCTTTGTTTTCAAAAACAAAACATAATAGAGTTTATAGGGAAATTATTATCAGAATCATGCCACTCAAAACAAGCAATTTCCACTCAAAATATACAAAACTTTATAATGGTGAGCTAACAGAATGGTATTTCTAATAAAAATACAGCACAGCTTTAAAAATCGATTATATAGCTAATAAAGAAGTACTATCTTATAAATAGGTCCTTGCATTAGAAAAACACATAAAATGACAAGAGCATCTAAAGGAGCTTATAGAAGAGCTGGGGAGGAGCTTATAGAAGAGCTGGGGCTGCTGAGTAATGGAGACAAGGGCCAAGAGCTCAAAGGTCAGGGAGGAACACGCCGTGAGCACCTCTGGGAGAGCAGGAGGCCAGATGGCGCCGGGAGGACGGAGGGCGGGGTGAGCTGGCACGGGCCGGCCTACCCCAAGACGTCCAGCTGTTCTAGTGTACTTTGCATTCAGCTGCTGTTACACAGCGGTATAAAGCATGGACATGCTGGGGAAAGATCACAAGTGAACCAATAAGACCTCCAAGCGAACGTCATTCCTCAACCCCAGTTACGTAGGAGCTGAGTCACACTGCAGAACACACAAGAAAGCAGAAACACTGTCAGGAACAACAAGAACGATGATTCTGGAAGCTATTACTGCTGCTGCTGCTGCTAAGTCACTTCAGTCGTGTCCAACTCTATGCGACCCCCTAGACGGCAGCCCACCAGGCTCCCCCATCCTAGGGATTCTCCAGGCAAGAACACTGGAATGGGTTGCCATTTCCTTCTCCAATGCATGGAAGTGAAAAGTGAAAGTGAAGTTACTCAGTCATGTCCGACTCTTAGCGACCCCATGGACTGCAGCCTACCAGGCTCCTCCATCCATGGGATTTTCCAGGCAAGAGTACTGGAGTGGGGTGCCATTGCCTTCTCTGCTGGAAGCTATTGATTATGTACAAAACCAATTATTAAAAACTTTTAAATAGTTAAAACAGAGGCAAAAGAGATAGTGATTAATCTGACTTAGAGGATATATCAGTTAATTCTGTAAAGTGCATTATATTGACTGTGAGCCCATAAATGCTTATAGAAATATAAACAATGATAGCTATAATTAATGAAAACTATATATGAAAAAATCATAAAAACATATACCCCCAAATATCTTGCTTTTCTACCAACTTTAGTCCAGTCATCATTTAAAATCATCATGTGTACTAAAGCTTCTGTATATGCTGTTATTTCTGTACTGCAGTGTCAAACTTTAGAAACCTGACCACTAAACTTCGTATAATACATTTTTCTAATGAACATTGATAAGACTTCACACTTATTCCCATTCTCCAGAAGTTTCTATTAAGTTGGTGATAATATTCAATTGTACTCAATTCCAGCTTAATGTTGATTTTAATATTCAGTCATTTGACATCTTTGATACCCTTGTCCTTAATGAAGAAAATGATGATTTCTGACAAATTTCTTATGAATAACATAACATAATTTAACTGCTATAAAGTTATGTTGTCTAATATGGTAGCCGCTAACCACGTGAGACTATTCAAAGTGATTTAAATAAGAGTAGAAATGTAGTTCCTTCACATGCAAGTGCTCCAGAGCCCTCATGGGACTGTTGGCCAGTGCGCTGAAAAGCACAGCTGTAGAATATTCCCACCATCACAGAAAGCTCAACAGCAGAGCCGTTATTCTGTTGACCTACACAGCTCTGCCAGATTTCTGAAAAAGCACAATAGTTCAAGAGTTAGTGACCCTTTAGAAAGTGTTAGCAAACCTTTAGCCTTCTTCTCCCTTTCTTCCATAGTGCTAAGTGTTGGAAGAGCCCTCTCTCCTGGTTTTGCCTTGGGTGCTGGGGGAGAGAGCCCGCTCGGACACCCTCAGACACCATGGGCCAAGTTTTGCAGATGCTGTCAGTACCCTGTCCATGTCTTTGGCTCTATGACTTCAGGATGCTGCAGCCATCTTCCAAAAGCCAGTATCTCCATTTCTGTGTCCAAGCCTTTTTTTCTGAAGGTATTGTGAGATATTCTGCCTGGACTTCTGGCAGGTGCCAAGAAATTAACACCCAGTAAAAGGCATCTTCTACTAACATGGTTAAAAGTTAGTATAAAATGACTCTGGCGGTCCCATTCCTTAGGTGAGCTGTGTGTTTGGAAGCATCTTCTAGAGTGCCTCACGGTGTTGGCTGGTCCCCTTTGCTGACCACCTTTCCTCTCCTGCGTCACTTTCCATAGCTCTCCCCTGTTTCACCGCACTTTCAAATTAGCCTCTTGCTCTCAAATCATTGTCCAAACTAAGACAATATCCACTTGGTGAGGTAAAAGGGATAATCAGAAAGTAGGCTCACGATACTAAAGATAACCAATATTTATATGTCATTAAATTGTGAATTCCTTGAGAGCAAGGATTGTGTCTTGGGAATTTTATATTCCCACTGTCTAGCACATACAAGGCACTCATTAGTAGTATGGCATGCAGTGTTTCGCACATATTGCTTCTTTGATATCCCAACAATCCTATTCAGTAGCTATTGCTGCTATTTCTCAGCTAAGCAAATTAAAGATCAGATGAGCTAAATGAGTTGCCCAAAGTCAAACAGTGGGCAGTCGTGTTCATCCTAGAACCAGGGCTTTAGATACTAGGCCCCATGCTCGTCCTCCCGGTAGCTAGCTGGTGCTGCTGTGCTGGTCACTGTTGACCGCTGACTTGCCTGCTGGCCTCTCAGTAGACCTCAGCTATGTGCATGCCGTGCACTGTGCTCCAAGCACTGCCTGCCTGAACAGAGTGAAGCATGTTATTTATTTCTGCTCCTGTTCAGTGGGCTAAGTGTATGTTACTAACTTCTCACAGTAGTTTCTATTATCAGAGAGAGTGGCTCTTGTCTCAAAGGCTTGATCCTAGGACAAAATGCACAGAAAACAATAGTGAATTTCTTGCTCTACCCTCTCATCTCTGCAAGTCCCAATGCCTGTCAGACTCGCCCTCAGAAGACTCAAGGCCCTACCTGACTGTATTTTGTTCTGGCTTTCCCTGCCCAGGCAGTGCCAGGATTCTGGAACCATCAAGAAAGGAAGAGGAACTTCTGAACCTGCAAGCATCACTCCAGATTTTGCCCTTGCCCTCCATCCCCACCCTTCTGCTCTCTGAATTTTTTTGCTCAGACTATTATTAATATATTAAATTCTCTAAGTTTCCGTATCCTGATCTATAGAATATAGATGATAATGAAAGTATCCATTCACTTAAAGAGTATCCCAAAGTACCCATAGGTTATGAGGATGAAATGAGACAGTCCACATAAAAGCAGTCAGTCAGTCAGTTCAGTCACTCAGTTGTGTCCAACTCTTTGCAGCTCCATGGACTGCAGCACGCCAGGCCTCCGTGTCCACCACCAACTCCCGGAGTTTACTCAAACTCATCTCCATTGAGTCGGTGATGCCATCCAACCATCTCATCCTCTGTTGTCCCCTTCTCCCCCCACCTTCAATCTTTCCCAGCATCTGGGTCTTTTCCAATGAGTCAGTTCTTTGCATCAGGTGGCCAAAGTATTGGAACTTCAACTTCAGCATCAGTCTTTCCAATGAATATTCAGGACCAATTTCCTTTAGGATGCACTGGTTGGATCTCCTTGCAATCCAAGGGACTCTCAAGAGTCTTCTCCAATACCACAGTTCAAAAGCATCAATTCTTCAGTGCTCAACTTTCTTTATAGTCCAACTCTCACATCCATACACTTAGCACACTGTAGACACATAATTACTATTAGATACTGTTATTGGACATATGTTCTATATGGCCCACTCTTCCTCTCCCCTCTATAAGCCTAGTTTGAACCTCAAGAAATCCAAACCTGTCACTAATGAGGTGGCCTGGGCCCACATATATCGAGAAATTGAATTTAGATTAATATGTTATCTCAAGATTAACAGGAACTTTGGGACTCACAATTCCATAATGGAAAGACATGCATTTTTAATGAGAGCAGTCTAGGAAGAAAGCCCATTTGCAAGCAGGGTGCCACAAGATGGTAGAAACCATTTGCCTCCACATAGAAGCCAAGCTGTTTATCTCCCAGTTATTTGCAAGACTGTGCTAAATGCTCAGTGTCGGTTAAACAGCACATCCTGTGTGTGAAGATGGCAGATACATTCTGATAAACACATACATGCATGTTTTCCTGACCAAAACCTGCCAAAAGAGAGGGTGGGGCTTCTCCAAATTGAATAATTAAAGGCTGAGGGTATTTTAAAAATAAAAGTCATCTTGTAAGCTATTTTATTCCTCCTTACTGTGCTTATGTATTAGTCACTTCAGTCATGTTTGACTCTATGTGACCCCATGGACTGTAGCCCACCAGGCTGCTCTGTCCATGGGGATTCTCTAGGCAAGAATACTGGAGAGGGTGGCCATTCCTTTTTCCAGGGGATCTTCCCCACCCGGGGATCGAACCTGAGTGTCCTGCATTGCAGGCGGATTCTTTAACATCTGAGCCACCAGTGAAGCCCATTATTATGCTCAGCCATGGGTAAAATATTGATTTCTTATTTACAACCTTTTCTTTTTAAAGTATAAATAACAAGTCTATAATACTACATTTCCTATCCAAAAAAAATTGGGATACAAAGACTAATCATTTTTTTTTGTAATTTTCATATTTATGTTGTAACTGTCACTGTTACAAATGCGTAAGAATTCAATTCCACTTGGCTGTACATTTAATAAAGCACCTAGTGGAGAACATAAACACTTGACATGAAATTGGAAAAGCCCCAGAAAATCCAGGCACCGAGGTGGAAAACCGCAAGTGTTGCTGCCTTAATTTCCCTTTCCAGGCTTTACCACAATAAAGCTCATCCTCCAGCTCACAGACACTTTCAAATTGGAATCATTTCAAAGGAGAAATGGCCACTGTCTTTCCTGTATCCTGAGATGAACTGTAATTCTCAGGAAGACAAGAATTTAGGCATACAATCAGAGTTGGTAGAAAAAAAAAATTAAGCTTTCTATTGCCAAACAAGATGGAGTCAGTCATACTCCCTAGAAAAGTGTCCGGGACAGAAGCTCTCCTTTCAGTCCTCCTTGGTTTTATGGTCTTTTAATAAGCTGTCCTGAAGATGGCGCCTCATGCTTAGCTATGTTACAGCCTGCATCATTTTGTGATTCCCTCTGAAACCAAATCCCTAACAGCTACACAGATTCACAGAAAGATCTGTAGGAAATGCTACCTTGAAATGATATTCCTAAAGTATGAAGATTAATCTAAATCACTCAAGGAATAATCTGATTAGATCATCTTTAAATTTTCAGTTAGGAAGAGGAGTTACAGGAAAAAAAATACAGCAAGCGCTATTTGGGTTACATGAATAGCCTGTTCCGAAAACTAAAATCCATCTGTGACCTTGTTCCTTTTCTTTTGTCCTCTCTTTGCGGTCAGTGGTACCACCATCTATCACATTGCCAGAGCCAGAAACTTGAATGACATCTTTGATCCTTGTCTCCACTATAAATCTCACCACCAGCAATGCCTCATCCAATCAACCACCCAGTCCTATCTATACTAGTCCATAAATGTCTTTCAAGCATGTGCTGTCTCTCCATTCCTTCTATCACCAGCGAAGTCCCATCCCCTCCTCCCTGTGCCCCTGCAATAGAGTGTTTGCCATTTCCCTTCTCTCATTCCATTCTCCATCCTTCACCTAGAGTCATCTTCCCAAAGACAGGCTCAATCATGTAATCTCCCTGTTTACAATATTCCATAGCTCCCGAGTGCTGTCAGCTTCCCTGGTGGCTCAGCAATAAAGAATCTGTCTTCAATGGAAAAATGCAGGAGACTCGGGTTCGATCCCTGGGTTGGGAAGATCCCCTAGAGGAAGAAATGGCTACCCACTCCCATATTCGTGCCTGGAGAATCCCCATGGACAGAGAAGCCTGGCAGGCTACAGTCCAAAGGGTCACAAAGAGTCAGATATGACTGAGCACACACTAGTGCTCTCAGGTCAAATCCAAGCTTTTCTAATAGTTTAGTTGCCCCTGCCAGTGCCCATCTTCCTGGGCTTCATCTTGCAGCACAATTGCACTTGTTCTTTTGGCCTCGTCATAATAGATTCCTTCTCAGTTCCTGACCTGTTCACCTCAGGGTTTTCTATTCCTACAGCTGCTGCTGTGCCCCAAGCAACAGCTGCAGCTCATCCCTCTACACACCCGGAGAATCACCACCTCCATCCGTCTACTTCCGACGTATCCTGTTGGTTTCAATATAAACCACCCCTCCTCATGGAAGAGACCCATCCAGTAGATTAGGATCCAGCAATCTATGATTCCATAGCACCCTGTTCTTTCTTGCCTTTCATAGTCATCTCATTTTATCATCTTCATCCATGTATTTTTCCCTTGCTAGAGGATAAACTGAGAAAGCAGGAAGAGTGCCCGTCCCTAAGCAGCGTTCTCACAGTGACCTCTGAGGTCTTTGGTCCTCTGCCTCTGTCACCTGATCTCCTGTCCTGACTGCCTGTGGGCCTCCCTCGTTTCTTTGCTCTGCCTCCTTGCTTATTCCTCTAACCTGCTTTCTCCAGCTCGGCCTCTTTGGTGCTCTTCTGACTTTGCAGGCGTGATCCTGCCTCGAGGCCTTCGCACTTGCTACTCCCTTCAACCTAGGATGCACTTCCTCCAGCTTGCTTTGTGGTTCCCTCCCTCACCTGCTTTAGATTTTTATTCAAAGGCCATATTCTCAGTGGAGTCTTCTCTGACCACCCGATTTATCACACACACACCCAACATTCCAGTCCCTCTCCCGACTCTATTGTTCTCCCTAGCTCTCGTCACTGTCTAGTATACTTCCATGCTTTGTTATCCATCACTCTCCACTAGGATATAAGCTCCCTGAAAGCAGGGACTTTGGTCTCTCTGGTTGCATCTCCAGCACCTAGAGCTGTACCGAGCACAGAGTGGTCAATGGAACTTTTCATCTTAGTCTCACCTTCACGATTTCATAAACTAAATCTTTTCACTGTTTTGGCACTAAGTCATTCTAATTTATGAATGGGAAGAATTTTATCCTCGGAAGTCTTCCCTCTTCCTGATTACTTTAGCTTCCTATTTTCGGAACTAGTATGTCTTTTTGGTGGGAGATGAAATCAAAACTAAAAACAAATCTTCCCAAGAAAACATAAAAGTGGAAACTTGCTGATGTCTTTCAAGTTTCAGCTGTTCCCAAATAATAGTTTCCTGAAAACTAGAACATTTAGTGTGAGTCTTGTTAAAAGTGTCTCCTCCTGAATAGCTCCCAGAGTGATGGCTCCTTATCTTTCTGTTAATTGATGAGACACTCAGAGAAAAACGTTGGTTCCCTCACATCACTGGGGCACATGCTGAAGATTTTTATGTGGAAACCCATGGATTTGCCTGGCTGTCCAACCAGTCTGATTATTTGGGTCAAACTGTGAGGTTTCTAAAGCCAAACCAGCTGTGCAGTTAGATGGAATCCAACTTCCTAAGCAGGAAATGGCAAAGAAAAATCAGATTAAATGACTGCAATATGGATACATAGTCCTTTTGTAAAATTTCAGGCCCTTGAAGTGATCAGCAACTCCAGGGGAAAATAGCACTCATTCTCACAATATGTAAGGCTGATTCATGGCTAATGATTTATCACGGATGTTTGATTTGTCTTCCATTTTCAGAGTTATAAGATGAGCAAACAGATGCTCACCACCCTCTAATTTCAAGGGAATATCATATTGCAACTGCAATTAAGCACAGTTTCTATCAGAACATGTGAAATATCATTACAGAAGAAACTGAGAATGATTATTTATAATATAAAATAGGAGTGAAAAAAAATCTCTTACACCAACATTTGAATTTTTGATGAAGTTTCTAGTTAATTAAAGCCAAGGAAGAGGAGAAAGTCTGATACTATGTTTGACTGAAAATGTGAGCACATAACTTGAAAAAGCAGCTCATGTTATTTCACCATTACAAGATAGCAGAAGACTTGCCCACGAAATGGAAGTCTGCGGATACAATGAGAAATGGGAACTGAAGAGGCTGCTGTTTCGTTAGGCATTCTCACAAAGGGGAAGATTTGGGTGACAATTTAACCATAAATGGTCAAGATAAAATTTGAGGAGAGAAGCAAGAGAGGAGCAGTCATCTACTGAATATTCCTGGAGTGAATACTTCAACAGAGAAGAAAATGCATGTCTCCATGGTGATTTAATTAAAATAGGCTTGTAGACCAGCAGAAATGGAGGCAAGAGAGAAAGAGAAAAGACAACTTACAGAAGAATTTCCCTTAATGAGGAGAGAGCAGAGGTATGGTCAGGGTTCAGAAGAAAGAATGAAAAAAGTGACCAAAGCATGAATAAAGTTACAAAAACTAGGCTGTGTATCTTCTTTTCCAAAAGACTGATCATCACAACTTGTTAAAAGGGTTATATTTTCAAAGATTCCTCAAATTAACATAAAGATGAAGACCAAGCATAATGGAATAGACCTTCTGGAGTAGAAGTATTATCTAAGATTCAAGAGGAGTTTCTGCTCAACAGAAGCCTAAATGATAAAACTAGGATGATAAGTAATAATATGGAAATCTATAGCCATTCCTATCTGGTCTTGGAAGTGATTACTGGATACCTTGATGATAAAAAATAGTATATATTGAGTCCCAGACTAGGTTCAAAGGAAAATTGGAAGGAAATGGCAAATCCTGAAAAACAAAACAAAACCTACCTGGTCCCATGTTGGAAAAGTTCTCCCTTATATTGAAATGATTAAAAAAAATTTTTTTTTAATCCATGAAGAAATCTAAAATGAAACACTCTGATCCACTTCTACCAAGTAGAGTCCAAAAGTATGAACAAATAGAAGCTGACTCTCAAAATATGTTCCACTGAATGATGTTGTCTGGTTATATACACTGGAAATGTCAGTATTTAACAAAATTAAGTAGATTTTGTTACTATTAGGAGAAGTCCTTGGGCATCCCTATACATCATTCTTACCAGCTGTGCCAACATTGCAAGACCCTTTCCTTTCCTTTCCTTTCCTGATCATTCCTTTCCTTTCATGATCATTTCTTTCCTTTCATGATCATTGCTTTCCTTTCATGATCATTCTTTTCTGGGCCATTTATCATGGTGGTATTACAGTGAGCAGCTTTGCAGCACAGTTTGAAGGAAGGTCAAGTCTCCCTCTGGGAATAGACTTGCCAGAAAAAGGGTAGACTCCCCAAGTTCTTAGGTGAATTCCTCAGCTGCAACACGCATCCATAGGTGTGCAGCATCACCTGGGTCCTCTCCGCATTTCCTTGTGGGTTTGGGGGGATGAAGGGAACAAAGGCAAACATGCTGCTCATGCTACTTGCTGTAATAAAGGTCTTCCTCTCTAAGCCAGGAATCTTGGGATCTCCCAGCATCCATAAAAAGAGAATAGGCTATCTTGTTAGTTGGGAAGTAAGATAAAATCCCTGACACTTACTTTAGGATTTCTTAGGACCTTTATTCTGTTAAAGTCACTGTGACCCTCCAAGGAGATAACATGGCACAAATCATCTCCCAAACTTACGTGATCATGCAAATTCATTCTCCTATTTAACAATGAAAAGAACTAAGATTTTGTGCCATGCACAAATAAGGACACTGATGCAGGTCTTGGTGACCTATACAGGACGCAGACCCTGATCACTCTTTTCCTGACCCATTTGTCACGGTTGTGTTGCAGAGAGCAACTTGCAGCAGGCAGCCTCAAGGAAGGAGGTAGTCTCCCTCTGGGACAGGAGCAAATTTGCCGGAGAAGAGCTGGATTCCCCAAGCTCAAGGGGAGAATTCCTTGGCTGCAGAAAGATTTGCCTCCCAAATGCGTCTCTTTCAATGGCCTGCGGAGCTACCCACAATTCCCACCATTTGAATTATCGCTTTGGTAGAACGCGTTTTTTCCAGAATGTTCCTATTAAAATGCTAATGTGTTACCTGGAGGTGTGAGACATGAATGTATTAAGGCTTTAACTTAGATGAATATCTTAACATGAAGGAAATTTGAAGAGGGAGTTGGGCTGATGGGACCTGGAAGGTGGCCTATGGGTTAGAAAAGACCTTAAAATTGTGTCTGGACAAAAATAGGCAAAACAGGAGTACTGTACTCTGTTGCCTTCCCATCCCTTCCCCAAATAGAGTACTTTGGGCCAGTATTTATGTTTTAAATGATTTATCGAAATACTGATCTTGCCCCCTTTCTTCTCCTCTCTTAAATTTCTTCTTTTCCCTTTTGAACTCTAAATTTGTCAGCCTCACCAAATGAGTAGGTAAAAATGTGAATATTACTTTTTAAAAATTTTATTCATTGAT
>NW_011494518.1:1097500-1097775 GCF_000754665.1 Bison bison bison
ATGTGTGGGCTTCTCACTGCAGTGGCTTCTCTTTCTGTGGAGCATGGGCTTTAGGGCATGGGGGCTTCAGAGGTTGCAGCACGTGGGCTCAGTAGTTGCAACTCCCAGGCTCTAGGGCACAGGCTCCATAGTTGTGGCACACACAGGCTCAACTAAGTTGTGGAGCTTAGTTGCTCCACAGCATATGGGATCTTCCCAGATCAGGGATCGAACCCATGTCTCCTGCATTGGCAGGTGGATTTTTTACCACTAAGCCACCAGGGAAGCCCCTGCAT
>NW_011494518.1:1097875-1101222 GCF_000754665.1 Bison bison bison
TCCCATGGAAGGAGGAGCCTGGTAGGCTGCAGTCCATGGGGTCGCTAAGAGTCAGACACGACTGAGCGACTTCACTTTCACTTTTCACTTTCATGCATTGGAGAAGGAAATGGCAACCCACTCCAGTGTTCACTTGCCTGGAGAATCCCAGGGATGGGGAGCCTGATGGGCTGCCGTCTAAGGGGTCGCACAGAGTTGGACACGACTGAAGTGACTTAGCAGTAGCAGAGTCAGTATCATTTGGGGGGACAGGGGAGGAATTTATAGACTATCAGGCAGATATTTTCAAAACAAACTCTTCATCCCTGAGGACATTGTTCAAGGCCCTAAAACACGATGAACAGAAGGATGAGCCTTTAGCCTTATACTTCCCCGTTCGGTTGAATGCCAGTCTTGCTAGCCTGATGTCTTTAGTCATTTTGTTTGCTTTATGTGTTTTTGTTTTTTTAAGCAAGAAACTGGAAGTTTTATAGTAGGTAGGGCTCAATAATTCTTTCAATTATAACAGTTTCTGCTTGAAAACCATGCATATTCTAATGCTTTTACTTGAGTCACAACTTTCTAGAAGCTGTTTATCACAGTGATTTAACTTGTACATGATTTTGCTTTGCTCGCATCACCATTTGGGGAAAGTTATTCAGAGAGAATGAACTAGGAGCTTCCTTCTGTATTTGCTTTCTTTAAAAAAAAGAAAAAAGAAAAACGGTTGTGTGACCTTGGCACTCAGGGTGTTGTGCGACAGGAAACTGAGATTTTCCATGAAAAGAAGTCTCTCCCTGTGGTGTTTCTGGCGTGTTCCACATGCCTCAGGTTTTATGCTACGTCAAGGACGGGCACCATGTTATCCTACCATGGCATTTCGAATATCACCATGGCAGATGGGCTATTACAAGAGAAATGTAAAACGTTCCAGAACTGCCAATTAAATTTCTTCGTGTTTTATAACTAGATCTAACATAAATATAGTCTCTCTGAAAGAAAATATTCTTGGATCAACCAACTCTCAGTTCTTGGGTCATAGTCAGAGGTCATTCTCAGTCAGAGGAAACCTCTGAGCAGTGAGCAGGAAAGCTTGTCCTGACTCTGACCATGTTGTATAAAGTGCAGGGTTGTTTGGGTCTGATGAATTCTAAAGCCCCAGGGCACATGAGCCACCTTTTAACATAGTCATCTTCGGGATTCAAAGTTCATGGTCAAAGTTCAAACACGATGAGAAATAAATACAGCTGCATACAGACCCTGTGGTTCTTTTTTTTTTTTTTTTGACCCTGTGGTTCTTAAAAACAAAATTTCCAAGCAAATTGTGAAAGAGAAGACTGCTTGCAGGATATTTTCATTTCTGATTACAGATGGGACATCCCTTTGGCTCCTTACAATTCACGTTACAACATACTAGTCCTTCCAGAGATTTCACAGAATTTTCTGGCCCAGGGAGGTTCTTTGCGTTCAAGATCATCAGTGTATAGGCATTGAACCTAAGATATCACCCACTGACAAATTATCACCAAAAAATACGAATATTTTCTATTCACTTGTTAAAGTCTCCAGAGAATTTTTATTAAAAGTTTTCTGGGAATCCAGTGGTTAGGTCTTTATGCTTCCTTTGCAGGGGACCGGGTTCAGTCCTTGCTCGGGGAACTAAGATCCCATAAGCCACATGGTGCCACCAAAAAATAAAAAAATTTTTTCATTCTATTGAAATAAATGGAGCAAAATATTTTAGCAGTGGGCAGTTTTTTTGTCACTTCGTTTCATTTTCTTTGGGCTTCTCTTGTGGCACAGCTGGTAAAGAATTCACCTGCAATGCAGGAGACCTGGGTTCGATCCCTGGGTTGGGAAGATCCCCTGGAGAAGGAAAGACAACCCTCTCCAGTATTCTGTCCTGGAGAATTCCATGGACTGTATAGTTCATGGGGTTGCAAGGAGTCAGACATGACTGAATGACTTTCACTTCACTTCACTTCATTTTCTTTAAAGAGGGGAAAATGCATTTTTAGTTTATGCAGAATTAAGAATTAATAGTAAAAACAGGAGTTGCTTTTTCAATGCCACTAAAATTACACTTCTATAACATAGCATCCCTTATGTTTAGGGCCAGTGAACACTTTTAATAACCCCTTCTTCAGGTGCCCAAGGTTCCTGGAATGCTCTGAGTGACTGTAGATGCCTTGTTTATTCAGAAAATTTCTTTAGGTTCTGTCTGGTCTCCTTTTTTGATGCTTCTTACTCCTTTCTGGCTGCCTCCAGCGTATCCTGAGCCTTCCTGGCTTTAATTATGCTCCATCTTAGTTGCTGTGGATACCCTTCTCCTAAGCTCTAGGACCATCTCATTGTAGAGCCTGCTCTGCCCAGATGCATGGGAGCAGCCCTCATCAATGACTGACAGAAATCAGTAAAGGAAACAATGTTAAATACTTACAATTTTATGTGTTGATTCAGTTCAGTTCAGTTCAGTCACTCAGTCGTGTCCGACTCTTTGTGACCCCATGAATCACAGCACACCAGGCCTCCCTGTCCATCACCAACTCCCAGACTTCACTCAGATTCACGTCCATCGAGTCAGTGATGCCATCCAGCCATCTCATCCTCTGTCATCCCCTTCTCCTCCTGCCCCCAATCCCTCCCAGCATCAGAGTCTTTTCCAATGAGTCAATTCTTTGCATGAGGTGGCCAAAGTACTGGAGTTTCAGCTTTAGCATCATTCCTTCCAAAGAAATCCCAGGGCTGATCTCCTTCAGAATGGACTGGTTGGATCTCCTTGCAGTCCAAGGGACTCTCAAGAGTCTTCTCCAACACCACAGTTCAAAAGCATCAATTCTTCAGTGCTCAGTTTTCTTCACAGTCCAACTCTCACATCCATACATGACCACAGGGAAAACCATAGCCTTGACTAGATGGACCTTTGTTGGCAAAGTAATGTCTCTGCTTTTCAATATGCTACCTAGGTTGGTCATAACTTTCCTTTCAAGGAGTAAGCGTCTTTTAATTTCATGGCTGCAGTCACCATCTGTAGTGATTTTGGAGCCCAGAAAAATAAAGTCTGACACTGTTTGCACTGTTTCCCGATCTATTTCCCATGAAGTGATGAGACCGGATGCTATGATCTTCGTTTTCTGAATGTTGAGCTTTAAGCCAACTTTTTCACTCTCCTCTTTCACTTTCATCAAAAGGCTTTTTAGTTTCTCTTCACTTTCTGCCATAAGAGTGGTGTCATCTGCATATCTGAGGTTATTGATATTTCTCCTGGCAATCTTGATTCCAGCTTGTGCTTCTTCCAGTCCAGCGTTTCTCATGATGTACTCTGCATATAAGTTAAAGAAGCAGGGTGACAATATACAGCCTTGACG
>NW_011494518.1:1101322-1101493 GCF_000754665.1 Bison bison bison
GGTCTTGATCCCTGTCTCCTGTACAATGTCATGAACCTCAGTCCATAGTTCATCAGGCACTCTATCTATTAGATCTAGTCCCTCAAATCTATTTCTCATTTCCACTGTGTAATCATAAGGGATTTGATTTAGGTCATACCTGAATGGTCTAGTGGTTTTCCCTACTTTCTT
>NW_011494518.1:1101593-1101973 GCF_000754665.1 Bison bison bison
AATTCCATCACCTCCGCTAGCTTTGTTCATAGTGATGCTTTCTAAGGCCCATTTGACTTCACATTCCAGGGTGTCTGCCTCTAGGTAGTGATCACACCATCGTGATTATCTAGGTCGTGAAGATCTTTTTTGTATAGTTCTTCTGTGTGTTCTTGCCACCTCTTCGTAATTTCTTCTGCTTCTGTTAGGTCTGTATCATTTCTGTCCTTTATTGAGCCCATCTTTGTATGAAATGTTCCCTTGGTATCTCTAATTTTCTTGAAGAGATCTCTAGTCTTTCCCATTCTGTTGTTTTCCTCTATTTCTTTGCATTGATCGCTGAAGAAGGCTTTCTTATCTCTTCTTGCTATTCTTTGGAACTCTGCATTCAGATGCTTGTA
>NW_011494518.1:1102073-1103047 GCF_000754665.1 Bison bison bison
AACTTTTTCACTCTCCTCTTTCACTTTCATCAAAAGGCTTTTTAGTTTCTCTTCACTTTCTGCCATAAGAGTGGTGTCATCTGCATATCTGAGGTTATTGATATTTCTCCTGGCAATCTTGATTCCAGCTTGTGCTTCTTCCAGTCCAGCGTTTCTCATGATGTACTCTGCATATAAGTTAAAGAAGCAGGGTGACAATATACAGCCTTGACGTACTCCTTTTCCTATTTGGAACCAGTTTGTTGTTCCATTGGAGAAGGAAACGGCAACCCACTCCAGTATTCATGCCTGGAAAATCCCATAGACCGAGGAGCCTGGTGGGCTACAATCCATGGGGTCACAAAGAGTTGGACATGACTGAGCGACTTCTGTGTGTGTGTGTTGTTCCATGTCCAGTTCTAACTGTTGCTTCCTGACCTGCATACAGGTTTCTCAAGAGGCAGGTCAGGTGGTCTGGTATTCCCATCTCTTGAAGAATTTTCCACAGTTTATTGTGATCCACACAGTCAAAGGCTTTGGCATAGTCAATAAAGCAGAAATAGATGTTTTTCTGGAACTCTCTTGCTTTTTCCATGATCCAGTGGATGTTGGCAATTTGATCTCTGGTTCCTCTTCCTTTTCTAAAACCAGCTTGAACAACTGGAAGTTCATGGTTCACGTATTGCTGAAGCCTGGCTTGGAGAATTTTGAGCATTACTTTTCTAGCGTGTGAGATGAGTGCAATTGTGTGGTAGTTTGAGCATTCTTTGGCATTGCCTTTCTTTGGGATTGGAATGAAAACTGACCTTTTCCAGTCCTGTGGCCACTGCTGAGTTTTCCAAATTTGCTGGCATATTGAGTGCAGCCCTTTCACAGCATCATCTTCTAGGATTTGAAATAGCTCAACTGAAATTCCATCACCTCCGCTAGCTTTGTTCATAGTGATGCTTTCTAAGGCCCATTTGACTTCACATTCCAGGGTGTCTGCCTCTAGG